>NC_091982.1:38030613-38399639 GCF_044704955.1 Pristiophorus japonicus | reverse complement strand
CCTTACAAGGTCAGTGAGAGAATGCCATCTCCTACAGGCAGACCTACAGCCTTCCAGTGCTAACAGGACTGTGCTGCCCATCGCAATGAAACTGACTGTGACGCTAGCCTTCTATGCCTCCGGCTCCTTCCAGGCAGCTGCAGGGGGCATATGTAGAATCTCTCAATATGCTGCACATCGCTGCATTTGCCACATCACAGAGGCTCTGTACGCCCACAGAATGGACTTCATAAAGTTCCCAATGATCAGGGAGAGCCAAAATGAGCGGGCATGTGGGTTTGGCAGAATTGCGGGCTTCCCAAGGGTTCAAGAAGACATTGACTGCACACACGTGGCCTTGCGAGCACCATTCAACAATGCAGAGTTATTCAGAAACCGCTGTTGCCTGAGCAAGAGCCGCACATCGCTAGCTCATAATGGATTGGTTTGATTGAACGGAGGAAGCAGAGCGATGCATCTAATGCTGGCCACGCTATGTGCCACCACAAAGGCACATCTACGCTGAGCTTTGGAATAACACACATGACATCAATGGCAAAAGATCAAAGTGACAGTTTTAGCAAAACAAGTAACAAACAATCCCCCCGCCCCCAACAAGACCAAATGATACAATAAACCAACAAACCAAACGATACAATAAACAGCGTTCTGCTGCAAGTAACTGAACAAGTGCATTTTTAAAAAACAACTATTTACAGGGGTACACATAATATAGCAAGGCATCTGCACAAGGCTGTCCCACCCTTTAATGGGACTTGCCCTGGGATTCACCCGCTTCCCTTCAGTCCCCTCCCACACCTGCTGCTCCTCCTCAATGAGGGCTCAGTGCCTACAGCAAGGCCGCTTGAGGGGGCAGACAGTGCAGATGGTGTATGACGACGTCCTGGACCACCTCTGGGCCTGGAAGGCCTGGCTAGAGACTGCTATGCCTGACCATCGGCGGAAGCAGTCTCTGATGGCTCGGGTGTGGACCGCATAAGGTACATGGTGGGAGAGTCAGTAGTGGGAGCCGGAATGTCGTCATCCTAAGGAAGGACAGCACCTTCCATTTCCTGGGAACCACTGACACTCAGATGGGGCTGGGCCTCAACAACAATGTGTCACCACAACTTGCTGGCCTGCTTTGGCACTGTCACTTCCCCATTGGACAGTGGGGAAGACAAAGAGGATGGCACCAGTCAGCGACCGCATGACATCACCAAGCTGCAGCGTAGCTTGTGTCTGCGATTCGATCGCTGCTGCAACGTGATCAATGCCATGTACCACATATCCTGGCATGCCTCTGTCGCGGTTGGAGGCCACCTGCCTTTGTGAGTGGGCAGGGATGGCCTCGCTGGAGTCCTGAGTTGCAGGGACAATGCGTGAGGCAGCTTCCGCAACACTCACAGCAAGTTTGTCTATGCTCTCCGGGATCCTACCCAATGCACCCATCAGCTCGCGATGCATCTGTGTGTTCTTCCTGGACATTCCCATTTAAGGTCCACGTCTGCCTGTTCTCCAGCAGGACCACGATGCCGACTCACCCTCCAGGGAGCTGGCCTGCGAGTTTCCCATCCCACTGGTTGTTGCTGCAGGCAACCGGGACCAGGAGCCTCAGAATCCTCAAACCCCCAGAAATCGGCTTCAGCCCCAGATGTAGTGTCGGCGACGGTGCGACTGCTGGACTGTCAGGTTCAGGCAGAACACTTTCATCCCCTCCCTCATCGTCTCCCCCATGGCCAGATGTAGATGGCTCCCAAGAAGGCTGGCGCACTTGTGGCTGGACATCTACAAGCAGCAAACAACAGATGTGTGCTTAGCAGCTGGGGAGGGGGCAGTGTGAAAGCAGGAAGGTGGCATTGAACATGTACATGTAAAGGAGCTAGGTCACTTCATACTAGGGGTCAATGAAGTCACACCAGTCGTGTGTTCCATTTACATACCCTCACTACCCCGAAGGGGGCTCGGCATCGCCCCCGGCCACTGCCCGAATTGGGGTTCACATGAGGGCCGAGACTCGCTGCTCCACATCAGTGAGCTCCAGCAGCTCTGGCTGTCCACCTGCTGTATGACATTGCTCCCATCTGTTGTGTGAGAGCTTGGCCTGCAATAAGAACAATAAGAAGGTTTCAGTAAGGGTCCACCTCCTGTTGTGCCACATATGCCTTCCAGAGTTCAATAGCTGCCATTGTATGGATGTGAAAATGTCTTAACTTCAATCTGTGTGGCTGTTGAGTGAGGTTTTTAAAGATTGGGAGTAGGTGAGAGGCAGGTAACAAAGCGACACAGGGTGATGTTTATGAAATGCATATCAGCAATGGGAGTGGAGTGCGAGGAGGCTTGACAATGGTTAAGGGATAAGCGGTTAGGTGCATCCTGAATGCAGAGGCAATGGCTGGAATTCAGCTTTCTGCTGCATTCTACAACTCACACCCTGGCCTTCAACACATTGAGAGGGGGCAGTTCCATTCAAGACTTAACATTGTGTGAGACAATGATCTTGGAAGCATGGCAGACCTACATAAATGTTAAGGGTACTCACCCTGACGACTCTCGTGAGGTCGTTGAACTTCTTGCGGCATTGTGTGCCAGATCTGGCCACCGTGTCTGGCGCTGACATCTTGTATGTGATCTCCCGCCAGATTCTCTTAAAAATGCTGGGCAAGGGCCTTCCTCCCCCAACCAGATGGAGTATAGACCACCTCCTTTCAACGGCCTGCACTAAGGCCTCAGCAGCCTCTGCAGAGAATATTCTGGCACGCTGCCTGCCCTCTTGCTGCGCCATCTCTCCCGAGTCATCTGCGCATGCACGCAGGAAGCCGCCAGGCCCTAAAGTACCGACTGCGCCTGGGAAAATTGAAACACGCTGCGCATGCGCAAATTTTTTAACGCCACAATTTTCGGCTGTTGCGCACAAACTTCCTTGTGTAACACCTGATTTAGCGCCCCCTGATTGTGCAACCTCATTCTTTGGCGAAATTTGCAGACGAGGGTGCAAACTTTATCCAGGCGGTATCAGGACCGCCCCGCTGCCATTACCGCCCCAAAATAACAAAAGCTGCGCATCCAGCCTTTTAAAAGCTGTGCCTAGAGGCAGAACAATTGGATTTATTGTATGCATCACTTCCAATGTGTTTTTATTACTCATTTTCCCACTGCCAAGGGCCAAACAGGTGCCAGGATTCCTTAGCAGGTATAAAATAAGATTAAGGTTAGGTTTTCAGATATATTAACACATGTTCAAAGGCAACTGAATGACACTTAGCTGCTGCTTATTACTTATTAAAGGATAGGTGAAAACAAAATGGTTTTGAAGCCAACAAATTATAATTATTATTGCTATGTTTTCTACAAACTGTTGCTTAACCCCAAGGCACAAAGGTTTAATAATTTTCAGAAGGCTACATCAAAGAGAAGTCTCATCTATTTTATATAATAAACAGAAATACTAATTTTCTGACATGTAGTAATCTACTGTCCCTCAGGGTCAAGGCTGAGTGTCTCGCCTTTAATTCTTTGCGTGATATTGACCGGCCTAAGAATTTGTTTTGATTGTCAGTGCACTAACATGGATGGCAGAGTGACGGGCAGCATCCAAAGTGTATGTGGACGCAGTATTTCAGGATTGCTATGGATACTTGCAGAAACAAATGGCAAAAAAAAAGGGACAGTAATTCAATCTACCCACGTACTAGAATAATCAAAAATAAATTCCTCTCCATATGCAAGGTAAATATAACTTAAAAGCATCATAGAGTCATAAATCAGCAGTTGGTACGCACTGCCTTAATAACAGATGATTGTTCCCTGACAGAATGCATGCTACCATCGAAACTTGGCAGGAATTCACAACAAAGTCACTGGCCTGTTGCCACGCAGCTTCATTCTGGGAAAGCTCCCCCTCCCTCAACCCACCCATTCACAAATTGTTAACTCCTTGAAGTCAGTCCAGTCATTATTACGACAGGAGTTAAACTGGTTGCAATTCAGAGTGGACTGCAAGCACTAACGATCTATTTATTACACGCTGATGCTGCAGCAGTCAATCAACAGAGCCCATCTTTTTGTTTACATGCGCAATATGGCCCAGGGAGGGACGAGCATTCCACAAAAGGTCAACTCAGTGGCATCATCCAATAAATTCCAGAACCACCGCAGCACGCAATGATAAACCCGTCACCATCGATAATGTCATTCCAATTCAGCGGGCTGGTCTACATTGGGATAAAATGCTAAAGTTATTGCAACATCTGTAATCAAAAAGGTTACTTTCATTACTGCCTCCAATTTTACTTCCCGTTTTGTTTAAAATGCATGTGCTGCAACTATAGGTACAATTCCACAATGATAGATATCAATTATGTTTTACATTATGTTTCTATGTTTTATATTACTAAATATGTCATCTTGCAAATACTAAAGAAAAATTAATATTCGATTCCTTGGTTTAGCAAATCAAACTGATTTTGGCTAAAAATGTAACTTATTTCGATACGTCTCCCTCAAAAATAAACACACTAAAAATACTCTTTGGTGTTGGTTCCCCTTCAATTGTTAACATATAAGATGACATGGAAACTGTAATGTGTCACAAGGCTGTAACACAAAGGGATTCAGATGACAGGATTTACCTCAAAAAGATTTATTAACATCATTGTGTCACTTCATTACACACTCAGGCTTTGTAGCTTATTTAATTTAGCTTGTAGGAGTTTTATTATTCGGTCAGTTTGATAGTGGTGTTAGCACTAATGGAATATTTTTGGTGCTTGTGCTGTAGATGGTAACAGGTGCCAAGAAGCTCTTATGATTGAACCACCTGATTTGAACGATATTATGGATTGTGTAACAAAAGTTCAGTCTCACTAATTTATCTTGCACACAGAAGTAGTTTACAATACCTATATATGGCGATACAATATGATGAACAGTTTGAGATGAATGCCAATGCATTTTCCAAATGGCTCAACTGGAAAAATTGGCATGCAATAGAGCTACATTCCAAAAGTCCCAGTCTGTACTGGGTTAGCTAGAATCATAGTGTTATGTATGAAGAAAGAGTCAGACTGAATACTGTGAGCTCAAAGTAAAGTGTGACCTTAGTCTTTTATTGCAGGTCTCCAGGAGTGCCTCTCCAACCTGTGAGACCTCCTTAAATACCTGTACTCCCAAGGGATTATGGGATCTCTTGGGACTCCAGGGGATGAGCCCTCTGGTGGCTGTACAGAGTAAATACAAGTTTACATATATAACAACCCGTCCCCCCAAAGTCAACAGTGTAAATATTTACAAGGTGAGTCGATCTGGGGTCCTTCTTGCCCTGGTTGGTCGTCTCGGGGCAAATGCAGGTATTGGTGAATTGTCTGTTGGGCCCTCGCTGGGCTGCTGTGCAGCTGGCCCTGCTGGGCTGCCTGATGTGGTGAGTTCTGCTAGGCTGCTGTGGATGATGGGTTCTGCTTCGTGGCCAACCGCAGTGTCGCTGGTGTGTATGTTGGGGGGGTCAAAGAAGGTAGGGTCCAAAGCGGGTTGCTCAGGATAGTTCGTAAATATGATTTGGTCCAAGCGTTTCCAGTGAATGAGTCCATTTGACAGTTTGACCCGAAACACCCTGCTCCCCTCTTTGGCAACAACAGTGCCGGGAAGCCACTTGGGGCCTTGTCCATAATTCAATACAAATACAGGATCATTGATTTCAATCTCGTGTGACACATTTGCGCTATCATGATATTGACTTTGTTGACGCCGCCTGCTCTCTACCTGTTCATGTAGACCGGGGTGAACTAGTGAGAGTCTTGTCTTAAGTACTCTTTTCATGAGCAGTTCAGCAGGTGGGATCCCAGTGAGCGAGTGGGGTCTCGTGTGGTAGCTAAGCAGGACTCGGGATAGGCGAGTCTGCAGTGAGCCTTCCGTTACCCTCTTCAAGCCCTGCTTGATGGTTTGCACTGCTCTCTCTGCCTGACCATTGGATGCTGGTTTAAACAGAGCAGATGTAACATGTTTGATCCCATTGTGGGTCGTGAATTCTTTGAACTCAGCACTGGTAAAACATGGCCCATTGTCGCTCACAAGGACATCGGGCAGACCGTGTGTGGCAAACATGGCCCGCAGGCTTTCAGTGGTGGAAGCGGTCATGCTTGCCGACATTATCTTACATTCAATCCATTTGGAGTACGCATCTACAACTACAAGGAACATTTTGCCCAAGAACGGGCCTGCATAGTCGAAATGGACCCTAGACCACAGTTTGGAGGGCCAAGACCATAAACTTAGTGGCGCCTCCCCGGGTACATTGCTGAGCTGCGAGCATGTATTACATCTGTGCACACAGTCCGCATCGATACCGGATCACAATACGTGGGATCTGGCTATCGCTTTCATCATTACGATGCCTGCATGGGTATAGTGGAGATCACTGATGAAGGTGTCTCTGCCCTTCTTGGGAACCACTACCTCACAGAAGGCAGTCTGCCTGTATAGACTTTTCATCTTTGCGCCGCTGTAATGGTTTTATCTCTTCCTGCATTTCCACTGGACTCTGAACCAGCTCCCGTGAAGCACACAGTTTTTAACTAGGGCAATAAAGGGTCCTGGCTCGTCCAGGTTTTAATCTGTCGGGCTGTGACAGGTGATTGCTCACTCTCAAATGCTTCCATAACCATGACTAAATCTGTGGGCTGCGCCATTTCCACCCCCGTGGTAGCAATGGCAGCCTACTGAGAGCATCGGCATAGTTTTCTGTGCCTGGCCTGTGGCGGGTGGCGTAGTTGTATGCAGACAACGTGAGCACCCATCTCTGGATGCGGGCCGATGTATTAGTATTTATCCCCTTACTCTCGGAAAACAGGGATATCAGTGGCTTATGGTCAGTTTCCAATTCAAATTTTAGCCCAAACAGGTATTGATGCATTTTCTTTACCCCATAGACACACGTTAATGCTTCTTTTTCAATCATGTTGTAGGCTCTCTCAGCCTTAGACAGACTCCTGGATGCATAAGCAACTGGTTGCAACTTCCCAAAACCATTAGCTTGTTGTAATACACACCCGACGCCATATGACGACGCATCACATGCTAGTACCAAACGCTTACATGGATCATACGACACAAGCAATTTGTTTGAGCATAGAAATTTTCTAGCTTTTACAAAGGCATTTTCTTGGCTTTTGCTCCATACCCATTAGTCCCCTTTACGCAGTAAGACATGCAGTGGTTCTAACAGTGTGCTGAGACCCGGTAAGAAGTTACCAAAGTAGTTCAGGAGTCCAAGAAATGACCACAGCTCCATCATGTTCTGTGGCCTCGGTGCGTTCTCGATTGCCTCAGTCTTCGAATCGGTGAGCCTGATACCATCCACCGCAATCCTCCTCCCCAGGAACTCCACTTCAGGTGCCAGGAAAACGCACTTCGAGCGTTTTAATCTGAGCCCCACGCGGTTGAGTCATCTAAGAATCTCCTTCAGGTTTTGCAGATGCTCGACTGTGTCCCGACCTGTAACCAAGATGTCGTCCTGGATGACCACCATGCGCGGGGCCGACGTTAGTAAGCTTTCCTTATTTCTCTGGAATATCGCCGCCACTGATCGAATTCCAAATGGGCATCTGTTATAAATGAAGAGACCTTTGTGCGTGTTGATGCAGGTGATTCCTTCGATGATTCCTCCAGCTCCTGCATCATGTAGGCTGAAGGCAAGTCCAGCTTCATGAATGTCTTTCCTCCTGCCAGCGTTGTAAAGAAGTCATCGGCCTTTGGTGGTGGGTATTGGTCCTGCAGGGAGAAACGATTGATAGTTACTTGGTAATCGCCACAGATTCTGATGGTGCCATCTCCCTTGAGGACTGGAACAATTGTGCTGGCCCACTCGTTGAATTCGATCGGTGAAATGATGCCCTCTTGTTGCAGCCGGTCTAGCTCGATTTCCACCCTCTCTCTCATCATGTACGTACTGCTCTCGCCTTGTGATGAATGGGTCACACCCCCGGAATTAGGTGGATCTGCACTTTTGCTCCTTGGAATTTCTCGATGCCTGGTTCGAACAGCGAAAGGAACTTGTTTAAGACCTGGGCACATGAAGTGTCGTCAGCGGGTGATAGCGCTTGGACGTCATCCCAGTTCCAGCGTATCATTCCCAGCCAGCTCCTGCTGAGTAGCGTGGGACCATCGCCCGGTACCACTGAGAGTGGTAGCTTGTGCACCGCTCCATCATAAGAGACCTTTACAGTAGCACTGCTGATTACGGGAATCAGTTCCTTTGCAAAAGTTCTTAGTTTCGCGCGAATTGGAGTTAAGACTGGCCTTGAGGCCTTGCTGCACCACAGTTTCTCGAAAGTCTTTTTGCTCATGATGGACTGGCTCGCACCCATGTCCAGGTCCATTGACACCGGGAATCCATTTGTTCAACATTCAGCATTATCGGGGGACACTTTGTGGTAAATGTGTGCACCCCATGCACCTCTGCCTCCTCGGTTTGAGGCTCTGGTTCGTCGTGATCCGCTATGGATCTGTCCTCCTCTGCAACATGGTGGTTTGCAGGATTAACAGGATTTGCAGCTCGCCTTCACACTCGTTGGAGGTGTCCCATTGTTCCACCGCCCTTGTAAATATACTCTTTGAAGCGGCATGAGTGGAAATGATGATCACCCCCACAGCGCCAACAAGGTGTTAATGGCCTTGCATTCATCATCCTTGATGGTGGACTCAGACATCGTGCAGCTGCAGGCATGTGTGACCTGCCCTATACGTTGCGATTTGAAAACAACATCACTTTGTTCACAATACTTGTAACAGCACTTGTGTGCTGGGAAACTTGATTAGTATTGTCACTCTTGGCAATGAACGCCTGTGCGATCGCTATGGCCTTACTCAAGGTTGGGATCTCTACAGTCAAAAGTTTGCGAAGTATTGTTTCATGGCCAATGCCAAGTACGAAAACGTCTCTAAGCATGTGCTCCAAATGTCCTTCAAATTCGCAATGTCCTGTAAGGCGTCTTAGCTCAGCGACATAACTCACCACTTCCCGGCCTTCAGAGCTTTTGTAGGTGTAGAACTGGTACCTCGCCATCAGAACGCTTTCCTTCGGGTTCAAATGCTCCCGGACCAGTGTGCACAAATCATCATACGATTTCTGTGGGTTTCACTGGAGCAAGCAGATTTTTCATGAGGCCACACGTTGGTGCCCGGCAGACGGTGAGGAGAATCGCCCTTTGTTTGGCAGCGTTCGCTTCTCCATCCAGCTCGTTGACTACGAAGTATTGGTCGAGTCGCTCCACAAATGTTTCCCAATCATCTCCCTGTGAGAATTTCTCCAGGATGCCCACTGTTCTCTGCATCGTTGTGTTCGCTATCTGTATCTTGTCACCAGTTGTCATGTATGAAGAAAGAGTCAGACTGAATACTTGAGCTCAAAGTAAAGTGTGACCGTAGTCTTTTATTGCAGGTCTCCAGAGTGCCTCTCCAACCTGTGAGGCCTCCTTAAATACCTGTGCTCCCAAGGGATTATGGGATCCCTTGGGAACTCCAGGGGATGAGCCCTCTGGTGGTTGTACAGAGTATATACAAGTTTATATAGATAACACATAGAATCATAGCATGCTTACAGCACAGAAGAAGGCCATTCGGCCCATCGAGCCCGTGCCGACTCTCAGCTAGTCCCACTTCCCCACCCTTTCCCCATAGCCCTGCAAATTGTTTTCCTTCAGACACTTATCCAACTCCCTTTTGAAAGATAAAGTTAAATCAGGCCAGAAAATGAGCACTACAATTGTCCTTTGAACTTTTGGGCTCGGAGAAAGGGAAAAAGAAAGAAAGAAAGATTTGGATTTATACAGCGCCTTTAACGACCACCAGATGTCTCAAAATGCTTTACTGCCAATGAAGTACTTTTGGAGTGTAGTCAATGTTGTAATGTGGGAAATGCGGCAGCCAATTTGCGCACTAGCAAGCTCCCACAAACAGTTTCTGGAGTGGGACTTAAAGCCACAACCTTCTGACTCACAGGCGAGAGTGCTACCACTGAGCCACAGCTGACACGGAAAGGAAAAAAAATGGTTCATGACTCCCACGCCTTGGGCTCAATTTTGCCCAAAGCTGTTTTTTGGCGTATTGCCAGAGTTACACCTGTTTTTCTAGGCCAGAAATACTGTGTAAATATTTGTGCCAAGTTGCTGCTTTATTTTTCAAAATTGGCGCTGTGCAGCCTGTCCAGTTGCCTCGGGGGGTGGAGCCTGCTGCCTGTGCCGATAAAACGGTGCCGCACTTCTGCGCATGCGCGGGAAAAAAAAGGATATCTTTGACGTTATTTCTAGGGGCGCTTATGCGCAGTACAGCTCCTGGTCTGGAATCAGCCATTTTTAAAGAGCCAGTTGTGTGTGGGAGAACATTAAGTGCTGTGTGACAACATTGGTAAAATCAGAGCTTGAATACAAGATGCAACGCGGTGCAAAGACCAAGAATTTCTTACAGGATGAAGTGGAGGCACTAGTTACTGTGATTGAGGCCAGATGGCAGGAGCTGAACACCAGCAGAGGTCACATAAAAGTTCCACCCAAAGAAATGAAGAAACGCTGGAACCAACTTGCACAAGATTACTGTGCAATGGTGACCACCCCGAGATATGGAGGCCAATGCAAAATGAAGTGGCAAGACCTTGGTCAAATATTTAGTGATGTAATATTTTCATTTATTCAATGCAATTGTAATATAAATGTGACCAGCTGTATATGTCCCATCCAGCAGAAAGACACTGTCTCTAAAAAGTTGTAGTTTCGTTTTTGCAAAGGAAGATGGCACATAACAAAAGGGGAAAGAACTCAAACAGGAGGAAGCCCAGCAAAGATGCACCCACTGACACCCTTGAAGAGAGGGTTGCTGCATTGATGGGTCCTGCTTGAAGAAAAGCAACCACCACTGCACGAGCTGGGCCCACACACGAGGGAGAGGGTAAGTCCTGCAAATTCCACAGTCTGGCTTTGCTAAATGTTAAGTACTGCGTGGGCTAGCCTTGCTTCAGTTCATGGGGTGTCTCCATCAGTTACGCTTCGGTTGATGCAATGTGCTATCATTCATCGTGGTCCTTCAAATCAGCCTGCTGCCTGTGCTGTGTGAGCCTACTCATGCCACCCACTCTGCCCCCTCCTCTGCTGCTAACCATCTGTCTGTGTTCTGTTATATTTTGCAGAACTTGAGGCCAACCCTGACGATGTAGAAGAAGATTCAGATGAGGATGAGCCTGAAGAGGAGAACATCTTCCAATCCCACCTTCCAGACCAAGAGCATGGGGGTGAGGGGGAGGGGATGGATGAAGCCCCCACTGTTGTATTCACTTTGGAGGAGGTGCAGGTGCCGCCCATTGAGGTGACAGCCCCTTCCCTGACTAGTGCTTTGAGTGTTGGTGGGACATTCCATGGTTTCCCACAGTCCGAGGCTGGGGATTCCAGTGGTGAGGTGCAGCGAGGCACACCCAGAGCCCCACCGTCCGAGGCTGTGGGTCCCAATGGTGGGGTATAGCCAGGCTCACCCAGGGCCCCACCATCGCAGGCTGCGGACCCGGTGGTGGGGTGCAGCGAGGCACACCCAGGGCCCCACCATCGCAGGCTGCGGACCCGGTGGTGGGGTGCAGCGAGGCACACCCAGGGCCCCACCATCGCAGGCTGCGGACCCGGTGGTGGGGTGCAGCGAGGCACACCCAGGGCCCCACCATCGCAGGCTGTGGACCCGGTGGTGGGGTGCAGCGAGGCTCACCCAGGGCCCCACCGTCCGAGGCTGCAGGTCCCACTGGGATGCTGCGAGTCACACCCAGGTGAGGGGAAGGAGAGCTCGATCATGCTTTCCTGAGGTGCAGGATCTAACAGATGTGGTTCACATGATGGCAATGTGTGCGGAGAGCACTGACCTTACGCGATCACTCCTGGACACCATCAGTGCAGTGGGTGATAAGGTATCGGGACTTTCGGGAGAAGTAACAACACTTTCACGAGAAATGGGAACGATGTCTGGGACCATGAGTGAGGGAATGTCTCAGTCAGCTGAAACCATGTCAGTGACCATGAGGGAGGGAATGCCACAGATAGTTCAAACACGCTCAGTGAACATGAGGGAGGGAATGTTGCAGATAGTTGAGTCACTTTTGCTCAGCGTGAGGGAGGGAATGTTGGAGGTGGCTGCTGCAATAAGGGAACATGCCCAGACCCCGCGCCCAGTGACAGAATTAACTGTCACACCTACTCCAATCCCCAGAACAACCTCTGAAGAGGCCCAAGCCGGGCCCTCCACATTGCTGCCTGCCCCGCCAACCCACCCCGCCCCAACCCCAACAGGTGTGCACTAGCTGAGATGTTATAAATAATAAGCTTGGTACCAACCCCAGAAACACTGCACCACCGCCTGCGGGCAGGGGTGGAGTCATCAAGACCAAGCGCAGCGGGAGGTCTTAGAATAAGGTGGAGAAGAGATGGGTGCAGCCTTTCTTTGCTGCTGCAGTTGTTGTAATTATTATTGTTGTTATTGTTGTAACTGTTCTCAAATTAAAAGTTTTTTGTAAGTTATGTAAATTTACAAGTTTAAAGTTAGAAGTGATCTTAGAGTTTGTATGTGATCTTAAAGTTTGTAAGTGATCTTAAAGTTTGATCTTAACTGAAAACTTTAAATTTTGATACAGGAATATTTTTATTTAAGTTAAGTACAAATGTTTATTAAACCTTTGAATAAAATATATTTTAAATTGTAACTGAATCAGTTACATTATTTGTTCCATTTATTAACACAACTTTTGAAGTAAACAAGAATCATTTCCATCATTTGTTCCATTAACACAACACGACAGTACGGAACAGGTCCAAACAGTAAACATGGTCTATGTGGAATAGTTGCCGCTGAGCCTTCAGGCAGCAAAGCGTTCACGGATAAGCTGCTGGCGCAAGGCTCAAGCAATCGTTAAAGGTGCACGATGGCCCATCCTCCTCCGCCCTCTCTATGATGCTGCGCAATGTACGACATGATGTGTTCCTGGTCAGCTTCCGTCTGGGTTACGTGTAGGGGTGTCATGAGCCAGGTGGTGAGGCTGTACCCTTTGTCTCCCAGTAGCTAGCTCTGCCCTTCTGGCTGCTGCTGAGACATGGCAGATATTACGCTGTTGCATAGGATGAATGCATCATGGGTTCTCCCAGAGTATCTTGGATCAATTGATATGATGCGATGCATGTCGTCACACACAAGCTGTACATTAATGGAGTGGAAGCCTTTTCTGTTCCTTTACATCTCGGAATCCTCCAAAGGTGCTCGCAAGGCAATGTGGGTAAATCAATGCAGCCCTGTACCTTTGTGAAGCCAGCAATCCCAGAGAAGCCCACAGCCTTGTCACGCATTGCCTGGACAGTCATGGGGAACTTTATGTAGTCATTCCTCCGGCATATAGTGCAGCAGTATACTTCCGATCCCGTTCAACAGCACCTTCCACCGCACCCCCCCCGCCAAAACCCCCCGGGCTCATTTGATGCCTAGTGCTGTCTTCTAATCGCCAGCTCCCCCCACCACTGCCCCGCCACCCCCCCCGGCTTATTTTGCAGCCGAGCCCCGAGCCCCTGTGTCCGGGCGGGGTGCCGATTCTGCCGGCTGATGCTCCAACCCTCCAGCCCTGTTTGAAGATGTCCGGTGGTGGTGTGTGAGTTAAAAAAAAAAGAAAAGTTCAGAATTCCATCAAACGTCCATCTACTCTGTTGTTATGTAAAAAAAACATCTTTATTATGCATATTTAAAGTGTTCTTAGCTCCCTCCAAAACTTCGATGACAAACAATGGCGTCTTTCTGAGCCAATTTTTCAATGTGCGCTGCATTCTGTTAACTCACCAGGAGGTTTTTCGGGAGTGGCCAGATACGCCGACCGAGGATAATTTTTTTGGGGGGGCAAACTTTCAAAACTGATTAAAAAACTGGCGCAGACATGAGGTAACGTCCTCTATGATGTCAAAAAAAACGACCCTAAAAAAATCGTAACTAACTCAATTGCACTGGCGCAGGTTGCTTGGGGAAACTTTCATCTAAAAACATACCCGAAAAAAAGCAGCGTGCACCAAAAAAACGGCGCAAATGACCAAAGAAAATTGAGCCCCTTATCATTCTGCAATAACCCTTTCAGGATAAGAAAGGTTTTTTGATGCTGGGTGAGGAGATTACCTCCACAGACAAATAACCCATCAGCAGCTACTGTTTAGGCCGATATATGGAAAAAGACATTTAGCTGGAGGGCTTCCAATACAAATTGAAATAAGGGGCAACACTTTCAGGTGAGGGAAAAATTGCATAATAAACTAAGGAAAAGAATTCAATAATAATGGAATAATTGAAAGACTCAGCCGATCTCTTAACAAATCTGAGCTTCTCCGGAAAAATATTGTGTATTTTTACTACTGTGATGAAACTTGTATTAATGCATGTACCACTTTCTTCTGAAAACCACAAGGATATGTACCTTACATAATTTAACTCCAACTTTATACATCAGCCAGTTTTCCATAGACATCTGCAAACTCAAACTGCTCCTCTACTCACCACAGAAATGCAATTCCTCCACATTCTTCACAATAACACTGTTTTTGAAGTATATCAAAGACCTAAGGCCGGAATTTTCGCAACGGAGGAGTGTGGGCGTGAAACCCAGAAGGCTGATTTTAGCGGCAGGGTCTGATTTGAATGCGAGGCCTGCGATTCCCTGATAGGCTGGCTGGCTGCGGGTGGTTAGGCCTCAGATGGGAAGGGGCCAGTCCGGGGGAAGGATCGCGGGAGGGGGTCAGCAATTGGCCAGGGTCGGGGATCGGGAGAGGATCGTCATGGGTCGGGCATGGGGTGAGTAGGGGTCATCGTCCAGGGATTGATGGGAGGGGAAGGGGTTTGGCTGGGGATCGGCAGGCGGGTGGGAAAGGAGGGATTGGGGACAGCCACTGGAGAATGGGGGTGGACAGGAGGGAGGGGGAAGAAGCCTGGGAAGGTGATCGGGGGTGGGGGAGGGTGATCACCAGTCAAGGTGAGTGGGTATGGTTGGAACCATGGATCCAGAAGGTAGGTATAAAGCCACTTACCTCCTGGATGCAGCAGTCCCTGCCTTGGTTTAACTGCCGGGTGTAATATATGCACCTGTGAGATTGCCCACAGGTTGGTAGAGTTATCGGCCTGGAACAGAGACGCCACCATGTGCAGTTCTCCCCTGTCTGGAATGGCGGCTGTCCTTCAGGAGCTGCTGCTCAGGAATCCGTACCTCCACGAGTGCAGTTTTAGGTGACAGGCGGACGAGAGGGCTGTGTCTGGCGAGGTGACCAGGGTCAGGGACCTGCTCGATGGCGGAGGAGCGGGCTGGATGGCGCCAGATGCGCGCGGCCAATGCCATCGAGTTGCTAAAAACAGCTTTGGGCCCTGACTCCGTTAGGTGTGTCGAGGAGGTCCAAGCACGTGGGGAGATCCTGTCCGAACTGACCCCCGTCCGGACAGAATTCCTCATCGGCGCCAAGCCCCGAAACCTCCCTCGGGGGCCGGCGCCTCACAACTTGAGCCTCCTCCGGGAAAATCCCCTCCGTGCCTTTCAGTTCTGCGTGGAGGGGTTTCCTGCACGGGTTGCTCCTGCACACTCTCCACGTTGCCATCCTCGTCTGTCGTCCGGACACGTCATGACGTACCATCTTGCCGTCTGGAGGAGGTGGGGGTCCCCAATGGACTGCACTCTATGCGGGAGTCCTCCCCCTATTTATTAGGGACTTGGCCTGGAAGGTGGTGCACGTAGCAGTCCCGTGCAATAAATTTTTAAGTCGGTTCACGGGCTCCCAGGCCGCCTGAACTTTCTGCGATTTGGAATGGTCCATGTTCCATGTTTTTATACGTGTGAGGTTGCAGCCCCTCGTCCATTATTTGAAGGGGCTGTTTCTCTATTTTTTGCTGGACTTCAGTCCCACGCTCCTGATCTTTGGGGACCAGGCAGATCGGAGGGCCTCCTCGTAGGACTGCTCTTGCACCTGGCCAAGGTAGCCATTAACAGTTCGGTCGAGGGGGTCGTTCAGCCCGATTGCCTGCCTCCCTTCCGTGGCTATGTTCCTGGAGATGGAGCACACAGTGCCGACCGATACGCTTGCGCCCTTCTGCGAGAGGTGTGCATCATTTCAATAGCGAACAAAATTTAAATTTAATTTGATCTGTCAAGGTTCTCTTTTATATTTATTAGTTAATTTGTGGCTTTTTGTGTACTTACAAAAGAGGGCACTCGGCTTAAAGGTATATTAAAATAATTGTACAGCTGTTGAGTTGGGAGTGGCTTAGCCAGTCACGTGATGTTCACAAGACTCAATAAAACCCCAGCCTGTTGGATTTGGGGGACCCACGATGAGGTAGGTGGTTGTGAGCCTGCTGGATGAACTGGTAATGTGTAGTGTGATTGTTAAACCTTTTGCTAATAAACCTACTAGTTCTTAATAGCAATGTTTGCTATGAATTCTTTCGCAAAGAACCCTTGAAGCAAATATGAAGGGAAAAAAATGGTGACGAAGATGGGATTTCTTCATGAAGAAATCTTTGGCGGAATTTCCCTTTATGAGAAGGCAAATGCAAGTGGAGCACAGCAAGGATATATATCGGCAGTGCGATTCCCAAATGAGAGTCTGTTGGTACCATTTTTTGTGAACAGTGTTGAACTGACAAAAAGAGCTTGTGGAAAGCCATTTAGAGTCATTGAAAAGCAATTCAAGATTATTGAGAGTGATTAACGGCTATTAAGAAGGCAATATGGATGTGACAATGAGTTATATCAGTAATTTGGGAGTCTTTGACAGGAATAAGGAATCGTTTAGATCCTATAGTGACAGATTGATTTAATTAGCTCCAAAAAAACATTTTCAATTAAGTCTTAGCAGATTCGCAATTAAGCAATCAAGCAGTGCACAAGAAGATGAAAGCTATTCCGTCAGTCACGATTGGTGCAGATAATTATGGTTTTCTTAGTGAATTTGTTAACCCTGAGAAAGATTAAAGATGCTTCATTCTCAGACATACTACAGGTATTGGAGAATCATTTTGAACCACAGCTTTTAGAAATAGCAGAGAGCTGTAAGTTCGCAATGAAAAACCAAAGATCTGATGAAAACATCAGTGAATACATTGTTGCCATAAGAAAATTATCTCTACACTACAATTTTGGAGGATTCCTAAATAGGGTTCTTCGAAATACATTTGTATGTGGACTAACAGATGAATGCATACAATTAAAATTGTTAAGTATGGATGATCTCTCTTTTGAGAAAGCTTGCAACATAGCCACCTCCATGGAGATGGCAGAAAAAAATATTATGGAATTTCACCTATTAGCGGCAGTTCACTGTCACTGGGCTGTAGAAACACAGAAGAGTGTGAGCCCTAGTTGGAGGGAGAGTCATGAAACCAAGAAAAATATATATCATAGGTGTAATGGCAACCATACCGCACAACAGTGTCGGTTCAAGTGGGCAAGCTAAGTAAGGGGACACATTGCAGCTGCATGTAAATCCAAGGACAGGCCCAACGACAATCAAAGACTTCACTGGGTGGAAGCTATCAGAACAGTGTAGGTTTTGGTATATATGCAGTGAAGGGCAAGGCAGTACATTCCTCATTTCAGAACATTAATACTGATTTAATAATCGATGGATTAATATGACAATCGATACAGCGGTTGATTGCTCAATAATGAGCCAGGATCTGTATTACAGAAATTTCAGGGGCATACCACTAAAAGCGAGCTCAGCAGAGCTTAAAACATATTCATGGGAAAAACTGCAGACGGTTAGACAAATGGAGTGTATAGTACAATACCAGGGGCAACAAGCAAGATTACCTAGTTGTTATATCGAAATACGACAATCGGCCAACACTTATGGGCAAAGATTGGCTAAGAGTGCTTTGTTTGAATTGGTACAACGTCTGTAGTACAGAAATGGTTAAGTCTTGGCTAGATACTCTGTTGGAGAAATATGCTAACATGTTTGAGGACTCATACAAGGACATCAAGGGATATAATGTGCATATTCAGATTAAGTCGGATGTCAAACCTATCTTTTTGTAGACGAAGGCTGGTACCATATGCATTAAAATCGCAGGTTGAGCGAGAGCTTGATAAGTTGGAGAAAAACAGAGTTTTAGTGAACACCGATCGGAGTGACTACAACCCCATTAGTTTCTAGTTCCAAAGTCAGACAAAACGGTATATAGAAACATAGAAACATAGAAAATAGGTGCAGGAGTAGGCCATTCGGCCCTTTGAGCCTGCACCACCATTCAATAAGATCATGGTTGATCATTCACCTCAGTACCTCTTTCCCGCTTTCTCTCCATACCCCTTGATCCCCTTAGCCACAAGGGCCATATCTAACTCCCTCTTGAATATATCCAATGAACTGGCATCAACAGCTCTCTGCGATAGGGAATTCCACAGGTTTACAACTCTCTGAGTGAAGAAGTTTCTCCTCTTCTCTGTCCTAAATGGCTTACCCCTTATCCTTAGACTATGTCCCCGGTTCTGGACTTTCCCAACATCAGGAACATTCTTCCTGCATCTAACCTGTCCAGTCCCGTCAGAATTTTATATGTTTCTATGAGATCCCCTCTCATCCTTCTAAACTCCAGTGAATACAGGCCCAGTCGATCCAGTCTCTCCTCATATGTTACAGAGAGACAGACTGTTATCTGAATGGTGACAGATTAGGAAAAGGGGAGGTGCAAAGAGACCTGGGTGTCTTGGTACATCAGTCATTGAAGGTTGGCATGCAGGTGCAGCAGGCGGTTAAGAAAGCAAATGGCATGTTGGCCTTCATAGCTAGGGGATTTGAGTACAGGGGCAGGGAGGTGTTGCTACAGTTGTACAGGGCCTTGGTGAGGCCACACCTGGAGTATTGTGTACAGTTTTGGTCTCCTAACCTGAGGAAGGACATTCTTGCAATCGAGGGAGTGCAGCGAAGGTTCACCAGACTGATTCCCGGGATGGCGGGACTGACCTATCAAGAAAGATTGGATCAACTGGGCTTGTATTCACTGGAGTTCAGAAGAATGAGAGGGGACTTCATAGAAACATTTAAAATTCTGACGGGGTTAGACAGGTTAGATGCAGGAAGAATGTTCCCAATGTTGGGGAAGTCCAGAACCAGAGGTCACAGTCTAAGGATAAGGGGTAAGCCATTTAGGACCAAGATGCGGAGGAACTTCTTCACCCAGAGAGTGGTGAACCTGTGGAATTCTCTACCACAGAAAGTTGTTGAGGCCAATTCACTAAATATATTCAAAAGGGAGTTAGATGAGGTCCTTACTACTAGGGGGATCAAGGGGTATGGCGAGAAAGCAGGAATGGGGTACTGAAGTTGAATGTTCAGCCATGAACTCATTGAATGGCGGTGCAGGCTAGAAGGGCCGAATAGCCTACTCCTGCACCTATTTTCTATGTTTCTATGTTTCTATGTTAGTCCTGTCATCCCGTGAATCAGTCTGGTGAACCTTTGCTGCACTCCCTCAATAGCAAGTATGTCCTTCCTCAGATTAGGAGACCACAACTGCACAAAATATTCCAGATGAGGCCTCACTAAGGCCCTGTACAACTGCAGCAAGACCTCCCTGCTCCTATACTCAAATTCCCTAGCTATGAAGGCCAACATACCATTTGCCTTCTTCACCGCCTGTTGTACCTGCATGCCAACTTTCAATGACTGATGTACCATGACACCCAGGTCTCGTTGCACCTCCACTTTTCCTAATCTGCCACCATTCATATAATATTCTGCCTTCGTGTTTTTGCCACCAAAGTGGATAACCTCGCATTTATCCACATTATACTGTATCTGCCACGTGTTTGCCTACTCATCTAACCTATCCAAGTCACCCTGCAGCCTTTTAGCGTCCTCCTCACAGCTCACACTGTCACCCAGTTTAGTGTCATCTGCAAACTGGAGATATTGCACTCAATTCCCTCATCCAAATCATTAATGTATATTGTAAATAGCTGGGGTCCCAGCACTGAGCCCTGCGGCACCCCACTAGTCACTGTCTGCTATTCTGAAAAGGACCCATTTATCCTGACTCTCTGCTTCCTGACTGCCAGCCAGTTCTCTATCCACATCAGTACATTACCCCCAATACCATGTGCTTTAATTTTGCACACCAATCTCTTGTGTGGGACCTTGTCAAAAGCTATTTGAAAGTCCAAATACACCACATCCATTGATTCTCCCTTGTCCACTCTACTAGTTACATCCTCCAAAAATTCTAGAAGATTTGTCAAGCAGGATTTCCTTTTCATAAATCTATGCTGACTTGGACCGATCCCGTCACTGCTTTCCAAATGTGCTGCTATTTCATCTTTAATAATTGATTCCAACATTCTCCGCACTACTGATGTCAGGCTAACCGGTCTATAACTACCTGTTTTCTCTCTCCCTCCTTTCTTAAAAAGTGGTGCTACATTAGCTACCCTCCAGTCTATCGGAACTGATTCAGAGTCGATAGACTGTTGGAAAATGATCACCAATGCATCCACTATTTCTAGGGCTACTTCCTTAAGTACTCTGGGATGCAGACTCTGGCTCTGTGGAGATTATAAAATTACCCTGACTCAAGCAGTTGATGAACAGTACCGTTTAATGACATCACCGGACCTGTGTGCAAAAATGGCGGAAGCCAAAGTCTTCACAAAACTGGAACTCTCCCATGCCAATGCTCAACTCAACTTTGACAAGGATAGTCAGCAGTATCTGACAGTCAACACACACAAGGGTTTATATGGCCCTAAGTTGCCCTATGGTATCAAGTCCTCACCAAAGATATTTCAGGCTACCATGGATCAGATCTTACAGGGAATGTATCACTGTTTGTGCAATCAAGAGAGGAAAAACCTGGAAATCTTAGAAGTATTCAGATGGTTCAATGACCATAATCTGAAGCAGAAGTGGAGTAAATTTGTACAGTGTGAGGTGGTTTATCTAGGATTGTGGGTTGATGAAAATGGTCTTCAACCTGTTAAGGAGAAAGCCATCATGATGGCTCTGGAACCGAAAAACGTTACTGAATTATGATCCTTCCCAGACATGGTCGAATATTATGCTAATTTTCTTTCTGGACTAGCAATGGTGCTCGCACCACTCCATTATTTATTAAAGAAAAGTGTGCGTTGGATATGGGACAAAGGGCAACCGAATGCATACAACACATGCAAGCGACGCTTGAGCAGTAGTGCTCTTCTCGACTCGTGAACTGAGAATGGCATGTGATGCCTCTGGGTATGGTGTGGGAGCAGTTATCAGCTATGTTATAAATGATGGGCAGAAAAAAACGGTTGCCTTTGCATCGCGTACGCTCAACAAAAGCGAACAAAGTTATGCTCAAATTGAGAAAGAAGCTTTGGCAATTATATTTGGTATTAGCTATCCTAGCTATCCTAGGCCCAAAGGCGGCAATTCCATCCATGGCGGCTTCCAGGATGCAAAGATGAGCTATTTCAAAGTTGCCTCATGAAGATTCTGAAATTGACTGTGACCAGTCAAACTTCATTCTAGGTGTCGTTGATGAGGACTTTCCGGTCACTTGTTCTGTTATTGCAGAGCACACACAGAGAGGGAAAAAATGGAAATCTTAGAAGTATTCAGATGGTTCAATGACCATAATCTGAAGCAGAAGTGGTAAATGTGCATTTATACAGTGTGAGGCGGTTTATCTAGGATTGCGGGTTGATGAAAATGGTCTCCAACCAGTTAAGGAGAAAGTGCAAGCCATTCGGAACCGAAAAACGTTATTGAATTCGGATCCTTTCTACGCATGGTCCAATATTATGCTGAAGGCAGAGCAGTTATCGTCCTGCTGCCTAAGAGGGGTGATCTCCACTTAAGAACTGGCGCCTGGTCCCCCTCCTCAGCATGGATTACAAAATTTTCGCCAGCGCCATTCTGCTCGCCTTGGCACATGCTGGACCATATGATCCACCCTGACCAGTCCTACACAGTCCCGGGCCGGACAATCCACAATAACATCCATCTGGTCCGGGACCTGGTCCACCATTCCCAGAGGGCTGGTCTGTCTGTCGCCTTCCCTTCCCTCAATCAGGAGAAAACATTCGACAGAGTGGATCACGAGTATCTTTTCGGGACTCTGCACGCTTTCGGGTTCGGGATGCATTTTGTCGCTCGGACTCGACTTCTGTACGCCCCCGCAGAGTGTCTGATTAAGGTTAACAGGTCTTTGATGGTGCCCCTTCGCTTTGGGACTGGGGTACACCAGAGATGCCCCATGTCTGGCCAGTTATATGCTATATGCGTGGAGCCTTTCCTGCGCCTCCTGCGGACGAGGTTGACGGGACTAGCTCTGCAAGGGCCGGGCGTGGAGGTCGTCCTCTCGGCTTACGTCGATGATGTGCTCCTCATGGTCGAGGATCCCATTGACCTGCGTAGGATGCATGATTGCCAGAAGATTTACTCGGCTGCCTCTTTTTCCAGGATCAACTGGGAGAAATGTTCTGGAATCCTGGTGGGTCAGTGGCGGGTGGACTCTCTGCCGGAGGAGTTCAGGCCTTTTGCCTGGAGCACGACCCATCTCCTCGATCTGGGAGTCTACCTTAGCCCCGACGAGGAAGCCTGGCCAGTGAACTGGCAAGAGCTGGAGGCCAAAGTCGTCGCTCGCCTAGGGCAGTGGATAGGACTGCTCCGAGTACTATTCTACAGGGATCGAGCACTAGTCATAAACCAGCTGCTGGCCGCTATGCTGTAGTACCAGTTGGTCACTTTGACTCCTCCCCCTGCGTTTGTCACCAAGATACAGAAGAAGCTGATTGACTTCTTCTGGAACAATAAGAAGCATTGGATCTCTGCTGCGGCTCTGAGTCTCCCGCTTAGGGAGGGTGGTCAGGCGTGAGCACCCAGGCTGTGACTTTCCGTCTTCAGACCCTGCAGAGATACCTGTATGTCAATAATCCTCCTAGATGGTGTGTGCTGGCGACATATTTCTTCCGGCAGCAGTACTGCCTCAAATTATGATGCGCAGCTCCTGCTTGTAAACCTGGGAGGTGTCTGGACCACCATGCGGGGGCTGCCTGTCTTGCACCAGGAATTCATCAGGGTCTGGAACAGAGTCACCACTAAGCGCAGTTCTCCCCCGTCTGGAGTGGCGGCTGTCCTTTGGGAACCGCTGCTCTGGAATCCGTACCTCCATGAGCGCGGTTTTAGGTGGCAGGCAGACGAGAGGGCTGTATTTGGCAAGACAACCAGGGTCAGGGATCGACTGGATGGTGGAAGAGCGGGGCGCCTGAAGAGCTGGCATGGCGCCTATCCTGGGCCGACGTCTGGCACGCGGCCAATGCCATCGCGTCGCTAAAAACAGCACTGGACCCTGACTCCAGTAGGTGCATCGAGGAGGCTCAGGCACACGGGCCGATCACGTCCGAACTGCCCCCCGTCCGGACGGAATTCCTCATCGGCACCAAGCCTTGAAACCTCCCTCAAGAGTCGGCGCCTCACAACTTGAGCCTCTTCCGGGAAATCCCCTCCGTGCCTTTCAGTTCTGGGCGGAGGGGATTCCTGTACGGGTTGCTCTTGCACACTCTCCTCCTCGTCTGCCATCCGGACATGCCTTGGCACACCATCTTGCCATTTGGAGGAGACGGGGGTCCCCAATGGAGTGCTCTCTAAGTGGGAGGCCTCCCTTTATTTATTGGGGACTTGGCCTGGAGGGTGCTATCCCGTGCAATCGGTTTTTAAGTTGGTTCATGTACTCCCAGACCGCCTGTAATTTCTGCGCTCTGGAAGAGTCCGTGTTCCATGTTTATGTAAGGTGTGTGAGGGTGCAGCCCCTGTTCTAATATTTGAAAGGGCTCCTCCTCAAATTCTGGTTGCACTTCAGTCCCACACTCCTGATCTTTTGGAATCCTGTGCGGAGTGGAGCGAGCAGGTCGGAAGGCCTCCTCGTAGGACTGCTCCTGGGCATGGCCAAGGGGGCCATTAATCGATCCAGGCAGCGGGCGGTCGAGGCGATCATTCAGCCCAACTGCCTGCCTCTCTTCCGAGGTTACGTTCGAGCCCAGGTGTCCCTGGAGATGGAGCACGCGGTGTCTACCGGTACACTTGCAGCCTTCGCGAGAGGTGGGCGCCAGAGGGGCTGGCGTGCATCATCACTCCCGGCAACCAAATTTAAATTTCAACCATTAATGTAAAACTTAATTCGTTTAATTTGTCAGTTTTAGTGCCCCCTCTAATAGGGGGCACTTGATTTATTGCTTTACAAAAATAGTTGTAGAGCTGTTGAGTTGGGAGTGGCTTAGCCAGTCACATGATGTTCACATGACTCAATAAAACCCTAGCCAGTTGGGTTCGGGGTGTCCACGATGTGGCAGGCGGTTGTGAGCCTGGTGGATGAACTGGTAATGTGTAGTGTGATTTTTAAACCTTTTGCTAATAAACCAACTAGTTCTTAATAGCAATGTGTTGTTACGAATTCTTGAGCAAAGAACCCTTGATGCAAATACATTACACCAGGTTTCAAAAATTGTGTGAAACATATCCACAGGTAGATAAACACAAAGTGGATGGGCAAATAGAGGCTTTCAGCCTCATTACAGTATTTAAATTGAGGTAACGCCCCTGGCAGCGGTTTGGTCGCCCGGACCCCATTCCCATCTCTGCCAAAACTGGAAGTGGGCGGTGTTATGTCTCGAATAAAGCAATGTGACTGAGTACTGTAGACTTGAGTAAGTGTGACCTTAGTCTTTTTATTCTGACTCCAGAGTGCTACATAGCATGGGAGGCCTGCTTATATACAGTGCTCCCAAGGGATGCTGGGATCCCTTGGGACTCCAACAGATGCGCCCTCTGCTGGCGGTGAAAATGCTGGTTACAAGGTGTTGCATACATAACATCACTTCCCCCCTCCCCCCCCCCGCCTCTCTCAAAGTCAATAGTACACTTATTTACAGGGTGAGACGATCTGGGGGCTTTCCGCTCCCTATCGATCGCCTTGGCATAAACACAGGTGCAGGTGAGTTGATTCGGCCTTCGCTAGGCTGCTGCATAGCTGGCCTTGCTGGGCTGCTGGGGATGATGAGTTCAGCTTCGTGGTCAACCGTGATGTCGGTTGCTACTTGTGTGTGTATTGGAGGGTCGAAGTTGGTGGTGTCCTCTTCAGGTTGCTCGTGGCTATCTGTGAATCGCAGTTTGGTTTGGTCCAAATGCTTTCTGCAAGTTAGTCCATTTGCAAGTTTGACCTCAAACACCCTACTTCTTCCTTTGGCTACGACAGTGCCAGCAAGCCATTTGGGACCATGTCCATAGTTGAGTATATACACAGGATCACGGACTTCAATATCGCATGACAAATTTGCGCGATCATGGTACATGCTTTGTTGATGCCGCCTGCCCTCGACATGATCATGGAGATCAGGGTGGACAAGAGACAGCCTTGTTTTGAGAGCCCTTTTCATGAGCAGCTCGGCTGGGGGAACCCCGGTGAGTGAGTGGGGTCTTCTGCGGCAGCTGTGCAGGACTCTGGACAGGCGGGTTTGCAGGGAACCTTCTGACACGCGTTTCAAGCTTTGCTTGATGGTTTGGACTGCCCGTTCTGCCTGGCCATTGGATGCGGGCTTCAATGGGGAAGATGTGACAGGCTTGATCCCATTGCGGGTCATGAATTCCTTGGATTCAGCGCTGGTGAAGCATGGCCCATTGTCGCTGACAAGGCATCAGGCAGGCCGTGCATGGCAAACATGGCTCGTAGGTTTTCGATGGTGGCAGTGGACGTACTTACAGACATTATTGCACACTCAATCCATTTTGAATAAGCATCCACAACAACCAAGAACATTTTGCCTAGAAACAGACCAGCGAAGTCAACGTGGATCCTGGACCATGGTTTGGAGGGCCATGACCACAAACTTAGCGGTGCCTCCCTGGGTGCATTGTTCAGTTGAGAGCAAGTGTTGCATTGGCGCACGCAAGACTCCAAATCTGAGTCAATGGTGGGCCACCACACATGGGATCTGGCTATAGCTTTCATCATTACTATGCCTGGGTGGGTACTGTGTAGGTTGCGTATAAATGTTTCCCTGCCTTTCTTGGGCAAAACCACGCGATTACCCCACAAAAGACAGTTCGCCTGTATGGACATTTCGTCTTTGCACCACTGGAACAGCTTGATCTCTTCTTGCATTTCCGCTGGGATGCTGGACCAGCTCCCATGGAGGACACAGTTTTTTATAAGGGACAGTAAAGGATCCTGGCTGGTCCAGGTCCTGTTCTGGCGGGCCGTAACGGGTGACTTTTCGTTTTCAAATGCATCCATCATCAAGAGCAAGTCTGCAGGCTGTGCTATTTCCACCCTGGTGGTGGGCAATGGTAGCTGACTGAAAGCATCAGTGCAGTTCTTTGTGCCTGGCCTATGGCGAATTACATAGTTATATGCAGACAGCGTGAGCGCCCATATTTGGATGCGAGCAGAGGCATTGGTATTGATACTTTTGCTCTCTGAGAATAGTGATATGAGGAGCTTATGGTCAATTTCTAACTCGAACTTAAGCCCAAACAGATACTAGTGCATTTTTTTCACCCCGTAAACGCACGCCAGAGCTTCTTTTTCAATCATGCTATAGGCCCTTTCGGCCTTGGCCAAACTCCTGAATGCATAAGCGACTGGTTGCAATGTTCCCGATTCGTTTGCTTGTTGTAACACACACCTGACCCCGTACGAAGACGCATCGCGAGCTAACACTAAACGTTTACATGGGTCATACAGAACAAGCAGTTTGTTGGAACATAAGAGATTTCTGGCTTTCTCAAAAGCAGTCTCGTTTGATTTCCCCCATACCCAGCCATCTCCCTTGCGTAGCAACATGTGTAGAGGTTCTAGCAAGGTGCTAAACCCGGGTAGGAAATTACCAAAGTAATTGAGGAGTCCCAGGAACGACCGCAGTCATGTTCTGTGGTCTCAGTGCCTTCTTGATGGCCTCCGTCTTGGCGTCGGTGGGTCTGATGCCGTCTGCCACGATTCGTCTCCCAAAGAACTCGACCTCTGGTGCCAAGTAAACACACTTCGAGCATTTCAACCTGAGCCCCACATGATCTAGCCGACTTAGAATCTCTTCCAGGTGCCTTCCAAGTGTTCAATGGTGTCCTGACCTGTGATCGATATGTCGTCCTGGAAAACCACGGTGCGCAGAACTGAGTTTAGCAGACTCTACAAGTTCCTTTGAAAAATAGCCGCGACCGATCGAATCCCAAATGGGCATCTATTGTAGATGAACAGACATTTGTGCGTGTTGATGCAGGTGAGGCCTTTCGAAGATTCTGCCAGCTCTTGCATCATATAGGCCAAGGTCAGATCCAACTTAGTGAACGTCTTCCCTCCTGCCAGCGTCGCAAATAGATCGTCTGCCTTGGGTAGCAGGTACTGGTCCTGCAGCGGAAAATGGTTAATCGTTACTTTATAGTCCCCACAAATTCTGACCGTGCCATCGCCCTTGAGAATCGGAACAATCCGACTGGCCCACTCGTTGAACTCAACCGGCACGATGATTGCCCTCTCGTTGCAGCCTGTTTAGCTCAATCTCCACTTTCTCTCATCATGTATGGCACCGCACGTGCCTTGTGGTGGATGAGTCGTGTACTGGGAACCAAGTGGATCTGCACCTTCGCTGCAGAGAAATTTCCGATGCCTGGCTCAAACAATGATGGGAACTTGCTCA
The DNA here is from genome assembly GCF_044704955.1 of Pristiophorus japonicus. Lineage (NCBI taxonomy): Eukaryota > Metazoa > Chordata > Chondrichthyes > Pristiophoridae > Pristiophorus > Pristiophorus japonicus. Next base: position 38,371,960 of record NC_091982.1, on the reverse strand, counting down.
AAACCTGGGCACATGAGGCGTCATTGACTGATGAAAGAATCTCGGATGTCGTTCAGGTTCCAGTGGATTTTTCCCAGCCAGCTTCTGCCGAACAGTGTGGGGCCATCTCCTGATACAATCCATAGTGGGAGTTCGTGCACTGCTCGTGCGCTGCCAATTACAGGGATCAGCTCTTTAGTGTAAGTTCTCAGCTTGGAGCTTGGTATGAATAGGGCTCAGCTTGGGCCTTTGTGCCTTGTTGCACCACAGCCTCTCGAAGGCCTTTTTGCTTATGATAGACTGACTCGCACCCGTGTCCAATTCCATAGATACTGGAATTCCAATCAGCTCAACTTTTAACATGATCGGTGGACATTTTGTGGTGAAGGTGTGTACCCCGTACACTTCTGCTTCCTCGGTTCGAGTCTCTAGTCCAGTTTGATCCGCCATGGATCGGTCTTCCTCTGCAACATGGTGGTTTGCAGATCATCTGCACATTCGCTGGAGGTGTCCCATTGTTCCACAGCATTTGCACGCATAGTGTTTGAAGCGACATTGATGGGCTCAATGATCACCTCCGCAGCGCCAACAAGGTGTTAATTGCCTCGCATTCACACTTGATGGCGGGCTCAGAGTCATCTGAGGTCATGCAGCTGCAGACATGTACATTCTGCCATTTGCATTCCTGCCTGAAAACGACGTTATCTTGTGTACAGTACTTGCCAAAGCATCTTTATGCTGTGAAATTTGTTTGGTGTTATCGCTGGTGGACATAAATGCCTGGGCTATCATTATGGCTTTGCTCAGGTTCGGTGTTTCAACAGTCAATAGTTTGCAGAGGATAACCTCATGGCCAATGCCAAGCACAAAAAAGTCTCAGTATTTTCTCCAGGAGTCCATCGAATTCGCAATGTCCTGCAAGGCGCCTTAGTTCGGCGACATAGCTCGCCACTTCCTGGCCTTCAGAACGTTGACATGTGTAAAATCGATAGCTTGCTATCAGAATGCTCTCCTTCAGATTTAGGTGCTTGCAGACCAGCGTACACAGTTCTTCATATGATTTGGTTGTTAGTTTCATCGGAGCAAGAAGATTTTTCATGAGGCCATAGGGTGTTGCCCCGCAGACGGTGAGGAGGATCGCCCTTAATTTGGCAGCGTTCACATTCCCTTCCAGCTCATTGGCCACGAAGTATTGATCGAGTCGCTCCACGAAGGCTTCCCAATCGTCACCTTCTGAGAATTTCTCCAGGATACCAACAGTTCTCTGCATTTTCGCATGGGTTCATTATCTCGTCGCCAGTTGTTATGTCTCGAATAAAGCAATGTGACTGAGTACTGTAGACTTGAGTAAGTGTGACCTTAGTCTCTTTATTCTGACTCCAGAGTGCTGGCACAGTATGGAAGGCCTGTTTAAATGCAGTGCTCCCAAGGGATGCTGGGATCCCTTGGGACTCCAACAGATGCGCCCTCTGCTGGCGGAAGAAATGCTGGTTAAATGGTGTTGCATACATAACAGGTGGGTTGGAGGTGGGATCAGGTCAGGAATCCCAATCCCAACACCTTTCATTTTTGTGTTTATGAAAGTATCAAACACCAGCACACTAGTTTGAATGTAAAACTTATATTGTTAATTTACAGTTACATATCAACTTATAATGTAGCAAAGCATCCAAAAGCTCTTTACAAAGGGATAGATTGGACACAGAGCAGGAACTGAGAGATGACCAAGAGCATGGTAGAAAAGATATCGGGTTGAAATTCTTCAAGGTTCTGTTGGTGTGGTCAAGTCCGAAGAAAGAGGGCATTTTGCATTTTGGCTCCCTTACACAGGGGGCCAAGTGGAACATGGCTGCACTCAGGGGCCCTAGGGATCTGGGCAACTCAACATCCCTTCGTAGGGTGGCCACATGCAGCAGATGTCTCTGATGTGGCGTTTGTGCCCGTCTGTCCCATTCTAAAGTCGTTCCCTTCTGCTGACCTTCCAAAATCTGGCAGGTACAACACTAGAAGGCACTGGTGGGTGCAATCCCAGCATAACTGGTGAGATTGTGACCTCTGGAATTTTGGTTCCAGGTTGTGAGGATTCTTTTGATAGTGGGTGGAAATTTGGCAAGGCGGAGATACTGAAGAAGAGATCCAGAGTACAAGGTCATGGTGGTTAAAGGCTTTGTCACAGGTGATGGACTTAAGGGATGGACATGCTCCAGACTCAGAAGATCGAACTAGAGAAGATTACAAAGCCATGGAGGGTATTGTGAGGATGGGGACGCACTGGGTAAACAGGGATTCAGTGGCGGTCATCAAGGACTGGGGCGATGGCAGAGTTGATAGGATGCTTGCAGTGAGTTCTGGTTGGAGTTGGAGTTTTTCAAACAGGGTCAAGCTTGGGAGAATAGTTGGGGTGGATGTGGAACAGTGGAGCCTAGTTGACAAAGGCATAGATGAGATTTTCACCAGTGAGAGGGGTGAGGCAAGGATGGAGTGGGAAATATTTGGGAGGTTGAAAAGGTGATGGATCAGAGATTTAAGGTCAGCTGCGTGTTGAACTCAAATACAAGGACATCAAAGTAGTTCTACAGATCAAACAATAGATCCAGTCTACATACATGTCAATTTTAAACTCCAAGCTTCGATACTTTGATTCAGGGTTTAAGGGCAAAATTATGTTACTGTTAGTGTTACAGATACACTGCTACATTCTACCCTACATAAACTAGAGGTGATCTAAAACTCGACTGCCCATATCCTAACTCGCACCAAGTGTCGCTCACCCATCACCCCTGTGCTCGCTGACCTACCCTGCCTTCCGGTTAAGCAACGCCTCAACTTCAAAATTCTCATCCTTATTTTCAAATCCCTTCATGGCCTCGCCCCTCCCTATCACTGTAATCTCCTCCAGCCCCACAATCCCCTGAGATGTCTGCGCTCCTCTAATTCTGCCCTCTTGAGCATCCCTAATTATAATCATTCAACTATTAGTGATCGTGCCTTCTATTGCCTAGTGAAATAACCAAATTTATGTAGCGCTTGAATTTATGTATAAATATGTTGAGCTATAGTATATCACCAGTGTGCTTGGTGAAACGGGACAAGAGGTAGCGAATTGATCCATGATTAAGAGGATTTGAGGACTTGCTCAGGCAAGGCACCGGTCTGCACAATTAAACGGTAAAGGATGCATTGTGTGGATAGCAACATGGCTTACAGCTGAAGTCTGATAAAATTAACCCCGATAAATGACATAGCTCAAGTTTGATAAAATTAACCACGATATGCTTGCCCTACAGAATTAACATGAGCATGTTACCTTAAGAAAATATGCTATCGGACAAGGCCATCTGGCAAAAACAAAGGGCGATTGTTACAGCAACAAAGTTGCAAGACGAGATAAGAGGAAGGCCCCATGGCAGAAGGAGCTGAAAATAAGCTTACAAGAAGAAACAAGATTATCCGCAAATATAGGGAATAGAGTAAGATGTCACGTGGGATAGGCTACGAAGTGATGGACTATTAAATGTATAAATATGAAATTCGCTAACATCTCGGTGGAGTCGGATCTGAGAGCGGTCTCAGAAGGTTCTCCCCAGGCCTGTGAATAAAGACCATTTTGAACCTCCAATCGAAGTCTGTCATCTCTACTAGTCGGGGCGTCGGCTTTGTATTTCACTTAGTCCGTCCAGAGGGGTATCAAGGCTAAGTGTCGACCAGCAAATGGAAATGGGAAAGATTCGTAGGCTGTCCCAGCATTCTAAACCCCACTAGGGATAATCAATGTTTTCTACAATCATTTAAGGCTGTGTTAGGTCCCGCACATCAGGCAGTCATAACATTAGGAATTGTTACAATGAACAACTATGATGATTTAATTAAGTGGGCAACCGAGGTGGATAACATGCAAAAGGCTAAGATAGCTGCCGCCGAAGAGTTGAGGGGACAGGAAGAAGCCGGGGGGTGGGGGGGGGGAGGGGGGGGGAAGGACATTTCGCCAAGGAATGCAAACAGAAACAGGGGGGGAATGTTCGGCTAGCATCAGAGTCAAGACCCACTTGCCATAATTGTAACAAGCCAGGACATAAGAAGGTAGATTGATTCGGTCCTAGTCCCTCTCTTCCTCCTCCCTTGTTCCAACAGAGAGGAGGCCCCCGCAGGGGACAACCCGGAGAAGGTGGGCCATCAAAGGAAGATTTCAAAAGGTGGATGAGGGAAGAGAGAGAAGAGCAGGAGAATAGGGAGAGACAGCGGTGACGGGACAGGGAAGAAAGGAAGGATGGAGAATATAGGAACAGGAGCAATGCCTGAGATGAGAGGCGAAACGGGTGTAACTCAGATGACGGAGAAGGGGATGATGTATGCACCTTGAGACAAATGAGAGACATGATGAAGAAGTTGAATACTAAATGACAGGTAGTGGTCCTCGGGGTAAATGATGAGGAAGACCCAAGGACGTTTGTTGACGCATTGATAGGGGACTGGCAGTGCAAAATGTGAATAGACACGGGAGCCTCAATCCCACTGGCAGATTTGCCCTTGCATCGAACAAAACTTTCGATCAATATGGCGGGAATAGGTGGAAAAAGACTTAAGGCTTATAAGAGCGAAACAATTCTATCAGAAATTGGATGTATAATGCTACCTACCCATTTGTGGGTATGCGAGAATACTGAAGGAACAATCCTAGTGATAGACTTACTGCGGGAAGTAGGAGCTTTAATCGACCCTAAAGCGAATAAAGTGATCTGGCCACCAGATCATAAGTTAAACAAACAAGTAGCCTCGGGAAACAGAACAAATCAGGTAGGAGCAATTAAGATTATCGACCCAGAATGGGATAAGAAAGAACCATGGGCGATCCCATGCAGAGAGCATAAATGCATAAGCAAGATTGTGGATTAGTCCAAATCCCCCCGGTAAAAATACCGGGACCAATGCATCGCCCACATAAAAAATATCCTTTGAAGGAGGAAGCCAAAGCAACAGTACGGGACATAATGTTGGAATTAACCAAACAGGGAATCTTATGGGAAACTATATTCAAAACTAATTATCCGGTATGGCCAGTAAAGAAAGAAGGTGCATCATATCAACCGACAATTGATTATATGGCACTAAATAAGGTGACCCCAAAGGAATACCCGATAGTAGCAAGTCCGGTTACAATTTTCAATGGACTAAAACCAGAACACAAAATTTTTACAGTACTAGACATTGCAAACGGATTCTAGTCCATACCATTGGACAAAGAATCGCAAGAGAAATTTGCCTTCACACTAAATGGGAAACAATATACTTGGACGAGCGTCCCTCAATGGCAAAGGATACTTAAAGAGCTGACGGTGGATAAATAATGGCAAACATTTAAAGATCACATGGATGAACTTCAGCAATTGTACATCCCTGTCTGGAGTAAAAATAAAACTGGGAAGGTGACTCAACCGTGACTAACAAGGGAAATTAAGGATAGTGTTAAAACCAAGGAAGAGGCATATAAATTGGTAAGAAAAAGCAACAAACCTGAGGACTGAGAGAAATTTAGAATTCAACAGAGGAGGACTAAGGGTTTAATTAAGAGGGGGAAAATAGAGTGCGAGAGGAAACTTGCAGGGAACATAAAAACTGACTGCAAAAGCTTCTATAAATATGTGAAGAGAAAAAGATTAGTGAAGACAAATGTAGGTCCCTTGCAGTCAGAATCAGGTGAATTTATAATGGGGAACAAAGAAATGGCAGACCAATTGAACAAATACTTCGGTTCTGTCTTCATGAGGGAAGACACAAATAACCTTCCGAATGTACTAGGGGACAGTGGGTCTAGTGAGAAGGAGGAGCTGAAGGATATCCTTATTAGGCGGGAAATTGTCTTAGGGAAATTGATGGGATTGAAGGCCGATAAATCCCCGGGGCCTGATACTCTGTATCCCAGAGTACTTAAGGAAGTGGCCCTAGAAATAGTGGATGCATTGGTGATCATTTTCCAACAGTCTATCGACTCTGGATCAGTTCCTATGGACTGGAGAATAGCTAATGTAACACCACTGATTAAAAAAGGAGGGAGAGAGAAAACGGGTAATTATAGACCGGTTAGCCTGACATCAGTAGTGGGGAAAATGTTGGAATCAATTATTAAGGATGAAATAGCAGTGCATTTGGAAAGCAGTGACAGGATCGGTCCAAATCAGCATGGATTTATGAAAGGGAAATCATGCTTGAGGAATCTTCTGGAATTTTTTGAGGATGTAACTAATAGAGTGGACAAGGGAGAATCAGTGTATGTGGTCTATTTGGACTTTCAAAAGGCTTTTGACAAGGTCCCGCACAAGAGATTGGTGTGCAAAATCAAAGCACATGGTATTGGGGGTAATGTACTGACGTGGATAGAGAACTGGTTGGCAGACAGGAAGCAGAGAGTCGGGTTAAACGGGTCCTTTTCAGAATGGCAGGCAGTGACTAGTGGGGTGCCGCAGGGCTCAGTGCTGGGACCCCAGCTCTTTACAATATACATTAACGATTTGGATGAAGAAATTGAGTGTAATATCTCCAAGTTTGCAGATGACACTAAACTGGGTGGTGGTATGAGCTGTGAGGAGGATGCTATGAGGCTGCAGGGTGACTTGGACAGGTTAGGTGAGTGGGCAAATGCATGGCAGATGCAGTATAATGTGGATAAATGTGAGGTTATCCATTTTGGGGGCAAAAACACAAAGGCAGAATATTTTCTGAATGGCGGCAGATTAGGAAAAGGGGAGGTGCAACCTGGGTGTCATGGTTCATCAGTCATTGAAAGTTGGCATACAGGTACAGCAGGCGGTGTATTAGACAGAGGTTTCACATACCATACAACCCTCAGAGTTCAGGGATGGTAGAAAGGATGAACGAAACTTTGAAATTATCGTTAGTTAAAGCAATAGAAGACACAGGGAAGGAATGGGCAGAATTACTTCCAAGTATATTAATGAGATTTAGGGCAACTCCGAATAGAACGACGAGACTGACACCATTTGAACTAATGACCAGACGAGCAATGACACTGCCAGAAGGAGTCGTCACCGGAGGAGAGGATATAGGACCCCTGAAAGACAGAATCAGGAGGTTTATTAAACAATTGTGTACGCAATTACACACTCTCAGACATAAGGGATAACCTGGTTTTGAGCGTCATTATCATTAGTAGCTCTGCGGGTGGAACCCCTGTGAGCGAGTGTGGTCGGGATTTGACCAACAGGAGGCGTGATAAGCGGCTTTGTAGGAAACCCTTTTGGATTCTGAGCATCCCCTGTTTGATTATCTGCACTGCTCGTTCCGCCTGGCCGTTTGAGGCCAGCTTGAACAGTGCCGTTCTGACATGGTTGATTCCATTGACTGCCATGAAGTCCTGAAATTCAGTGCTTGGTCGCTGACCAAGACATCCTGTAGACCATGGGCGGCGAACATTGCCCGTAGACTTTCTACCGTGGCAGAGGATGTGCTTGAATTTAAAATGGCACACTCAATCCATTTGGAGTAGGCGTCTACTACAACCAAAAACATTTTTCCCATGAAAGGACCTGCGTAGTCCACATGGATGCGTGACCAAGGCTTGGTGGGCCAGGACCAGGGGTTAAGAGGGGCTTCCCTGGGACCATTGCCCAGATGAGCACACGTGTTGTACCTGCGAACACAAAGTTCCAGGTCTGCATCTATCCCTGGCCACCAAATGTGTGACCTGGCAATTGCCTTCATCATGACAATGCCCGGGTGCTCATTGTGAACTTCTGTGATAAACACCTCTCTGCCCCTCTGGGGCATGACTACTCGGTTTCCCCACAGTAGGCAATCGGCCTCAATCAAGAATTCATCCTTGCACCGATGAAACGGTTTAAATTCCTCAGGGCATGCCCCGTATGTGGCTGCCCAGTCCCCATTCAGGACACATTTCTTAACTAAAGACAGTAGCGGGTCTTTATTTGATCAGACTTTAATCTGATGGGCTGTCACAGGTGAGCCTTCGCTTTCGAAAGCTTCAATAGCCATGACCATCTCAGCATCATGCTCAGTTGCCCCCTCAGTGGTGGCTAGTGGGAGCCTGCTGAGTGCATCAGCGCAGTTTTCAGTGCCTGGTCTGTGCCGAATTGTGTAGTCATAGGCAGCTAACGTAAGTGCCCACCTCTGTATGCGGGCCGATGCATTCGCATTTATGGCCTTGTTGTCGGCCAAAAGGGACGTTAGGGGTTTGTGATCTGTCTCCAGCTCAAATTTCCTGCCAAACAGGTACTGGTGCATTTTTTTTACTGCATACACACATGCTAGCACTTCCTTTTCTCCCATCCCGTAGCCCCTTTCTGCCTGGGACAGACTTCTGGAGGCATAAGCTACCGGCTGTAACTGACCATTGGCATTCACATGTTGCAACACACACCCGACCCCATAGGACGATGCATCGCACGTTAAAACAAGTTTCTTACACGGGTCATATAACGTTAACAGTTTGTTGGAGCATAACAAATTGCGTGCTCTATCAAAAGCCCTTTCCTTACTGTCCCCCCAGACCCAATCATGACCTTTGCGTAGGAGCACGTGTAGCGGCTCTAACAGCGTGCTCAATTTGGGAAGAAAGTTACTAAAATAGTTCAGGAGCCCCAGGAACAAACGCAGCTCCGTCGTGTTACGGGGTCTGGGTGCTCTCTGGATCGCTTCTGTTTTGGACGCAGTGGGTCTGATCCCATCTGCTGCTCCCTCCTCCCCAGTAATTCTACCTCTGGAGCTAAGAAGACGCACTTCGCCTTTTTCAATCGCAGCCCTATCCGGTCCAGTCTGCATAGCACCTCCTCCAGGTTGTGAAGGTGTTCTTCAGTATCGCAACCCGTGATGAGGATGTCGTCTTGAAAAACCACCGTCCTTGGAATCGACTTGAGGAGGCTTTCCATATTTCGCTGAAAGATCGCGGCGGCCGAACGAATCCCGAAGGGACATCTGTTATACTCAAACAACCCCCTGTGTGTCGTGATGGTGGTCAGCTTCTTTGACTCACTCGCCAGCTCCTGGGTCATGTAAGCTGAGGTCAGGTCCAATTTTGAAAAAAGTTTGCCACCGGATAGCGTCGCAAAGAGGTCCTCCGCTCTCGGTAGCGGGTACTGGTCTTGGCGTGACACCCGACTGATGGTGGCCTTGTAATCGCCACATATCCTGACCGACCCATCCGCCTTGAGCACCGGCATGATCGGGCTCGCTCAGTCACTGAATTCGACTGGCGAGATGATGCCTTCCCTTAGCAGGCGGTCCAATTCGCATTCTATTTTTTCCCACATCACGTACGGCACCGCTCTGGTCTTGTGGTGTACTGGCCTGGCGTCCGGGTTTATGCGAATCACTACCTTGGCCCCTATGAAAGTGTCGATGCTGGGTTGAAATAAGGAGTCAAATTTGTCCAGGATCTGTGAGCATGATACTTGCTCCACAGAAGAAATTGCATTGCAATCGCCCTATTTCCAGTTCATGACAGCAAGCCAATTCCTCCCCAGTAGTGCAGGACCGCCCCCAGGACAATCCAGAGTGGTAACCTGTTCTCCGAAACTTTGTGGGTCACAACTACCATGGCGCTGCCTAGCACCGGAATGATCTCCTTTGTATATGTCCGTAGCTGTGCGTCAATCGGCAATCATTTTGGCCTCCTGGCCTTGGACACCCACAATCTTTAGAACTGTTTAATACTCATCAGGGACTGGTTGGCCCCTGTGTCTAGCTCCATTAATACTGGGATGCCATTGAGGAGCACTTTCATCATTATCAATAAAAAAGTCTCGCAGCATCTCCGCTCTGCATGCATCTGTGAACTTACATAGGCTTGGCAGTCGCCGGAGATCTGCCACTAAGTCAGGAACGCTTTGCCCTTCTCGCCGCCGGTGCATGTAAAACTGGTGTCTCGCCATGTGCATGCTGCTCGCTGGTTTAAGGTGTTCCCCGATCAACTTACTGAGCTCTTGGAACGTCTTGTCCGCCGGCTTCTCTGACGCTAGAAGGTCCTTCATCAGGGACTACGTTCTGGATCCACAAACTGTCAGGAGATGAGCCCTACGTTTGTCGGCCGAATCCTGTTCCAACCATTCCTTAGTGACAAAACTTTGCTGTAGTCTCAATAAAGTCATCCCAATCATCACCAACACAGTACCTCTCGTCTGTGCTGCTAGTGGCCATGCTCGCATGGTTTAAATCCCAGATTATGGTCGCCAGTGATATGTCCTTACTGTACAGTATAAATGCACACGAGGCCCATACTTGATAGAAGGTCACTCTGTGACCAGTTACCTTTATTACTAAGACCTCAAGTGATGAAGGTGGGTGGAGCTTCCCCTTTTATACCTGAAAGTCCAAGTTAGGAGTGTCTCCCACAAGTTCACCCCCTTGTGATCAATGTTCTCAAGGTGTACAACTTAGGTCAGCTTATACATGGGTTACAATGATAATTGAATACATGACAAATCCTTAGGTGGCCCAATACGAGAGTCACAGTCCCTGCCACACGTGGGACAGACAGTCGTTGAGGGTAAGGGAAGGTGGGACAGGTTTGCCGCACATTCCTTCCGCTGCCTGCGCTTGTTTTCTGCATGCACTCAGCGATGAGACTCGAGGCGCTCAGTGTCCTCCCGGATGCACTTCCTCCACTCACGGTGGTCTTTGGCCAGGGACTCCCAGGTATCAGTGGGGATGTTGCACTTTATCAGGGAGGCTTTGAGAGTGTCCTTGTAACATTTCCTCTGTCCACCCTTGGCTGGTTCGCCTAGAAGGAGTTCCGAGTAGCGCGCTTGCTTTGGGAGTCTCATGTCTGGCATACGGACAATGTGGCCTGCCCAACGGAGCTGATCAAGTGTGGTCAGTGCTTCAATGCTGGGGATGTTGGCCTGGTTGAGGACGCTAATGTTGGTGCGTCTGTCCTCCCAGAGCATTGTAGGATCTTGCGAAGGCATCGTTGATAGTATTTCTCCAGCGACTTGAGGTGTCTACTGTACATGGTCCATGCCTCTGAGCCATACAGGAGGGTGGGTATTACTACAGCCCTGTAGACCATGAGCTTGGTGGAAGATTTGAGGGCCTGGTCTTCGAATACTCTTTTCCTCAGGCTGCCAAAGGCTGCCCTGGCACACTGTAGGCAGTGTTGAATCTCCTCATCAATGTCTGCTTTGGTGATGAGAGGCTCCCGAAGTATGGGAAATGGCCTACGTTGTCCAGTGCCGCGCAGTGGATCTTGATGACTGGGGGGCAGTGCTGACAGGCGGGGACAGGCTGGTGGAGGACCTTTGTCTTATGGATGTTTAGCGTAAGGCCCGTGCTTTCGTTTGCCTCAGTAAATATGTCGACTATACCCTGGAGTTCAGCCTCTGAATGTGCACAGACGCAGTGATCATGACCATCTTTAAAAAAGAGGACAAGTCCGACTGCAGCAACTACAGGGGAATCTTCCTGCTATCAGCTACTGGGAAAGTTGTCGCTAGAGTCCTCCTCAACCATCTTCTCCCTGTGGCCGAGGAGCTCCTCCTGGAGTCACAGTGCAGATTTCATCCCCTACGGGGCACAACGGACATGATCTTTGCAACGCGACAGCTGCAGGAAAAGTGCAGGGAGCAGCACCAGCCTTTATACATGGCCTTCTTCAACCTGACAAAGGCCTTTGACAATGTCAACCGCGAGAGCATCTATGGAACGTCCTCCTCCGTTTCGGATGCCCCCAAAAGTTCGTCAACATCCTTCGCCTGCTCCACGACGACATGCAGGCTGTGATCCTTACCAATGGATCCATTACAGACCCAATCCACGTCCGGACCGGGGTCAAACAGGACCTGTGTCATCGCTCCAACCCTCTTCTCAATCTTCCTCGCTGCCATGCTCCACCTCGCAGTCAACAAGCTCCCCGCTGGAGTGGAGCTAAACTACAGAACCAGTGGAAAGCTGTTTAACCTTCGCCGCCTCCAGGCCAGGATCAAGACCATCCAACTTCTGTCGTCGAGCTACAGTACGCGGTCGATGCCTGCGTCTGCGCACATTCAGGGGTTGAACTCAAAGCACTAGCATACTTAGGATTACACAATTCTAGAACAGTATAGTAATCATAAATGTCTTTCTCAAATAATATAATAGGTTGATTTGCCCACTCCAAAGGTTCAGTCATTGGCAAACTTGGGGAATGCATCTATTTCAGGTTAAATCACATACTTTCCTTCAAAACACCACCTCCCTCCAACATTATCTTTGGGTCCTTGGGATATTTCCTCTTCCAGGGCTCAGTTGGGTTTCTCTCCAGTGGAAAAAGATACACTTGTTATCGCATATTTTCCTTTCACGTTGAACTTCTAGACAATATTAGCATTCATGATTAATTCCAGGAAACCATTAACCAGAGAGTCTTCAATTATTCAGCCAGTTTCACAGGGATTTAAACAGCTTGCCTCAAACACTATTTTACTTCCACACATATTGAAATGCATGTATTTTATGCCAGGCTGCATTTGCACGGTTGCTACCCAAAACAAAAGCATAGCTGGTGTGACGACATGGTTCCTCTGAAAGATTCCTGCATTAACAACTAGCCATTTTTAACACATGATAATCCTGTAACACCTTCACCTCTGGGGGACTAAATATATCACCACAGTGCTGGCATTCAACAGACACAATTGTTGGCACCTGGATATTTTACTTGACACATCAAACAACTGTCCTTTACCAGACACAACAGATCAAAGAATTATTTCATTAGTATTCTAGACATATGATGCTGATGGGAGTTATTGGTTTAAAAAAAGATAGGACAGGATGCAATTTGATCTTAGTCAGATTTAAAACATATACAAGTGAAGATGTTTTGTCTATGGAATTGGTTCTTTTCTGTTATGGTACTTAAGGAGTTAAAAACTAGGTTCACTCATAGAGAAGGGCCCGGCTTATTTTAACATTTAACTCAATGTTACCTTCTTGGTCAGATAAATGAGGAAGGGGCCAAGCCATTGAGTTTGAATTCAAGCATCTTAGAAACATAGAAACATAGAAACATAGAAAATAGGTGCAGGAGTAGGCCATTCTGCCCTTCGAGCCTGCACCACCATTCAATAAGATCATGGCTGATCATTCCCTCAGTACCCCTTTCCTGCTTTCTCTCCATACCCCTTGATCCCTTTAGCCGTAAGGGCCATATCTAACTCCCTCTTGAATATATCCAATGAACTGTCATCAACAACTCTCTGCGGCAGGGAATTCCACAGGTTAACAACTCTCTGAGTGAAGAAGTTTCTCCTCATCTCAGTCCTAAATGGCCTACCTCTTATCCTAAGACTATGTCCCCTGGTTCTGGACTTCCCCAACATCGGGAACATTCTTCCCGCATCTAACCTGTCCAGTCCAGTCAGAATCTTATACGTTTCGAAAAGATCCCCTCTCATCCTTCTAAATTCCAGTGAATAAAGACCCAGTTGATCCAGTCTCTCCTTATATGACAATCCAGCCATCCCTGGAATCAGCCTGGTGAACCTTCGCTGCACTCCCTCAATAGCAAGAACGTCCTACCTCAGATTAGGAGACCAAAACTGAACACAATATTCCAGATGAGGCCTCACTAAGGCCCTGTACAACTGCAGTAAGACCTCCCTGCTCCTATACTCAAATCCCTTAGCTATGAAGGCCAACATACCATTTGCCTTCTTCACCATCTGCTGTACCTGCATGCCAACTTTCAATGACTGATGAACCATGACACACAGGTCTCGTTGCACCTCCCCTTTTCCTAATCTGCCGCCATTCAGATAATATTCTGCCTTCGTGTTTTTGCCCCCAAAATGGATAACCTCACATTTTCCACATTATACTGCATCTGCCATGCATTTTCCCACTCACCTAACCTGTCCAAGTCACCCTGCAGCCTCTTAACACCCTCCTCACAACTCACACCACCCAGTTTAGTGTCATCTGCAAACTTGGAGATATTACACTCAATTCCTTCATCTAAATCTTTAATGTTGTGGCTTTTGTATATATACACAGAGCTGGTTGAGTGTGGTCAGCGCTTCGATGCTGGGGATGTTGGCCTGGGCGAGAACACTAATATTGGTGCATCTGTCCTCCCAGCGGATTTGCAGGATCTTGCGGAGGCAGTGCTGCTGGTACTTCTCCAGTGCTTTGAGGTATCTGCTGTATATAGTTCATGTTTCTGAGCCATATAGGAGGGCAGGTATCACTACTGCCCTGTAGACTCTCAGCTTGGTGCCAGATTTGAGGTCCTGGTCTTCAAACACTCTCTTTCTCAGGCGACTTAAGGCTGCGTTGGCACACTGGTGGCGATGTTGGACCTCCGTTGGGTGGGTTACATCGTCTGCATGCCCGACACAAAACTCCCAAAGCGAGTGCTCTACTTGGAACTCCTACACGGCAAGCGAGCCCCAGGTGGGCAGAAGAAACGTTTCAAGGACACCCTTAAAGCCTCCTTGATAAAGTGTAACATCCCCACCGGCACCTGGGAATCCCTGGCCCAAGAACGCCCAAAGTGGAGGAAGAGCATCCAGGAGGGCGCTGAGCACCTCGAGTCTCATCGTCGAGAGCATGCAGAAACCTAAGCACAGACAGCGGAAGGAGCGTACGGCAAACCAGGCTCCCCACCCACCCTTTCTTCAACCAGTGGAAGCCTCATCTGTGTGACAGAGACTGTAATTCCCGCATTGTACTGTACAGCCACCTGAGAACTCACTTTTAGAGTAGAAGCAAGTCTTCCTCGATTTCGAGGGACTGCCTATGATGATGATATATACACATGTTTGATTGGTAGCTCTTTGGGTTTAAGAGACATCTATTTACATTTGCTTTGTCACGGTCACTTTTTACCAAAAGTATTTCCTAGACTGTCTTGTAAAATTGAATATCCCATCTGAAGTCATCAGCGAGATATAGATAGGCCAGAGCAGATTCTGTGTAAGGTCAGCAGTAGAACTACCATGCTTAGTAAATATTTACATTGCAGTTTAGTGCAGCAGACAACTGCCAACTTGAGATACTTAAATTTATAACTACTGTAAAATCTATAGTGTCATTGCTACCGTTCACATTCACTTACTGTATAATAAATCTGTTCGGCATACATAGCCCAAGCTGCAGCTTAGAAGTATTTATTCTTCCACCATTGCAAATTGAGGGAGACCAAGTGAGGACATGTGATTTAACCATTAAGGTGAACTACAGCAGCGAGGGTTATTTGTTCGATTCCTGGGTGCTACAACTTATCTAAACACTAGACAGGTAAAAGCACATTCTGCACCATACACACACAAGCTGAGAACGATATCGAGAGTGAAAACCACAAAACACATAACCGGGAAGAGGGGCGGACAGTGGTTGTCAGTGACGAGGGGCCAGGGTCATAAATTTAACATGGTAACTAAGAGAGGGAGTAGATCTTTCTTACTGAAAGGGCTGTTGGAATGCTTTGCCACAGCGAATGGCTGAGGTGGAAATAATTCAATCTTTTATGGGAAAAATTGATAAATATTTGAAGCAGGGAAGATACAAGGCAATGGAAAGGTAGCAGGTCAATGGAATTAGTTTTGAATGGATGTAGCAAAGAGCCGGCATGGACACAATGGGCAGATTGGCTTCCCTTTGTGCTGTAAACTTGTATTGTCCTATTTCCAAAATATTTAAAAGAATCTAGAACCATTCGACGTCATCGCATGAGGAACCTCAGAGCAGTGATGGGCAGGAGGCCTTACTCACCTCAGGTATATCGAGACAGGCATTCATACCTGCACCTGAGTGATGCAGACTGTGTCAGAAGGCTGCGTTTCTGCAAAGAAGTTGTAAGTGAGATCTGTGAGTTAGTAAAAGCAGACCTGCAGGAGGACTGCTTTGTCAGTTGAAGTGAAAGTTACAGCTGCACTTTCATTCTATGCATCTGGATCATTCCAAGCTACAATTGGGGATGTGTGCACCATTTCTCAATGTGCAACACATATCTGCATTCGGCAGTGACTGCTGCACTAGATGCTCGGAGGAATGACTACATAAAGTGCCTGCGTGGTCATGGGGAAATGTGTGACAAGGCTGTGGGCTTCTCCAGGATTGCTGGCTTCCCAAAGGTACAGGGCTGCATTGATTGTACCCACATCGCCTTGCGAGCACCTTTGGAGGATTCCGAGATGTACAGGAACAGAAAAGGCTTCCACTCCATTAATGTGCAGCTCATATGTGACGACATGCATCGCATCAGGGCAGTTGATGCGCGATACCCTGGGAGCACCCATGATGTGTTCATCCTATGCGAGAGCGTTATATCTGCCATGTTTCAGCAGCAGGCAGAAGGGCAGAGCTGGCTACTGGGAGACAAAGGGAATAGCCTCACCACCTGGCTCATGACGCCCCTACGCGTAACCCGGATGGAAGCTGACCGGGAATACAACATGTCACACATAGCGACGCGCTGAATAATAGAGAGGACCATTGGCAGCTTGAAACAGCTTTTCCGATGCCTGGACCATTCTGGAGGCTACTTACAATACTCCCCTGAGATTGTCGGTCAGTTCACTGTTGTGTGCTGCATGCTGCATAACTTAGCCATCATGAGGCAGCTGCACCTGGTAGTGGAAGACCCACCTGTGGTGAGAGTGGCTAATGATGATGATGATGAGGAGGAAGATGCAGATGACGAGGAGAAGGAGGAGGAGGAAGACGAGCAACTACCTGGAGCACGACGACGGAGGGGGGCAGGCCGTCGTGCTCCTTTAACAATTGCTCGAGCCTTGCACCAGCAGCTCATCCGTGAACACTTTGCTGCCTGAAGGCTCAGTGGCAACTATTATACATGGACCATTTTACTGTTTGAACCTGTTCCGTAATGTGTTAATGGAACAAATAATGTAAATGACTCACTTATAATTTAAAATATATTTTATTCAGAAGTTTAACAAAGATTTGTTTGTACTTAACTTAACTTTAGTAAAAATATTCTTGTATCAAACTTTAAAGTTTTCACTTAAGATCACTTACAAACTCTAAGATCACTTAAAGACTTTAAGATCACTTACTAACTTTTAAACTTGTAAATTTACATAACTTACAAAAAACTTTTAATTTGAGAACAGTAACAACAATAACAACAACAACAACAACAACAGCAGCAAAGAAAGGCTGCAACCATCTCTCCTCCACCTTATTCTAAGACCGCCCGCTGCACTTGGTCTTGTTGACTCCACCCCTGTCCACAGGCGGTGGCGCAGTGTTTCTCGGGTTGGGATCAAGCTTATTCTTTCGAACATCTCTGGTAATGCGCTAATTTCTACTTATGCGGCTGGATGTCAAACTTTTATCGCATAATGAGGGGAAGATTGCGGTCGGAGGTTTCCTTTGGGCGAACCCTCTGACCCCCCAAAAAATCTACTAAAATACCTGGTGGTCCTGGAGGAACGTAGGATTCCGGTCGGAGGCCTTCATTCGCTGTGCAGTGTACGGGAAGATGTCTTCCAGATATGTACGCATATGCTGGAATCAAGTGGGTTTGGACCATCAATCACTATCGAGTATTCCCATTGATAATAATGGGAGCTCTGTTTTTATGAGAAAAAAAGAAACACAGTACATTAAATTTTTTAAAAACTCACATTTTTAAAATTAATTGAAATTGAATGTAATTAAATATTATAGAAAAAAATTCTTAATTTTTTTTTATTTGATGTGTTTTAATAGGGTTAAAAATAAACTTACCTTAATAGACAGGGTTTTTAATATAAAAATGAGTGATTAAATTTAATTTTTCTATGTTTTAAAACTCGTACGCCGGTAAAAGTAAGCTATACGCCTGCTTTGACCAGGCGTAAGAGTTTGAAGGACATTCGCTGGTTAAGAGTTAGGTAAATAGCCCAATCTCTGCCCCACAGATGTACTTCCTGCGGGGATGCTTTCGATCTTCCAAAAAAATCTTTGACAGATCGGAAAAGCTGGTTCTCAACGCATTCGCATCGCGCGCCGTAAACCGGCTCTTGCGAGGTGTTGCCGGGTGCATGAGCACGGACTCGCTGAGGCTACAATTTGCAGCCCATTACTCCTGTGAAGCGCCTTGGGACATTTCACTACGTTAAAGGTGCTATATAAATACAAGTTGTTGTTGTTGTTGTGCAGTCCTATATTCCAATTGAAGAATTGGTTTGTTTGGTTTATAGGCTTCTGGAAATCAAAAACAAGTCAATTGTGGTATTAGAATTTAAAGTTACAACTCTTCACTCCTTAATAAAGATAGGGAAGCTATACATTTGGGGGTAAATTTTAACTCCAAAGAACAGGTGGGTCGGGGTTGGACGGGAGGTTAAAGTGTTAAAAACGCGAATCCCGACTCCAACCCGCCTCCAACCAGCCCACTTTCGATTTTAACTGAGGTGAAATGGGGGGCGAGCAGACAAACTGCCCACAGGAGGTGGGTTGGGACTTTAAATATTACAGTGAAGCTGGAAGCCACGGATTTAACCTGCTGTGCAGGTTTCACTGTGGCCGGCCAGGGATCCCATATCCTGGGCCTCGTAATTCCCAGCAGCTGCAGCAAGGCAAGGACAGCCTCAGGGAGCAATCCGGGAGGAAGCACTCCTCCCCTCACCGCCCCCCCCCCCCACCCCCAAGCTCACTCCTGCTCCTACTAACGCACCCCCCCCCCCCAAGCTCTCCCACCATCAGAAGACCCCTCCCCCACCATCAGGATCGGACCCCCCCCCCCACCCGCCCCCACGTCGGTGATTGGAGATCAGTTCCCTCCCCCCGGGGTCGGATCGTCTGCCCTGGGCTCAGGGCTTTCACCTACCTGGGGCTGCAGCCTCCTGACCAACCTTCCCCATGCAGGCTGTGGAGTTAAGCCTCTACAGCATATGGGGAAACCCAGACTTCCGGGTTTCCTGTGCTCGACCGACCTCCCCCCCACTCGCCTGCTCCCGGCAGGTCTAAATTTCAAAATTCCGGCCGTAGGTTCAGACATATTTGGCACACACCCGAGAGTCCCTGGAATACCAGTGCCCCGGGAATGTGGAGCATTTTACAACTTATGGGCAATGCAATACAGGCTTTGCACCATCCATCGCTCCTTGCCGAAAAAAAGAAAAAAAATACTTGCATTTATATAGCACCTTAGCACGCATCTCAACCACAACAACTTGTATTTATATAGCGCCTTTAACATAGTAAAATGCCTCAAGGCGCTTCACAGGAGTATTTTGAGACAAAAAGTCTGACACCGAGCCACATAAGGATCAGCCATGATCTTATTGAATGGCGGAGCCGGCTCGAAGGGTCAGATGGCCAACTCCTGCTCCTATTTCTTATGTTCTTATGTAAGGAGAAATTGGGGCAGGTGACCAAAAGCTTGTTCAAACAGATAGGTTTTAATGAGGAGAGAGAGGTAGACAGGTGAATCGGTTCAGGCAGGGAATTCCAAAGTTTAGAGCCTAGGCAACAGAATATACCAGAACATCTCAGAATATACCAAAGTGCTTTGCATCCAATGAATTACTTGCAAAGTGCAGTCACTCTTATGTGGATAAATGTTGCAGTTTATTTGCGCACACAAGGTCCCTCAAATCAGAAATGAGATGAATGGCCAGTTAATCTATTTTTGGTGGATTCAGTTGAGGGAGAAATGTTGGCCAGGACACTGGAAGAAATCATTGCTCTTTGATTAGTTCTATGGCACCTTTGACACCCAACTAAGATGGCAGGCAAGGTCCTATTATTATTACAAATATTTAGTTTAATTAAACTGACCTTTCCTTGGGTTAATATTTGTTTTGATTTCTGCTAAAACTCGACTAGCTAGTTCTGGCAACAGACAATCCTGGTTTTGAAAAAGATTTTTATTTTTATAAATCTAAAGATAGCACCATAGTTGTCCCGGGTCATGGATGACAAGTCAACGTCAACTGGTGAAACAATGCTGGTTTACTTTAGACTCCAGTACACCAGGCCCTGCATTTCATCAATACCGCCCCAAGATCTTAATTAGCATACCTCCTGCTTATACCTGCTCTCAATTTTGAGCAATAAAAAAATAAATTGGGAGAAAAAAATAATGAGCGAAGAATTCCATATGCCTATTCAGCTAGCGGCATGGTTTTAGATAAATGTACTGGTGAAATAAGTTTAAAACATTCTTTATAAAGTACAGATTAAAATAATCCATTAGCCAGTTCTTTGTTGCTAAAATACAGACTATTCAATATTAAAAAGTCATACGTGCAATTACACAAATGTATTTCAAAAAAATACAATAAATTTTGCTCATCCTAAATTTGCTGAACCTTTGTGTATCCGCCCCAACAAAGCAGATTATAGAAAACACTTATGATTTGACACTGGGCATTAGCTTCCCTCCTAGCTCCTTGAAGGAATACGCCATTTCCTTTTAAACTGTAAAAATCATAACATTCTTAGATTCACTGGGGAAGGTTTTGCTCGTTCACTACATGTAGTGAAAGATGCAGTTATAGTGAAGAGATTTTCCATTTCACTACCGATAGCAAATAGAGAAACTCTCCCCCACGGCATACAATCTACGAAACAGGGTCTACACATTGATAACATTTTCAATTTAAATCCACTATATGGAAATCGTTAAATATTGCACTAATAAGTTGGGTTGTATGGCAGCCTATTAATCAGAAACAAGTGATTTCCGTTCCATGCTGAGCTTCTTTAGCAACGAGTGTTAAGTGACACCAGGCATACCAGGTAGACTTTATTATACACAACTTCATCAAAGTAGGGGTGGAATAATATCTTTGAATAAAGCATTTAGTAACCTTGACTGTTGCTTGTGTCAGTTTTATTTCCCAGTTGAATGCAATTTTTTACTCTTTATTTTTATGGGAATATTGTGCATAAGTATCTCCCCTTTTAATATGTTTATCTCTATTGGCCTAGCTGGAAACCGGTCACAGAGGACAATGGCATCCCCTGCTTTCAGGCTACTGCCAATGCCTCTGTAGCCAGGTACCAGGAGGTGACAGGCAGGACTCTTGCCTTTGATTTTCCTCCGCTCTTGGAAGACACCACAGTTCTGTTTGATGGTTCCTTGCCCAACATGACTCAGAAGGGGAACAGAGAATCCTTTATGTTTCTGGGTTATAGGGTGTGATCCTATTTTAGTCTCATGTAAAAGGCTGGATGCATGGCATGCATGAATGTGAAAAACCAGGAGCATAAAAATTACAAAGTTATTATTAGGTGGCATAACAAAATGCAGCCAGAGAAAGCTACCAAGGCCTCATGATTTGGCTGATTGGAACATAGTTTCTGGAACACAGACTTGCAGAAATTGTACTGAGATATTCATTAATAAGTTACAGATTACCCAAGGAGTAATTTATGTTCCAGTAACCTTAGATCAGCAGTTATCATAACTTGGTCCAGCCATTGATGCTGTAAGATGTTCCCAACATGGTATGCTATCTGGTATTCCACAGTTGTCTCGCATTTTAATTCCCCCATTCAATTGTCCCCATATACAGTAATGACATCTCAGTTATGGTGTTCCATGTAGTCTTTCCCCCAAGTTTAACAAGTGATGGTTAACTCTCCATTGAATTTCCACATACAAAGGATAGAGTGTCACTTGCTGCAGAATACCCAACCTCTGACCTGCTCTTGTAGCCACAGTATTTATGTGGATTGCCCCGTTAAGTTTCGGGTCAATGAAGTTTAAGGGGATTCAACAATGGTAATGCAACTGAATGTCAAGGGGAGGTGGTTAGACTCTCTCTTGTTGGAGACGGTCATTGCCTGGCACTTGCATGACACGAATGTTATTGCCACTTATCAGTCTAAGCCTGTATGTTGTCCAGGTCTTGCTGCATACAGGCACTGACTGCTTAATTATTTGAGGAATTGCAAATGGAACTGAACACTATATAATCATCAGTGAACATCCCCATTTCTGACCTTATGATGGAGGGAAGGTCATTGAAGAAGGAGCTGAAGATGCTTGGGCCTAGGACACTGCCCTGAGGAACTCCTGCAGCGATATCCTGGGCCTGAAATGATTGGCCTCCAACAACCACAACCATCTTCCTTTTGGCTAGGTATGACTCCAGCCAGTGAAGAGTTTTCCCCGATTCCCATTGACTTCAATTTTACTTGGTGCCACACTCGGTCAAACCCTTAACGCCAAGGGTGGTCACTCCCACCTCACCTCTGGAATTCAGCTCATTTGTCCATGTTTGGACCAAGACTGTAACGAGGTCTGGAGCCGAGTGGTCCTGGCAGAACTCAAATGGTGAGTGGGTTATTGGTGAGTAAATGCCACTGGATAGCACTATCAACGAAACCTTCCATCATTTTGTTGATGATTGAGAGTAGACTGATGGAGCAGTAATTGGCCGGATTAGATTTGTCCTGCTTTTTGTGGACAGGACATAACTGGGCAGTTTTTCACATTGTCGGATAGATGCCAGTGTTGTAGCTGTACTGGAACAGCTTCGCTAGAGCTGTGGCTAGCTCTGGAGCGCAGGTCTTCAGCAATACAGCCGGGATGTTGTTGGGGCCCATAGCCTTTGCTGTATCCAGTGTGCTCAGCCTTTTCTTGATATCACGTGGAGTGAATCGAATTGGCTCAAGACTGGCTGCTGTGATGATCCACTCGGCACTTCTAGCTGAAGATGGTTATGAACACTTTAGTCTTGTCATTTACACTCAAGTGTTGGGCTCTGCTTTCATTGAGGATGGAGATGTTCATGGAGCCTCCTCCAGTTAGTTGTTTAATTGTCCACCACCATTCTCAGTGTCAGCTGTGGCTCAGTGGGTAGCACACTTGCCTCTGAGTCAGAAAATTATGGGTTCAAGTCCCACTCCAGGAACTTGAGCACATAAATTGAGGCTGACACTCCAGTGCAGTGCTGAGGGAGTGCTACACTGTCAGAGGTGCCGTCTTTTGGATGATATGTTAAACTGAGGTCTGCTCCCTCGGGTGGACGTAAAAGATCCCATAGCACTATTTTGAGGAAGAGCATGGGAGTTATCCCCGGTGTCCTGGCCAATATTTATCTCTCAATCAACATAACAAAAACAGATTATCTGGTCATTATCACATTGCTGTTTGTGGGAGTTTGCTGTGCGCAAGTTGGCTGCCGTGTTTCCCACATTATAACAGTGACTACACTACAAAAGTACTTCATTGGCTGTAAAGCGCTTTGAGACGTTCAGTGGTCATGAAAGGCGCTATATAAATGCAAGTTTTTTTTCCTTTCTTTCGTTCCACCACCATTCAGGACTGGATGTGGCAGGACTCCAGAGTTTTGATCTGATCCGTCAGTTGTGGGATCGCTTAGCTCTAGTCTATAGCGTGCTGCTTTCGTTGTGTAACATGCATGCTGTATGTGTTGTAGTTTCACCAGATTGGCACTTCATTTTTAGGTACGCCTGGTGCTGCTCCTGGCATGCTCTTCTACAATCTTCATTGAACCAGGGTTGGTCACCTGGCTTGATAGTAATAGTTGAGAGAGGGATATGCAAGGCCATGAGTTTACAGATTGTGGTAGAATATAATTCTTCTGCTGCTGATAGCCCACAGCGCCTCGTGAATGGCAAGTTTTGAGTTCTGAATCTAGCCCACAGGTGACTCTTGCTGTGAACCTGACCTCTGTAAGCCTGCATTCTATTACTCTTTGGTGCTGTGCATTGGTGTCCAGCATGATCTTATTTTGAAGAAAGCTCTTAGCATTGACTGCCAAAGTCTCTCGTTTTGCATCTAAATGCAAGAGGTAACAAATCTACATGCTCTCTATCACAGCATCCAGTTTCTTAAATGGTTCTCGGATTTTTGCTTCCACGTCCCTATCTGTGGAGTCCATTCCAGATGTGTGTACTCTATGTAAAGCAGAATTTCCAGACATCAGCCCTAAATTTGCCTCTCAGAAGTTTGCATCCCCTTGGTTTACTGTCAGTTTAACTTAAAATAATAATCTGCTCTGCTTTTAGTATTTTGCTTATTATCTTATATACCTGGGCTGGATAGTTCTTGGTCAGCCGGCACGGACACGATGGGCCGAAATGGCCTCCTTCCATGCTGTAAATTTCTATGATTCTATGATTCGACCTCTGAGGTCCACCTTAATCACTTACCAGGCTGAAAAGCTCTATTTATCCAGTTTATGATCATAGCTCTCCTTTGACACTGGGTATCAGCCTTATGGTTCTTCTCTGCAAAACCTCCAGTACTTGAATGTCTTCCTTGCGTCTCAGTGACCAAAATGGGACACGGTAGTTAAGGTGCTTTCTGACCAGAGTACTGTCGAGTTTTACCTCTTTAGTTGCACAGAGCCTCTATTGCTCCTGTACCAAAGTGCTGCCCCAAAGATTACCATGACTCTTTCCTTCCTCTTACTCACACAATGACATTCTCTCTCTCACATTTATATGCACATAGCTATTTTACAGCCATAAAGAAACCTTTCACCTGTACATATTAGAAATATTGGGCTAGAAATTCGTGGCCTTAGCGCCACTCTGTAGCGCCATTAAATGGTGCTAAAATGGTGGCCGTCGCTCTTTCACCAGCTGTTGGCAGGTCCTGCGGCGGCTGCTATTTTTGTGCTTACCTTTGCGTGCCAGTAACTGGTCGTGCCATCCCGTAAATCAGAATGCCACGTTGACTTAACATCACAAGCAAGAACTTCGGCCTTAGCGATGAATTCATCAATGGGACTTAAGCATGCCAGGTTAACCTGGCGTGCAAGCAGGTTGACAGTGGTGATGTCTGCACCTCTTAAAGGGACACACACATCGTTCAGGTAAGTTTGGATTTAAGGTTTGAGACTGGCTTTTTAAATTTTATTGAAGTAGTGGTTTGCTGCAATAGATGTGAAATGGTTTTTAAGTGTGTAGGGAGTGCTGCTGGATGTCTGCAAGGGCTTGGATGGTAAATGAAGGCCTTTGTGAAGAGAGAACATGCTGCAAATTCATCCAAATAAGATTAGCAGGTCATCCAACATTCGTGGAAAGAAAAACAGAGGTCTCGCCTCAGGTTGAGATGCTGCCTGACCAGCTGAGTATTTCCAGCATTTTATGCTGCCAACAAATCGGTGAGCATCATCTCTGCACACACATCTTTTAAGATCACAGCCATGGTGTGAGGGGGTATTGTGGGTTCTCCCAACCAATATCTTAGGGGTTTTCAGGGGAGGTTTTAGATCTGGGTACTTCATGATAGGGGTCTGTTTAGAAGGGCCAGACAGTGTATTGGACTGCATTTGTTCGTTTTACACACCAGGGTGTGTGTAGTTTTACTGGGTGCAGGTGTGTGTTTTAACTTTAATAAAAGCAATGCCGGTACTTGGATCAAGGTACGCGTCCCTGACTCATTCATCTGTTCAGTACAGTAATCACTCCCAGTGTTAGAACTATTGTAAAGTGGGGGTGCTTCAAAAGCACCTAAGGGAAACCACTTACATTAAGTAAAAACAGCTTTTTTATCATTTGAGTGTTCCTTTATGTCACAAATTCCATTTTGTCTCTATTTGAATTAGGTATAGAAATAAAATTTGATATGAAAATAATCTTATTAGGCATTAACTATATTTAATTTGTGCATTAGGTAATATAATGCACTTAATATTAACTTGAAGAGCTTGGTTTAAACTCACTTAGATATCACGTATCTCAGATATGAACAAATCCAGTTTAGAGTAGAAGTGTGAAAGCAAGCCAATCTCATTTAAAGTTACTGGGTTCTATATATGGTCCGACTCAAGGCTTCCTTTCATCTACTTCTTCCTGCAAGAATGTCTCTCACTTTCTTTCTTCTTCAAATTCCATGCATTGCTAAATTGCTTATTACATAGAATGTACAGTTCAGAAACAGGCCATTCGGCCCTACTGGTTTACGTCAGTGTTTATGCTCCTACTCATCTCCATCTAACATTATCAGCATAACCTTCTCAAAAGTAGTAATCTCGGGATTGCTACCAGTGCCACGTGCTAGACAGAGTAGGAATCGCAGGATAGCTCAGATGAATACGTGGCTTGAGCAGTGGTGCAGCAGGGAGGGATTCAGGTTCCTGGGGCATTGGAACCGGTTCTGGGGGAGGTGGGACCAGTACAAACCGGACGGTCTGCACCTGGGCAGGACCAGAACCAATGTCCTAGGGGGAGTGTTTGCTCGTGCTGTTGGGGAGGAGTTAAACTAATATGGCAGGGGGATGGGAACCAATGCAGGAAGACAGAGGGAAACAAAATTGAGACAAAAGCAAAAGACAGAAAGGAGTTGAGTAAAAGTGGAGGGCAGAGAAACCCAAGGCAAAAAACAAAAAGGGCCACTGTACAGCAAAATTCTAAAGGGTCAAAGTGTAATAAAAAGGCAAGCATGAAAGCTCGGTGCCTCAATGCAAGGAGTATTCGGAACCCAGGTGAGGGCTCTGAGCTAGTTAGAGTGGGTGAGAGCGCAGATGAACAGGACCCCAAGAAAGAATGCAAAAGGCAGGAGGCAACAGAGCAGAGTAGCACTGGGGTAAGTGTAAACCACGAGGTGACAGGAAGGGACAATATGTATGAATATAAAGGGGCTGCAGGAGGGGTCAAAACTAAAAATCATCGTTTAAAAACTAGTATTAAAACACTCTACCTAACCGCACGCAGCATTCGAAATAAAGTAAATGCGTTGATGGCACAAGTCATTACAAATGGGTATGATTTGGTGGCCATTACAGAAACGTGGTTGCAGGGGGGCCAAGACTGGGAATTAAACATACAGGGGTATCTGACAATTCGGAAAGATAGACAAGAAGGGAAAGGAGGTGGGGTAGCTCTGTTAATAAAGGATGATATCAGGGCAGTTGAGAGAGACGATATTGGCTCTAATGAACAAAATGTTGAATCATTGTGGGTGGAGATTAGAGATGGTAAGGGGAAATTAGGCCCCCAAATAATAACTTCATGCTGGGGCGGGCAATAATCAGGGGAATAAAGGAGGCATGTGAAAAAGGAACGGCAGTAATCATGGGGGATTTTAACCTACATATCGATTGGTCAAATCAAATCGCACAGGGTAGCCTTGAGGAGGAATGCATACGGGATTGTTTCTTAGAACATTATGTTATAGAACCTACAAGGGAGCAAGCTATCTTAGATCTGGTCCTGTGTAATGAGACAGGAATAATAAACGATCTCCTAGTAAAAGATCCTCTCGGAATGAGTGATCACAGTATGGTTGAATTTGTAATACAGATTGAGGGTGAGGAAGTAGTGTTTCAAACGAGCGTACTATGCTTAAACAAAGGGGACTACAGTGGGATGAGGGCAGATTTAGCTAAAGTAGACTGGAAACACTGACTAAATGGTGGCACGATTGAGGAACAGTGGAGGACTTTTAAGGAGCTCTTTCACAGTGCTCAACAAAAATATATTTCAGTGAAAAAGAAGGACGGTAAGAGAAGGGATAACCAGCCGTGGATAAACCAAGGAAATAAGGGAGAGTATCAAATTAAAAACCAATGCGTATAAGGTGGCCAAGGTTAGTGGGAAACTAGAAGATTGGGAAAATTTGAAACAACAGTAAAGAATGACTAAGAAAGCAATAAAGAATGGAAAGATAGATTACGAAAGTAAACTTGCGCAAAATATAAAAACAGATAGTAAAAGCTTTTACCGATATATAAAACGGAAAAGAGTGACTAAAGTAAATGTTGGTCCCTTAGAAGATGAGAAGGGGGATTTAATAATGGGAATTGTGGAAATGGCTGAGACCTTAAAGAATTATTTTGCTTCGGTTTTCACAGTGGAAGACACAGAAACCATGCCAAAAATTGCTGGTCCTGGGAATGTGGGAAGGGAGGACCTTGAGATAATCACTATCAATGGGGGGGAGGGGGGGTTAGTGCTGGATAGGCTAATGGGACTCAAGGTAGACAAGTCCCCTGGTCCTGATGAAATGCATCCCAGGGTATTAAAAGAGATGGCGGAAGTTATAGCAGATGCATTCGTTATAATCTACCAAAATTCTCTGGACGCTGGGGAGGTACCAGCGGATTGGAAAACAGCTAATGTAACGCCTCTGTTTAAAAAAGGGGGCAGACAAAAGGCAGGTAACTATAGGCCGGTTAGTTTAACATTTGTAGTGGGGAAAATGCTTGAAGCTATCATTAAGGAAGAAATAGCGGGACATCTAGATAGGAATAGTGCAATCAAGCAGACGCAACATGGATTCATGAAGGGGAAATCATGTTTAACTAATTTACTGGAATTCTTTGAGGATATAACGAGCATGGTGGATAGAGGTGTACCGATGGATGTGGCATATTTAGATTTCCAAAAGACATTCGATAAGGTTCCACACAAAATGTTACTGCAAAAGATAAAGGTACGCGGAGTCAGAGGAAATGTATTAGCATGATTCGAGAATTGGATGGCTAACAGAAAGCAAAGAGCTGGGATAAATGGGTCCTTTTCGGGTTGGAAATCGGTGGTTAGTGGTGTGCCACAGGGATCGGTGCTGGGACCACAACTGTTTACAATATACATAGATGACCTGGAAGAGGGGACAGAGTGTACTGTAACAAAATTTGCAGATGACACAAAGATTAGTGGGAAAGCGGGTTGTGTAGAGGACACAGAGAGGCTGCAAAGAGATTTAGATAGGTTAAGCGAATGGGCTAAGGTTTGGCAGATGGAATACAATGTCGGAAAATGTGAGGTCATCCACCTTGGAAAATAAAACAGTAATAGGGAATATTATTTGAATGGGGAGAAATTACAACATGCTGCGGTGCAGAGGGACCTGGGGGTCCTTGTGCATGAATCCCAAAAAGTTAGTTTGCAGGTGCAGCAGGTAATCAGGAAGGCGAATGGAATGTTGGCCTTCATTGCGAGAGGAATGGAGTACAAAAGCAGAGAGGACCTGCTGCAACTGTATAAGGTATTAGTGAGGATGCACCTGGAGTACTGTGTGCAGTTTTGGTCACCTTACTTAAGGAAGGATATACTAGCTTTGGAGGGGGTACAGAGACAATTCACTAGGCTGATTCCGGAGATGAGAGGGTTCCCTTATAATGATAGATTGAGCAGACTGGGTCTTTACACGTTGGAGTTCAGAAGGATGAGGGGTGATCTTATAGAAACATTTAAAATAATGAAAGGGATAGACAAGATCGAGTCGGAGAGGTTGTTTCCACTGGTCGGGGAGACTAGAACTAGGGGGCACAGCCTCAAAATACGGGGGAGCCAATTTAAAACCGAGTTGAGAAGGAATTTCTTCTCCCAGAGGGTTGTGAATCTGTGGAATTCTCTGCCCAAGGAAGCAGTTGAGGCTAGCTCATTGAATATATTCAAATCACAGATAGATAGATTTTTAACCAATAAGGGAATTAAGGGTTACGGGGAGCGGGCGGGTAAGTGGAGCTGAGTCCACGGCCAGATCAGCCATGATCTTGTTGAATGGCGGAGCAGGCTCGAGGGGCTAGATGGCCTACTCCTGTTCCTAATTCTTATGTTCTTATGTTCTATTATTTTGTCCCTCGTGTTGATCTAGCTTCCCCTGAACTGCATCGGGTTAGATACAAATTCAAGCTCCCTGTACACTGTCCCATCAAATACACCCAATAAAGATACAGCATGTTCATAAATTTATAAAGCACATTATGAATTAGGGTTGAAGACTACGGTGAATGTAATGGGGTAAACTCCTTTGTTGCTTTAATGTTCAGTGTAATCAAATTTCTGCAAAGAAATTGCGTGAGCTTCAAAGAAAATATAACCCACGTACCCTTTAGCGAACTCTGGTTCCTGTTCACTATGTTAATGCAGATAGAGCTGCATAAGTAGCTCTTATATATGCACCACTATCCCGCTAAGATAAGCTTGTAGCTGACAACAACAACTTGTATTTTTATGGCACCTTTACTGTATTCAGCACAACGGAATCACTTCTGTCTTTTCCATCTCAGTACTCTTGGATACAGCACCTATACATATGTAGTTTTGACTGGGGAGGGGGAGAAAACCATTAGAGTTAGGAATGTAAAGGAGAAAAACTGCAGGCAACTTCACTAGCCAGAATGTGACCACAAATGGTGTAAACAATGAGAAGACAGGTTATGAAGCCCATTTGAGGGCTGAAGATATGAACATTTTCCCCTCGTTGCCACATTTTTTTTTCTCCCCTCATAAAGGAATTGACACATTACTGGGGTACAGTTCCATGAGTGTCACCCATATGAAAAGTTAGGGAAGAGATAGCAGAGGCACTCTTACATATACATATATATACATTCATTAGAAAAGGTAATAATGCCAGACTGACAGACAGCTAATGTGATTCCTATATATAAAAAGGAACTAGGGAATTATAGACCAATTAGCTTAATATCAGTGGTAGGAAAGATAATGGAATCCTTACTTAAAGATGTAATAGAAAAACATCTCGGGCTCGAACCTCCACTTTTGTGCTTATCGCCCAAAAATGGGCGTTAATTCTGTGTGGAAAGTAACGCTGGGCGATATTATGGGCGTTGATTTCGCCCATTCTGATGATTCCGCCCAAAAAAAGTGGGCAGGCGGTAATATTTTTTCCCGGCGTTAAGCACATGGGGAAAGTAATGCTCAGCGATAAGTTTCCTAAAAATGCCCATCAGTTTCCATTTTGTGGCAAACTGGGCGATATCTGGGCATTATACGTCATTTCAGCTGTAATGTGGGCATTAAGCATGCAAAAAAGGTGGAGGTTCTAGCCCCTAAAGGGGAGGGCCGCTGCGAGCTTTGCATCTTTTTCAGTTAGGTCCACTGGGCCACCAGGGAGGGTTTTGGCCCGGCCAGTGGCCTGGCACCCTAGAGGGGGTGCCAGGCTTCCTATTGGCAGCCCGGCTGAACCCGGCGACACAATTGTTGGCCCGACTAGTAGACGGCCGATAAAAAAAAATGGCGTTGCCGGCAGCACCAGCCTTTAAGGGCAGCCGCATCCCCAACCAA
This sequence comes from Pristiophorus japonicus, assembly GCF_044704955.1. Lineage (NCBI taxonomy): Eukaryota > Metazoa > Chordata > Chondrichthyes > Pristiophoridae > Pristiophorus > Pristiophorus japonicus. The sequence goes on along the minus strand of NC_091982.1, from coordinate 38,341,057 downwards.
CAAGGCCCAACAAGGAGTGCCACGACACAAAAAGCTGTCAGGGACACCGAGTGGTGGCCGGGAGACTTTTGCAGGTGAATTTCCCTCCTGCCCACCTGACCAACAGATTGATATCCTCCTGCAGTCCATGACTTTTCTCTTCATTATCAACCACTCAGCCAATTTTAGTGTCATCTGCAAACATCTTAAATCATACCCACTATATTCAAATCTAGATCATTGATATATACCATAAAAAGCAAGGGACCCAGTACTGAGCCCTGCGGAACCCCACTGGAAACATCTTTCCAGTCACAAAAACATCCATCAACCATTACGCTTTGTTTCCTACCTCTAAGCCAATTTTGGATCCAACTTGCTACTTTACCCTGTATCCCATGGGCTTTTACCTTCGTGACCAGTCTGCCATGTGGGACTTTATCGAAAGCTTTTCTAAAGTCCAAATACACTACATTGTATGCACTACCCTCCAAACCTTCTGGTTACCTCCTCGAAAAATTCAATCAGGTTAGTCAAACACGATCTTCCCTTAACAAATCCGTGCTGACTGTCCCTGATTAATCCTTGCCTTTCTAAATGTAGATTTATCCTGACCTTCAGGACTTTTTCCAATAATTTTCCCACCACTGAGGTTACGCTGACAGGCCTGTAATTACTCAGCCTATCCCCGACTCCCTTCTTAAACAAGGGTACCACATTAGCAGTCCTCCAGTCCTCTGGCACCATGCCTGAATCCAAAGAGGACTGAAAAATTATGGTCAAGGCCTCTGCTATTTCCTCTCTTGCTTCGCTCAACAGCCTGGGATGCATTTCATCTGGGCCTGGGGACTTATCCACTTTCAAAGCTGCCAAACCCTCCAATACCTCCTCTCTCTCTATGTCTATTTCAGACAGAATTTCGCACTCCTCCTCAATAGCAGTATCTGCTTTGCGCCTTTCCTTTGTGAAACCAGATGCAAAGTATTCATTAAGAAGCATATCTACATCTTCTGCCTCTACACCCAGATTACCATCATGGACTGTAATAGGCCCTACCCTTTCTTTAGTTATTCTCTTGCTCTTAATATATTTATAGAACATCTTTGGGTTTTCCTTGATTTTACTTGGCAAAAACTTTACATGCTTTCTCTTAGCATTCCTGATATCCTTTTTATTTCACCTTTGAACTTCCTATATTTCTCCAGAGATTCTACAGTATTTAGCCGTCGGTATATGACATAAGCTTCCCTTTTTTTCTTTATCCTCCACTGTAAGTCCCTAGACATCCAGGGGGCTGTAGAATTGTTATTCCCACCCTTTTTCTTTAAAGACACATGTTTGGCCTGAGCCCCCCGGATCTCCTCCTTGAATGCCTCCCACTGTTCCGACACTGATTTACCTTCAAGTAGATGTTTCCAATCCACTGTGGCCAAATCACTTTTCAACTTAGCAAAGTTTGCTTTTCCCCAATTTGGAATTTTTATTCCTGGTCTGTCCTTGTCCTTATCCATAATTACCTTCAATCTGACTGAATTGTGGTCACTGGCACCCAAGTGCTCTCCCACTGATACCCCTTCCACCTGCCCAGTTTCATTCCCCCAAACTAAATCCAGAACCGCCCCCTCCCATGTTGAACTTGTTACATACTGACTAAAAAAGTTTTCTTGAATGCATTTTAGGAATTCCGCACCCTCTATACTCTTCACACTATATTTGTCCCAATCAAATATTGGGTATTTTTAATCTCCTACTATTACTACCTTATGGTTTTTGGATGACTCATCAGGGCGAGCAGCAGCAGCCAGGTTCATGGCACCAGGGCGGGCTCTGCTGTACAGGAGGGCAGGAAAAAGAGTGGGAGAGCAATAGTGATAGGGGATTCAATTGTAAGGGGAATAGATAGGCGTTTCTGTGGCCGCAACCGAGACTCCAGGATGGTATGTTGCCTCCCTGGTGTAAGGGTCAAGGATGTCTCGGAGCGGGTGCAGGACATTCTGAAAAGGGAGGGTGAACAGTCAGTTGTCGTGGTGCACATAGGTACCAATGACATAGGTAAAAAACGGGATGAGGTCCTACGAGACGAATTTAGGGAGCGAGGAGTTAAATTAAAAAGTAGGACCTCAAAAGTAGTAATCTCAGGATTGCTATCAGTGCCACGTGCTAGTCAGGGTAGGAATCGCAGGATAGCTCAGATGAATATGTGGCTTGAGCAGTGGTGCAGCAGGGAGGGATTCAAATTCCTGGAATTGGAACTGGTTCTGGGGAGGTGGGACCAGTACAAACCGGATGGTCTACACCTAGGCAGGACCGGAACCAATGTCTTAGAGGGAGTGTTTGCAAGTGCTGTTGGGGAGGAATTAAACTAATATGGCAGTGGGATTGGAACCAATGCAGAGAGACAGAGGGAAACAAAATGGAGACAGAAGCAAAAGACAGAAAGGAGAAGAGTAAAAGTGGAGGGCAGAGAAACCCAAGGCAAAAAACAAAAAGGGCCATTTTACAGCAAAATTCTAAATGTTTAAAGTGTGTTAAAAAGACAAGCTGGAAGGCTCTGTGCCTCAATGCGAGGAGTATTCGGAATAAGGTGGACGAATTAACTGTGCAGATAGCAGTTAACGGATACGATGTGGTTGGCATCACGGAGACATGGCTCCAGGGGGACCAAGGCTGGGAACTCAACATCCAAGGGTACTCAACATTTAGGAAGGATAGACAGAAAGGAAAAATAGGCGGGGTGGCGTTGCTGGTTAAAGAGGAAATTAATGCAATTGTAAGGAAAGACATTAGCTTGGATGATGTTGAATCGGTATGGGTGGAGCTAAGGAATACCAAGGAGCAGAAAACGCTAGTGCGAGTTGTACAGACCTCCAAACAATAGTAGTGATGTTGGAGAGGGCATCAAACAGGAAATTAGGCGTGCATGCAATAAAGGTGCAGCAGTTGTCATGGGTGACTTTCATATGCATATAGATTGGGCTAACCAAACCAGAAACGATACGGTGGAGGAGGATTTCCTGGAGTGCATAAGGGATGGTTTTCTAGACCAATATGTCGCGGAAGAATGTTCCCAATGTTGGGGAAGTCCAGAACCAGGGGTCACAGTCTAAGGATAAGGGGTAAGCCATTTAGGACCAAGATGAGGAGAAACTTCTTCACCCAGAGAGTGGTGAACCTGTGGAATTCTCTACCACAGAAAGTTGTTGAGGCCAATTCACTAAATATATTCAAAAAGGAGTTAGATGAAGTCCTTACTACTAGGGGGATCAAGGGGTATGGCAAAAAAGCAGGAATGGGGTACTGAAGTTGCATGTTCAGCTATGAACTCATTGAATGGCGGTGCAGGCTCGAAGGGCCGAATGGCCTACTCCTGCACCTATTTTCTATGTTTCTATGTTTCTATCACAGAGATTTGCCTCTATATTTGCTCTTCTATCTCCCTCCCACTGCTTAGGGGTCTAAAACATGCCCAGCAGTGTGATCGCCCCATTTTTATTTTTCAGTTCGTTCCATATGGCCTCATTTGATGATCCCTCTAACATATCCTCCCTCCTCACAGCTGTAATAGTTTCTTTAATCAATACCGCGACCACCCCCCGCTTTTTACCCCCCTCTCTGTCCTGCCTAAAAAACCTGTAACCAGGAATATTGAGCTGCCAAACCTGCACCTCTTTCAGCCATGTCTCTGTAATGGCTATAATGTCATACTCCCAAATGTCTACCTATGCTCTCAGTTCATCCACCTTATTCGCTATACTCCTTGCATTGAAGTATATGCCATTTAGCACAGGAAGACCTCCTTGATTGCTACTTACTAACCCTTGTTCCCTCTGTCTTACAAATTCACTTTCTACATTCTTGCTTTTTAATTTCAGCTTTACTTCCTTGCCTATTGAATTTGTTCTCAGGTTCCCATTCCCGCCAACCTAGTTTAAACTCTCCCCAACAGCACTAGCAAAACTCCCCGCGAGGATATTGGTCCCGGCACTGTTGAGGTGCAACCCGTTTGGTTTGTACAGGTCTCATCTCCCCCAGAAGCAGCCCCAATGTCTCAGGAATTTAAAGCCCTCCCTCCTACACCAACTCTCCAGTCACACGTTCATCCTCTCTATCCTTCTAGTCTTGTACTCATTAGCACATGGCACCGGTAGTAACCCGGAGATTACTACCTTTGAGATCCAAACTTTTCATTTTTCTCCTCGCTCCCTAAATTCTGCCTGCAGGCCCTCATCCCTCTTTCTACCTATGTCATTGGTGATGATTTGGACCACGACCTCTAGCTGTTTATCCTCTCCCTCCAGAATGCCTTGCGTCCGCTCTGTGACATCCTTGACCCTGGCACCAGGGAGGCACCATACCATCCTGGAATCAAGTCTGCGCCCACAGAAACGCCTCTCTATTCCCTAAGCTATTGAATCCCCTACCACCATAGCTCTTTTATTCTTTGTCCCTCCCCTCTGTGCAGCTGAACCACCCGTGGTGCCATGGACTTGGCTCTTGCTGCACTCCCCAGATGCACCATTGCCCTAACCGGTGCTCAGAAGAGAATATCGGTTGGAAAGTGAGATGGACTCAGGGGGTGGACTCCTGCATTACCTGCCTAGCATTCTTCCTCCTTCTGGTGTTCACCCACTTCCGCTCTGCCTGCATACTTTTAAGCTGCGGGGTGACCACCTCCTGAAATGTGCTATCCACATAGCTCTCAGCCTCGCGGATGCACCGCAGTGACTCCAGCCGCCGCTCAAGCTCCGAAGCATGGAGCTCAAGTAGTTGAAGCTGGAGACACCTCCTGCACACATGGTTGTCGAGGCTGCACGAAGCATCCAAGACTTCCCACATGCCGCAGGACATGCACTCCACAGGACTGAGCTGCCCTGCCATCCCTCTAATTAAACTTATAGAAACATAGAAAATCGGTGCAGGAGTAGGCCATTCGGCCCTTCAAGCCTGCACCACCATTCAATAACATCATGGCTGATCATTCACCTCAGTACCCCTTTCTTGCTTTCTCTCCATACCCCTTGATCCCTTTAGCCGTAAGGGTCATATCTAACTCCGTCTTGAATATGTCCAATGAAATGGCATCAACAACTCTCTGCTGTAGGGAATTCCACAGGTTAACAACTCTCTGGGTGAAGAAGTTTCTCCTCATCTCAGTCCTAAATGGCTTACCCCTTATCCTTAAACTGTGTCCTCTGATTCTGGACTTCCCCGACATTGGGAACATTCTTCCTGCATCTAACCTGTCCAGTCCTGTCAGAATTTTATATGTTTCTATGAGATTCCCCTCTCATCCTTCTAAACTCCAGTGAATACAGGCCCAGTCGATCCAGTCTCTCCTCATATGCCAGTCCTGCCATCCCGGGAATAAGTCTGGTGAACCTTCGCTGCACTCCCTCAATAGCAAGAACGTCCTTCCTCAGATTAGGAGACCAAAACTGAACACAATATTCCAGGTGAGGCCTTGTACAACTGCAGTAAGACCTCCCTGCTCCTATACTCAAATTCCCTAGCTATGAAGGTCAACATACCATTTGCCTTCTTCACCGCCTGCTGTACCTGCATGCCAACTTTCAATGACTGATGTACCATGACACCCAGGTCTCGTTGCACCTCCCCTTTTCCTAAACTGCCACCATTCAGATAATATTCTGCCTTCGTGTTTTTGCCCCCAAAATGGATAACTTCACATTTATCCACATTATACTGCATCTGCCATGCATTTGCCCACTTACCTAACCTGTCCAAGTCACCCTGCAGCCTCTTAGCATCCTCCTCACAGCTCACACCGCCACCCAGCTTAGTCTCATCTGCAAACTTGGCGATATTACACTCAATTCCTTCATCTCAATCATTAATGTATATTGTAAATAGCTGGAGACCCAGCACTGAGCCCTGCGGTACCCCACTAACGACTGTCTGCCATTCTGAAAAGGACCCATTTATTCTGACTCTCTGCTTCCTGTCTGCCAACCAGTTTTCTATCCACGTCAGTACATTGTCGCCAAATAGTCTTTAATTTTGCATACCAATCTCTTGTGTGGGACCTTGCCAAAAGCCTTTTGAAAGTCCAAATACACCACATCCACTGGTTCTCCCTTGTCCACTCTACTAGGTACATCCTCAAAAAATTCCAGAAGATTTGTCAAACATGATTTCCCTTTCATAAATTCATGCTGACTTGGACCAATCCTGTCACTGCTTTCCAAATGCATTGCTATTTCATCTTTAATAATTGATTCCAACATTTTCCCCACTACTGATGTCAGGCTAACCGATCTATAATTACCCGTTTTCTCTCTCCCTCCTTTGTTAAAAAGTAGTGTTACATTAGCTATCCTCCAGTCCATAGGAACTGATCCAGAGTCGATAGACTGTTGGAAAATGATCACCAATGCATCCACAATTTCTAGGGCCACTTCATTAAGTACTCTGGGATGCAGACTATCAGGCCCCGGGGATTTATCGGCCTTCAATCCCATCAATTTCCCTAATACAATTTCCTGCCAAAAAAGGATTTCCTTCAGTTCGTCCTTCTCACTAGACCCTCGGTCCCCTAGTATTTCGGGAAGGTTATTTGTGTCTTCCTTCGTGAAGACAGAAGCAAAGTATTTGTTCAACTGGTCTGCCATTTCTTTGTTCCCCACTATAAATGCACCTGAATCTGACTGCAAGGGACCTACGTTTGTCTTTACTAATCTTTTTCTCTTCACATATCTATAGAAGCTTTTGCAGTCGGTTTTTATGTTCCCGGCAAACTTCCTCTCATACTCTATTTTCCCCCTCCTAATTAAACCCTTTGTCCTCCTCTGCTGAATTCTAAATTTCTCCCAGTCCTCAGGTTTGCTGCTTTTTCTGGCCAATTTATATGCCTCTTCCTTGGATTTAACACAATCCTTAATTTCCCTTGTTAGCCACGGTTGAACCACTTTCCCCGTTTTATATTTACTCCAGACAAGGATGTACAATTTTTGAAGTTCATCCATGTGAACTTTAAATGTTTGCCATTGCCTATTCACCGTCAACCCTTTAAGTATCATTTTCCAGTCTAGTCTAGCTAATTCACATCTCATACCATCCAAGTTACCTTTCCTTAAGTTCGCGAACCTAGGGGCCAAGTTTCGGCCTGAGTTGCTCCTGTTTTTTTGGAGCAACTGGTTTGGAATTGAGTATCTTAGAAATTGCAATTCTCAGCATTTAGTTTGCTCCAGTTCTAGTCAGTTCGAACAGTTTCCGTTTGGAACAGATTTTTTTTTCAAAAGGGGGCATGTCCGGCCACTTACGCCCGTTTTGAAAGTTTAGGCAGTGAAAACTTACTCCAAGCTAACTTAGAATGGAGTAAGTGTAGATTTTTGTACGCTCAGATAAACCTTGCCTACACTTAGAAAATCAGATGTAGGTTACAAATCAGGCGCAGGGGCAGGGTGGGGGTTTAAAGGGAAATTTACAAACATTAAACACTTCATTTTACAAATAAAGAGCCATCATCAATAATAAATGATAAATACACCAATAAATCAACCAATAAATCAATCCAAAAAAATTAATAAAAAATAAAAAAAATTAAAATATCAATAAATAAAACATTTTCCACTTATCGACTGCAGCACCGGGAGCCCTCCAACAACGTGTTGGGATGTGCCCCCCACCTCCCCCCCCAGTGTGTCTATCTCTGTCTGGCTGTGTGTGTCTCTCACTCTCTGTCTGTCAGTGTCTGTGTTTCTGACAGCTAGGGGAGGGGGAGGAACGGGGTGGAGGAGGGTGGGTGGAGGGGGAGGGAGAAGGGGGGGGAGAAAGGGAGGGGAGAAGCAGGGGAGGGAGGGAGGGGGAAAAGGGAGCGAGAAGAGGGAGGGAGGGGGAAGAGGGAGGGAGGGGGAAAAGGGAGGGAGGGGGAAAAGGGATGAGGGAGGGAGGGAGGGGGTAAAGGGAGGGAGGGAAAAGGGAGGGGGAAAAGGAAAGAGGGAGGGAGGGGGAAAAGGGAGGGAGAGAAGGGAGGGAGGCTGAATGGGCCCGGCCCGGGAGCGGAGCGGGAGTCGGGTCGAGTCCGGGGCGGGGGAGCGGGAGTCGAGTTGAGTCGAGTCCGACGGGGGGGGAAGCGGCGATTGGGTCCGGGACGGGGAGTTGAGTCAGGTCCGGACAGGAGTGGAGTGGGAGTCGGGTCGAGTCCGGGGTGGGGGAACGGGAGTCGAGTCGGGTCGGGACGGGAGCGGGGGTCGGGTCATAGAAACATAGAAACATAGAAACTAGGTGCAGGAGTAGGCCATTCGGCCCTTCTAGCCTGCACCGCCATTCAATGAGTTCATGGCTGAACATGCAACTTCAGTACCCCATTCCTGCTTTCTTACCATACCCCTTGATTCCCCTAGTAGTAAGGACTTCATCTAACTCCTTTTTGAATATATTTAGTGAATTGGCCTCAACAACTTTCTGTGGTAGAGAATTTCACAGGTTCACCACTCTCTGGGTGAAGAAATTCCTCCTCATCTCGGTCCTAAATGGCTTCCCCCTTATCCTTAGACTGTGTCCCCTGGTTCTGGACTTCCCCAACATTGGGAACATTCTTCCTGCATCTAACCTGTCTAAACCCATCAGAATTTTAAACGTTTCTATGAGGTCCCCTCTCAATCTTCTGAACTCCAGTGAATACAAGCCCAGTTGATCCAGTCTTTCTTGATAGGTCAGTCCCGCCATCCCGGGAATCAGTCTGGTGAACCTTCGCTGCACTCCCTCAATAGCAAGAATGTCCTTCCTCAGGTTAGGAGACCAAAACTGTACACAATACTCCAGGTGTGGCCTCACCAAGGCCCTGTACAATTGTAGCAACACCTCCCTGCCCCTGTACTCAAATCCCCTCGCTATGAAGGCCAACATGCCATTTGCTTTCTTAACCGCCTGCTGTACCTGCATGCCAACCTTCAATGACTGATGTACCATGACACCCAGGTCTCTTTGTACCTCCCCTTTTCCTAATCTGTCACCATTCAGATAATAGTCTGTCTCTCTGTTTTTACCACCAAAGTGGATAACCTCACATTTATCCACATTATACTTCATCTGCCATGCATTTGCCCACTCACCTAACCTATCCAAGTTGCTCTGCAGCCTCATAGCATCCTCCTTGCAGCTCACACTGCCACCCAACTTAGTGTCATCCGCAAATTTGGAGATACTACATTTAATCCCCTCGTCTAAATCATTAATGTACAGTGTAAACAGTGTAAACAGGGTCCGGGGGGGGAGCGGGGTTCGGGTCCAGGCTGGGGGGAAGCGGGAGTCGAGTCGGGTCGGGTCGGGTTGGAGGAGGAGTCGGGTCGGGGGGTGGAGGAGTCGGGTCGGAGGAGAAGAGTCGGGTCGGGAGGGAAGAGTCGGGTCGGGGGGGCAGTTGGGTCGAGGGGGGGAGCCGGGTCGGGGGGGGGGGTAGTCGGGTCGAGGGGGGGGGAGTCGGGTCGGGTGGGGGGGGAGTCAGGTCGGGGGGGGGGAGTCGGGTCGGGGGGGGAGTCGGGTCGGGGGGGGGGTCAGGACGGGTGGGGGGGGTCAGAGCGGGAGCTGGCGGGGGGGTGTTGAGAGAGCCAGCTGAAGGGAGGAAGCAGGAGCTGGGCGTGGGAAGTGCAGCCTGATCCACGCAGCCCCAGTGAGGCCATTCGGCCAGGGCTAGGGGCGGTGTGCTTGGGCCCCTCCCACACAGTTTTGGGTGCCTGGAGCTACTGCACATGCGCGCCCACTGTAGCGCGCCTGTGCAAAGGTCCCGACACTGTTTTCAGCGCAGGGACCTGGCTCCACTCCCCCAGCTCGTGCTGCGCTGTGCCCAGCTCCAGAGGACCTGCAGGGAGCCGGAGAATCGGTAAGTATTTTTTAGGCGCACTTGTGGCCGCGAAAAACGGGCATCCATGTCGGGTTTGTGCCGTTCTAGGCGCGGCCCGAAACTTGGGCCCCTAGTCTCTGAATTAACTGTGTCACTCTCCACCTTAATAAAGAATCCTACCATATTATGATTATAAAAGAGAAAGAGAGATAATTACCAATCAAACAGCCAATCACTTACCTGCCCAGATGCGGGCTGTGAACGGGCAGAGGTCGGAAACGCAGTTTGGAGCCGAATCCAAATTCAGCAGGGCGCAAGGGAGCAATGCACTCGACAACGGGAGGTCTGGATGCCCGGAGGTCGGCAAGGAGCGGGAAGTTTCTGCAGGGAGGAACTTCCACCTGCCGTGGACCCAACAGGAAACAGGAAACATCGTCACAGAGTTGAGGTCAAAGATCAGCCATGATCTTATTGAATGGTGGAGCAGGCTCGGGGGGCCGAATTTCTTACGTTCTTATGAAAGAATAATTATTTCTACAGGCGTTGCCATGATGTTCCAATGTCTTCCATTGGTTAGCCAGGATTCAAACGTTTATAACAACAATTTTCATGGGCGCAATCAATAGTTGAATGAAAATGTATTTCCATGTCACTTTTGCTGCCGACTAGGTATTTGTTTTCACAGGGTTCAAGCAGGGAATGATTAATAAAGATGACCGAGAAGAGCTAACCTGTGTTACTAAATCTGATGGAGACATGAAACCAAAAACTTGCTGTTCATGATAAGGGCTAGAGTGCTTAATGCTCAAATTACAAATAATCCTGCAGCTGTGAATGTGCAATTAGACAATCCATCTGTGGAAATACTTCTGTGAGAACCTCACCATTTCACAAGGCAGCCTACCTTCATGTTAAAACTGACACACCTTCAAAATCTATGCCAAACAAATCTCAAATTACATATCTGTAAATTCATTAATAAAAGCTTTCCAGTACATCTAGAGATAATAAACACACAGCCCCTTTCTGGTACCGATAGTTCTGTTCAAGCTTCTCTTTAGAGCATTGTGCACCACAGGCATATCTGTTACCAAGCAGCCTTTCTTTCTTTTGAATTTCTGAATGATGGTAGAAGTAGCAGATTTTAGTCTGAGAACATTTTTAGGCTAATAAAAAGAGCATTATGAATATGAAAAGTGACTACTGTACTCAGACTTTATGATCCACCCCCTCAACCATACCATGTATATTGCATAGTGTAGACAACCAAGAAGTAAAGATCAATCACTCTATTCATTTTGTGTTCATTGTGTGTTTAGGTACTGGAGGAGCCATTCTTGGTCAGTGAATAGTAGATCCACCCACTTTTGAGAGGAAATTCTGTGTTCCCCTGCATTGAGATTTTGACTGCTCCTTCAGATTGTTTGCAGTTTTTTCAGATATAGGTTCAAGTTTCAGTTGCATTGCTCAGGGTCATGAATTTAAGGAGCTAGGAGCTAAATTAAAAAGTAGGACCTCAAAAGTAGTAATATTGGGATTGCTACCAGTGCCACGTGCTAGTCAGAGTAGGAATCGCAGGATAGCGCAGATGAATACGTGGCTTGAGCAATGGTGCAGCAGGGAGGGATTCAAATTCCTGGGGCATTGGAACCGGTTCTGGGGGAGGTGGGACCAGTACAAACCGGACGGTCTGCACCTGGGCAGGACCGGAACCAATGTCCTAGGGGGGGGAGTGTTTGCTAGTGCTGTTGGGGAGGAGTTAAACTAATATGGCAGGGGGATGGGAACCAATGCAGGGAGACAGAGGGAAACAAAAAGGAGACAAAAGCAAAAGACAGAAAGGAGATGAGGAAAAGTGGAGGGCAGAGAAACCCAAGGCAAAGAACAAAAAGGGCCACTGTACAGCAAAATTCTAAAAGGACAAAGGGTGTTAAAAAAACAAGCCTGAAGGCTTTGTGTCTTAATGCAAGGAGTATCCGTAATAAGGTGGATGAATTAACTGTGCAAATAGATGTTAACAAATATGATGTGATTGGGATTACAGAGACATGGCTCCAGGATGATCAGGGCTGGGAACTCAACATCCAGGGGTATTCAACATTCAGGAAGGATAGAATAAAAGGAAAAGGAGATGGGGTAGCATTGCTGGTTAAGGAGGAGATTAATGCAATAGTTAGGAAGGACATTAGCTTGGATGATGTGGAATCTATATGGGTAGAGCTGCAGAACACCAAAGGGCAAAAAACATTAGTGGGAGTTGTGTACAGAGCTCCAAACAGTAGTAGTGATGTTGGGGAGGGCATCAAACAGGACATTAGGGGTGCATGCAATAAAGGTGCAGCAGTTATCATGGGTGACTTTAATATGCATATAGATTGGGCTAACCAAACTGGAAGCAATACGGTGGAGGAGGATTTCCTGGAGTGCATAAAGGATGGTTTTCTAGACCAATATGTCGAGGATCCAACTAGGGGGGAGGCCATCTTAGACTGGGTGTTGTGTAATGAGAGAGGATTAATTAGCAATCTCGTTGTGCGAGGCCCCTTGGGGAAGAGTGACCATAATATGGTGGAATTTTGCATTAGGATGGAGAATGAAACAGTTAACTCAGAGACCATGGTCCAGAACTTAAAGAAGGCTAACTTTGAAGGTATGAGCCGTGAATTGGCTAGGATAGATTGGCAAATGATACTTAAGGGGTTGACTGTGGATGGGCAATGGCAGACATTTAGAGACCGCATGGATGAACTACAACAATTGTATATCCCTGTCTGGCGTAAAAATAAAAAAGGGAAGGTGGCTCAACCGTAGCTATCAAGGGAAATCAGGGATAGTATTAAAGCCAAGGAAGTGGCATACAAATTGGCCAGAAATAGCAGCGAACCCAGGGACTGGGAGAAATTTAGAACTCAGCAGAGGAAGACAAAGAGTTTGATTAGGGCAGGGAAAATGGAGTACGAGAAGAAGCTTGCAGGGAACATTAAGACGGATTGCAAAAGTTTCTGTAGATATGTAAAGAGAAAAAGGTTAGTAAAGATAAACGTAGGTCTCCTGCAGTCAGAATCAGGGGAAGTCATAATGGGGAACAAAGAAATGGCGGACCAATTGAACAAGTACTTTGGTTCGGTATTCACTAAGGAGGATACAAACAACCTTCCGGATATAAAAGGGGTCAGAGGGTCGAGTAAGGAGGAGGAACTGAGGGAAATCCTTATTAGTCGGGAAATTGTGTTGGGGAAATTGATGGGATTGAAGGCCGATAAATCCCCAGGGCCTGATGGACTGCATCCCAGAGTACTTAAGGAGGTGGCCTTGGAAATAGCGGATGCATTGACAGTCATTTTCCAACATTCCATAGATTCTGGATCAGTTCCTATCGAGTGGAGGGTAGCCAATGTAACCCCACTTTTTAAAAAAGGAGGGAGAGAGAAAACAGGGAATTATAGACCGGTCAGCCTGACATCGGTAGTGGGTAAAATGATGGAATCAATTATTAAGGATGGAAAGAGGTGACATGATAGGTCCAAGTCAGCATGGATTTGTGAAAGGGAAATCATGCTTGACAAATCTTCTGGAAATTTTTGAGGATGTTTCCAGTAGAGTGGACAAGGGAGAACCAGTTGATGTGGTATATTTGGACTTTCAGAAGGCTTTCGGCAAGGTCCCACACAAGAGATTAATGTGCAAAGTTAAAGCACATGGGAGTGGGGGTAGTGTGCTGACATGGATTGAGAACTGGTTGTCAGACAGGAAGCAAAGAGTAGGAGTAAATGGGGACTTTTCAGAATGGCAGGCAGTGACGAGTGGGGTACCACAAGGTTCTGTGCTGGGGCCTCAGCTGTTTACACTGTACATTAATGATTTAGACGAGGGGATTAAATGTAGTATCTCCAAATTTGCGGATGATACTAAGTTGGGTGGCAGTGTGAGCTGCGAGGAGGATGCTATGAGGCTGCAGAGCGACTTGGATAGGTTAGGTGAGTGGGCAAATGCATGGCAGATGAAGTATAATGTGGATAAATGTGAGGTTATCCACTTTGGTGGTAAAAACAGAGAGACAGACTATTATCTGAATGGTGCCAGATTAGGAAAAGGGAAGGTGCAACGAGACCTGGGTGTCATGGTACATCAGTCATTGAAGGTTGGCATGCAGGTACAGCAGGCGGTTAAGAAAGCAAATGGCATGTTGGCCTTCATAGCGAGGGGATTTGAGTACAGGGGCAGGGAGGTGTTGCTACAGTTGTACAGGGCCTTGGTGAGGCCACACCTGGAGTATTGTGTACAGTTTTGGTCTCCTAACCTGAGGAAGGACATTCTTGCTATTGAGGGAGTGCAGCGAAGGTTCACCAGACTGATTCCCGGGATGGCGGAACTGACCTATCAAGAAAGGCTGAATCAACTGGGCTTGTATTCACTGAAGTTCAGAAGAATGAGAGGGGACCTCATAGAAACGTTTAAAATTCTGATGGGTTTAGACAGGTTAGATGCAGGAAGAATGTTCCCAATGTTGGGGAAGTCCAGAACCAGGGGACACAGTTTAAGGATAAGGGGTAAGCCATTTAGGACCGAGATGAGGAGAAACTTCTTCACCCAGAGAGTGGTGAACCTGTGGAATTCTCTACCACAGAAAGTTGTTGAGGCCAATTCACTAAATATATTCAAAAAGGAGTTAGATGAAGTCCTTACTACTAGGGGGATCAAGGGGTATGGCGAGAAAGCAGGAATGGGGTACTGAAGTTGCATGTTCAGCCATGAACTCATTGAATGGCGGTGCAGGCTCGAAGGGCCGAATGGCCTACTCCTGTACCTATTTTCTATGTTTCTATGTTTCTATGATTAAAATTAAGATTTCATTTACAGTTTCCCATTTGTATTGGATAGGTGTTTGTGTGCTTAGAATTACTTAGAATAGGCCATTTCACTCAGAACGGATCAGCCTTGTATAAAATTTAATTTGCTACTTTTAGTATGTGGCTTTAGTCACTCAGATGCTTTATGCAAAAGCCAGGAATTGACCAAGAAAATCTCCCCCACCCACAACTCCTACATGGCCTGTTCAGCCAAGCCCCTGCTGTGCCGAGTGAAAAGGGAGCAATGCTATCACCGACAGACACTGGAGTGAGACGTGAGCCATAAGCTCGGCACCGAGCAGCTCCTTCAGGAGTGGTGGTGAGGGACCCAAGGTGCGGAGGGCGAGGGTGGGAGCCACTGGCGCCCTCTTCGCTTTTTGTTGTCTGCACCCCGTTCCATCTTGCTTCTTGGTGAGCCACTGGAGAGGACAGGATGGCCGTCGCCATTACCCGCACCACTTGCCTCGAATTCTAAGCGGGCCGAAGGGATGCCGAGTCGCCGGTTCCAGGACTGTAGATTCACCTGATAACTCACTGTTAGTGTGGAAGCAAGTCTTCCTCGATTTCGAGGAACTGCCTGTGATGATGATGATGATGACACTCGAGTGATTTCAACAACCTCCATTGTCTCAAGCTGATGTGTCTGGTAAACACCGCGAGGTAGTTTGCCCCTTTGTGTGGTTTTACAAGGTGCAGTCAGCCAGCAGTGTGCACTGGCCGGCTACCCGACAGTGCCTGCGAGAAGCTATTCTGAGCGCGAGATGCCATTTTGTAGGCTAGGCCGGTGGGCTGCAGGCAGAAAACAACTGCCCCAAGTCAGCCCGGTGGTATTCAGCTGCCACAATATTGGACAGCCCGGAAGAAAGTTGGTCCGCCCAGCTGAATCCTAAAATGTGGATCACAGTCCTATGTACGTCATGGGATCTCAATTTTGCACTTGCCGCCCGACTCGCGCAGGTACGCTAGCCGCACACAGTAGACCTTTGGGAAGATATCATCAGCGGGAAAGGGATGCCAAGTCACATCTCAGCACTTTCGGGGTGCTACCACCCCATTTCCGCTGAGCGGAAGGCCTTTGATTTCAAGAATATTTGGGGACAATCCTGTATTGTCATCGAGAATTATGTTTTTCCAATGTAGTCATAATATTTTATATCTGTCTTTAACTGCTTCTGACAGGTCCCTTTATGGAAGTGCAGTTCAGCATCTCCTCACCCCATAGCTGCTCCATCTTGCTTTTGTTCTTCATCAGTCATGTTTTCATCATGAATTTACATGGCAATTCATAATTTTGGCTCCTTATTGCTATTGATGATAAGTCAGAGGATATGATAGTTTATAACGCAAGAGCATCAATCCATGTAATGTACAGTATATTATTATGGGGTGTTTATGTTTTGATAGCCCTTTCTTAATAAGGACTGTCTTGAGGCAAGTGGTCAGCTGCTGAATTGGATCATTGTTTAATGTGGCCTCTTCCTTTAATGCCACAAGGTCTAATTGCTGTAATAATATACATCCTGAGTCAGAGGTAAGTTGCTGTTGCTAAGTCAAGCTTGCCTGCAGAATTGCAGCTGCTCCTAAATCCCTGGATTGTCCTCTTTGCAGAGGAATGGTTATCAAGGACAGAAGGAACTGGAAATGACTATTCCTTTTGTAAAAATAAAAATAAAAAATGGTGCTAGTTGTTCTTTGGTCGGTTCCCGTTCTGTTGGTGATCTAATGGCATTTTATAAATGTGATATTTGAGTTAATCAGGTGCGTGACACATACCTCATGCCACTTTCAAGTGTGACAGCGGTGCTTGACAAGACTCTACATTGTCCACATATCACAGGCACACAATTTATTTATAAACCAGTTATTGTGTCCAGTCACACAGCATCAAGCAATTTGAAGCTGAATGGAATTATCTCTTGGAGCAGTGGGTGATTATAGAATCATAGAAAGGTTACAGCACAGAAGGAAGCCATTCAGCCCATCGAGCCCGTGCTGGCTCTCTGCAAGAGCACTTCAGCTGGTCCCACTCCCCCGCCCATTTCCTGTAGCCCTGCAAATTTTTTCCTTCAGGTACTTATCCAATTCCCTTTTGAACACCATGATTGAGTCTGGCTCAACCACCCTTAGAAGGCAGTGAATTCCAGAAAATATTTTTCCTCTTTTCGCCTTTGGTTCTTTTCCCAACCATCTTAAATCTGTGACCTCTGGTTCTCGACCCTTCCACCAATGGGAATAGTTTCCCTCTATCTAGTCAGTTTAGACACCTCATGATCTTGAACACCTCTATCAAATCTCCTCTCAACCTTCTCTGCTCTAAGAGGAACAATCCCAGTCTGTCTACGTAACTGAAGTCCCTCATCCCTGGAACCATTCTCGTAAATCTTTTGAGGCAGAACCAGTGTTTTATAAAGGTTCATCATAACTTCTTTGCTTTTGTACTCTATGCCTCTATTTATGAAGCCTAGTATTCCGTATGCTTTTTTAACCACTTTCTCAACTTGCCCTGCCACCTTTAGTGATTTGTGCACATACATCCATACGTCTCTCTGTTCATGCACCCTCTTTAAGATTGTATCTTTTAGTTTATATTGCCTCTTCTTGTTCGTCCTACCAAAATGTATCACTTCTCACGTTTCTGCTTTAAATGTCACCTCCTTTGTGTCTGCCAATTTCACCAGCCAGCCTATGTCTTCTTGAAGGCTAATGTTATATAATGGATCATCAAATGATGTGCTGTGACATAGGAGCGTGTCTAAATTTAGGGGGCGAAATTGCCACTTTTTAAGAGGCTCGTTAGTGCCTCCCGGAGGCGCTAATGGGGCGGAAGAGACTTTTCTTCTGGGAGGGATGGGCGCTACCGGTTCCCGGGAGTTTGCAGAGGTGCTGCCATGGCGGGGAAATTGCCGCAAGGCTGGCGCGAGCGGATGTCAACGCCAGCTTCGTGTGTCGCGAAGCTGGACGATATCCGCTCGCGGGGCGGGACTTAAAGGGGTGGCGCAGCGCCCCGCACTGCCACTTTATTGGTTTGCCGACTCTCGGGTCAGCTCCAGCAAATGATCCCCAGCGTGGTCCGAGCCGCCATTCTGAAGCCTCGCATCCAGTCTTGAATGCCGGTCTGCAGGCCCAGCCCCATGCTGCCCTGGTGGCCTAGTGGAGGCGATCAGAGGCCTTGCAGGGTGCACATGGCCCTCCTCTTTAAGCGAAGGGGAAGGGCGTTGAAGCGCGTCTGTGCTACATGAAGCATCTGCGTAGTTCTGAGCATCTCGCCTCAGTTGCACCCCGGGACCCCCCCTAAAGGATGTGCAGTGCGCGAGATTGTGCTCCGCTTCCTTTGAGGGGTGGAAAACCCAATTCAGTGGTGGGGGCAGGACTTCTGCACCGGGTGCAGGAAGTCCCGGCCCCAGAAGGATCCCCCCCCCCTCCAAACCGGGGCGCAGGGCAATTTCACCCCCTTAATGTCTTGCTCTCATTTTATATTAGAAAATTTCAATAAATCAGATGGTAAAATGTAATAATAATGGGGCAATGATTACTTTCTAAATTACACTTTAACATTGGTTTTAAGGACAAGCATTTAGGCCTCGAAATGACTGCCAACGCAGGTATCGTATGGACACTTGCATTACATTCCTTTGTCTTATTTTAACAGAACTGGTTATTTTAAGTAGGTTGATACTTTCATAAAATAGTGGAGAATCTGACCAAAGTACATTAAGTGTTTAGACAATAACATCAACAGGAATTTCTAGCCCGTAGAAGCACAGGTGTCATAGGTGGCCTACTGATTCTCAAATTACCATAAATATGCATGAAATGATAAAATGCCAATTTTACTAGAATTTTGGATTCCACAGGTGCATAAATGGTAAATCTGGATCCAAATTAGATATCCAGTGCTATATTGGTCAGATATCAAATGCTTAAAAATAGTCCCCAATATATAGATTGCAAAAAAAAAGCCAAATAATGAATCTATCACAGGCGACAGAGCTTCTATTTCAGTTCCGAGAAATGTTGGGATTCCTTCTGATTAGAAGTATGGTTGCTATGTTACTGCCAGTCAGTGGAAAGAGTTAACTCATCCCATTAAGGTAAGTTCATAGGAGTAAGTTTTACCACTGCTACCTCTTTTTTAAAAAAAAACAAAGCAAAAAAGAAAATGATTTAGGTGGAAATAGATAAGATGCATTCATTTATTCATAGGCTTGATGTTTATTTTCTAAGAACGCCTATGAACTGTTCCTAAAATACATAAAGCCATCACAGGACGTGAGACCACTGCACTTGGCGAAATATCAAAAGGTATGAAAGGCTCGACACTTTCTTTCTTTAATTTTGCACTCCTTTGTAAATGGGTCACTACTGTTCAAACTCATCCCACGCAGGTCTTGTAACAACGAAAGCGGAGACTTTCATCCATTTGGTCGGAGCTGGAGTCTAAACAAGGTTCCAGAGCTGGAAAGACATTGGCTGGAATTTTAATTTGGAGGCGGGTAGGGAGTGGGGAGATTTTGGCGGAGAGGTAAAGCTGAAAAGCAGTTGGGAAACTCGGGAGAATTCCCCACAGGCCCTGCCTGATTAATATTTCAAAGCTCTGATTCCCACTCGCAGCCAGCCAGATGGAGAGGCTGGCTGTCTGATAGATAGGCCTGTGGCACCAGGCTGCAGAGAGGAGGGAGGAAGGGGGTGGGGGGTCAAGGATTTGGTGGTGCGTGGGGGGTGGGGGAGAGAAAATTGGGGGTTAGTGGGGGGTTGGTGAGGTAGGGATGTTGGATCCAGCAGGTAAGTAGAAAGGCACTTACCATCATTCATTGCCTCACTTTAGCTGGCAAATACCCCGAGACCTGGGAAACCTGGCCAGCCAGGGTTAAATTTGAAATGGTGGATCATCATGAGCATGGATCCTCATTCTAATATTTAAATGGACAATCTACCTCCTGGGAGCGGGTTGGATGCCCACCCCACCCGACAGTTAAAACCAGACGTGGGCGGGTTGGGGTCAGGATTCAGTTTTTTTAACTCTTCAACCTCCCACCCGACTCCCCGACTCCAACCAACCCATTTTTGGGGGTTAAAATTGCCCCCATTCTTCTAACCCTGCAGCCAAAGGACAGGCCCTTGCCTTTTCTTGGGTTGCCTCTATTTTGTGGGCATGGTTATGCATTAGCCAGACCCTCCACATGATTTTCCAACATTTAGAATCTAATTAATCATTATCAAAATATTTTGCAGGGCGATTTATGCATCTTGAAGCAAAAGGATAGAGCTGGATTTCCCCCCCCACCACCACCTCCCCCATCACAGGATAACAATAAAATCTAATGTTAAGTTCTACTTTTGTGGAATAAATAGTGTCATTTTCTTGTATTTTTTGAAAACCACTGCAGGTGTTGATGTTGGCTGAAGCAATCCTCCTGAGAATTCCAAACCAACTCCAAAATTCAAAGAACTGCAGCTCCTTAAACATTGCCGAAAAAGTTACCAGGATTTCCTGGATTTGAATAATTGTCAACCACATTCAAAAGTAACCAACTTTCGTGCATTTAACTGAGAGAACATTGCAATTTGTGTGTGTTTGAAGGTAGCTTGGTTTCCATCTCAAGCTTTGCTGACAATCAACTAAAACGTCAAACCTTTATATCAAGTTTAGCTGGCTGATGTATTGTGACTGGATTTATAGGGACAACCACAGAACCAAACACAATTAAACACATAATTTCATCACAGTCTGCATCCCTTTAACTTTCACCTATGCCCCAATTTCCATTCCCACCCCCACCAGTACATCATCAACAACAACAAATTGTATTTATATAGCGCCTTTAACGTAGTAAAAACATTCCAAGGTGTTTCACAGGAGTGTTATAAGACAAAAAAAAATTTTGACACCGAGCCACATAAGAAGAAATTATGGCAAATGACCAAAAGCTTGGTCAAGGAGGTAGGTTTTAAGGAGCGTCTTAAAAGGAGAAAAGAGAGGTGGAGAGGTTTAGGGAGGGCATTCCAGAGCTTGGGGCCCAGGCAGCTGAAGGCACGCCGTGCACCGATGGTTGAGCAATTATAACCAGGGATGCTCAAGAGGGCAGAATTAGAGGAGCGCAGATATCTCGGGGGGCAGTGTGGCTGGAGGAGATTACAGAGATTGGGATGGGCAAGGCCATGGAAGGATTTGTAAACAAGGGTGAGAATTTTGAAATTGAGGCGTTGCTTAACCGGGAGCCAATGTAGGTCAGCGAGCACAGGGATGATGGGTGAGTGGGATGTGGTGCGAGTTAGGACACGAGCAGCTGAGGTTTGGATGACCTCAAGTTTACATAGGATACATCTCCAAATCTGTATCTGGAGTTACGTATATTTATGACAATGAGTGCAATAATTGTGTTCAAATAGCACACTTTAGGTGAGCTCTGCACCCATTTCTAATGACTTGGGAGTAAACATTGCAAAATCTACCTTCAGGAATCTCTATTTTTGAGGTGGGCTCTGGATGTAAAATGCCTTTACATTTAATGCAGACAATTATTCCCCAAATAATTGGTTTATTTAGTGGGGGGGGGGGGGGCAATGGTAGGATACTGTATTTCATTAAATTGGTTATATATCTGATTTAACGAGTTGCTACAGTGAAATCATTCTCCCTATAATTTTTTTATGATGACTTCACTATGATATTTGTCAGGACTTGATGTATTTTTAGTAAAAGAAATAATAATTTCAAGATCCATATGGTGAATTTTCCAGCTTTGAAGCTGAATGGACTGGCAACGGTGCATTAACCTTTAATTGCACCCACTTGTGATCTGGCAGTGTTCAATGGGCAGTAATTTAAAGTACATTATTTTCTCTACTTTTAGACTGAACATTACGCGAGGATGATGTAAAGCAAAGAGAAAAAAAAAGAACCTTGGAAAAGTCACAAGGATTTAACTTGAACAATGACCACTGTATTGCTTATCTTTCCAACTTGAAGCAGTTCTACCTTTGTAGAACTGACCCATGATTAGAATCTGTTGAGAATAATTGAAGTGAATAAGCAACCTTTTGTTGCAGAATTTCAAACAGTTGGCAGTTCTGCAGATGATGTCATGTGGCAAATTGTGCTGAAGTTTGTTATTTTACAGGGACCCCCAGCTCCCTGCCTCCCTGCCCTACATTCACTGCAGGATTACTCTACGGGCACTTAGTATCCATCCAAACATTATTGTAACAAGTGGATTTTCGTACATTTTGTGGCTTTTCCTACATTTTGTTTTGCCCATTTCAAACTTTGCAACGGCTAAAGGCAAAGTCGGTGGAAGAGACTGAAAGGTAGTGGTTAAAAGGTGATGGGATGTAACAGAAAACACACGATGTATTCGTCTGCTCCCCCCACCGGCTCACCAAAACAGTCAATGTTTAAAACTTGGGTCAGTATGGAAAAGCAATTATATACAAATTTAATTAAAAACAACGTATTCACATGATTATAATTATTTTGGGATAACAAGCCAAGTACACCTCAGAAAAGCATGATCTATTTTGGTTGGGAGCTTAGCAACTTCAACAAACCATTCCAGCCTGAACTGGAATTGACACACCGACATTACAAATGAATGAAGAGATCTTTATAGCTTCTCCAGAACATCCATTTGCTGTTTAACTTTTCTCTCTACATTTAAATAAAAATGAATGTTAAGGCTAGTTTATATTTTTCCTTTCCTCATATGCCGTGTGCATCATTCACAGTCATGGGTGTAATATATTTGGGTTCTTTGCTTAAGAATTCATAGCAACACATTGCTATTAAAAACTAGTTGGTTTATGAACAAAGGTTTAACAATCACTCTGCACATTACCAGTTTATCCACTTGGCTCACAACTGCATACCTCATCATGGATGACCTAGACCCAGCAGATTGGGGTTTTATGGGGTCTTGTGTCTATCACGTAATTGGCTAAGTCATTCGCAATGCAACAGCTCTAAAAACCTGTGAGCATACTCACAGGTGCATACATTGCAATGGGGGAAGGGGCTTAAAATGTGCCCGACTTGTCACTGGGCTTCTGCCAATACTGCTCTGTAAGCATAAGGAGGCATGCAAGATCAGTTTATTGGTAGCTCTTTTGCTAACCCTTCCCCTGTGCTTCTGATAGCCAACTTTTAATTATGCAATTAGAATGGGGAACACTATCCTCTTCCAATGCCCACCTCCATTGCCCAGCTGAGTGGGACTGCTCTCACCCACGAGCGATATGAAATGGGCGGTAGCGTTAAATCTCTCTGACTTTCTGCTGTAAAGTGTTGTTAGCAATGGCATGGCAATGCTCGATTCCCGTGATTCAGGCGGTCAAGGGTCAGCATTACATGCGCAGAGGAGGAGACAGAGAGAGAGAGAGGGAGCTGAGAGGGACTGAAAGCATGTGTGGGTGTGGTGTGTGCTTGTTTATCTGTTGTGGGAGGCATGAGGGAGATTCACCAGCAGCAAAAAGCCTGCTAAGCACCAAGAACATGTTGGCACCGAGTTTTTAATCCAACAAATAAGATACAACATGGAAGGGATGATGGAGGCCCTGGAGCTGGTAGCCAGGAACACTGGTGGCAGAGAGTTCCCAGTGGTCCCAGAGTGCGGCACTGCACCCCAAGGTGCCGCACCCCCATTGCTAACGACATGAGAGCCAGGAGCAACATCTCGGGACTGTCCCCTCCCCTTTCCATCCAAGCAGCAGTTCGGCCGTCATCCCCCGTCCCCTCCCCCCAAATGAAGCATCACCTGAGGAGCTCCTCAGCCAGGCGGCTTGGAGTCAGGAGGGGAAGGGGAAGGGGTAGAGGTGGGGAGGAGAAGTGGAGGGGGGGGGGGTAGGGAAGGGTTGGTTTTTACAGAAATACCGATGATTTCAGACAAATGTTCGGTTTAAATGCTTTTTGTTTAACAAAACCTTGTTGCGCATTGGCTCAGATAGCTACACCGTTACACGCTGGTGATTCCTTAACATCAAAGGGTATAATTAAACTTAACTTCAATCAACTTAAACTTTAACTGTCACCAAGGTGATACCGACCATTGATGTATCACCTGCGCACCCAGCAATGTCTCAGCTTTGTAAATACCACCAATGTTCTTTCAGACAAAGTGCTCATTGATGAGCTCCTGACGTAAGGCTCTTGCAGCTATCATGCCACCACGGGCCCTTTCATGCGATCTACAGGGGGGTGGGGGTATGGCTTCAGCATCAGCCTGACTGTATGGGCCGATGTCAGCATCCGCCTCCTCGTCCTCCTCTTCCTCTCTCTGGTGAGGTGGACTGCCACACTCTTCAGGCAATTCTTGTCCCCTCCTGATAGCCAAGTTGTGCAGCATGGAGCACACCATCACGAATTGAGCTACCTGCTCAGGGTGATATTGGAGGTCACCTCCCGAGTGGTCCAGGCATCTAAAGCGCTGCTTAAGCACTCCAATGCTTTTCTCCACGATATTGCGAGTTGCTCTGTGGCTCTCGTTGTATCGCCTCTCGGCTTCGGTGTGGGTGTCACGCAAGGGGTTCATCAGCCAGGTGGTAAGGCCATATCCTTTGTCACCAAGCATCCAGCATTGACCTTGTGGCTGATTGTTAAACAAGTCAGATACAGTGCTCTTACATAGGATGTGAGCATCATGGATGCTGCCCGGAAATTTAGCATTCACTGCCATTATAATTTGCTGGTGGTCGACAACCAGTTAGACATTCAGGAAGTGGAATCCCTTGCGGTTCCTGAAAACCTCTGCATCCTGAAAACTTGCCCACATCGCGATGTGCGTACAGTCTATTGCTCCCTGCACCTTGGGGAAGTTTGCAATTCTGGAGAATCCTGGAGCCCTCTAAGTCTGTGCCTCCCTGGTCATAGGGAAGCTGATCAAGTCCCTCCTGTATACATACAGGGCTTCAGTAACCTGTCTAATGCAGCAATGTGTGGCATGCTGAGACAGACCGCAAATGTCGCCAGCTGAGGCCTGAAAAGAACCCGAGGCGTAGAACGACAATGCCGCGGTGACTTTGACCTCGACGGACAGTGCAGTACTGATGGCGCTGGCAGGCTGCAGATCTCCCCTTATGAGCTGGCATACCTCAGTGATAACCTCTTTGTGGAAGCGCAGTCTCCGAAGGCAGGTGGTGTCGGGCAAGTCGAGGTAAGAATGCTTCTCCTTGTACTTGCGGGGGGTGCAACGTCTGGTCTTCCTCATCAGTCTGGCATGTCTTACATTGGGCACATAATGCTGTGGAGCGTACCTTCGGCCATCTCGAGTCTGCAGCATGTAATTGGTTATCAAGAGAGGGTGAGAAAGGACAGGCCCCATTGCAATAGCTCTCTATTTTCCACCGATTGGTCACAAAGAATGAATGTATCGACGAAGACACCTATTAAATTCCAATCATTCACAGTATGGTAAAGATGTTTGTACAGATGTTCACATCACCTCCAATGACCTCCAGAGTACATCCGAACACCCCCGAAGTTGAAACAGAGCAGCCTTTTAAATGGTGCGACATGTGATGTAGAACATGGCGTCCAGAACGCTGTGATTAGTTCTGGTTAGTTCCACTTTTTCCGGGCGTTTTTTTGGGCGAGCGATGTTGTGGGCGATATGTGTACGAGGTGGTGAAAGTGACGCTGGGCGATCTCCTGACCGCTAGTTTCGGCAAATATGATCTTTACGACAAAAAAAAGTGGGCGGTCGGTATTATTGAATCTTGGCATTAATTCCATGCAGAAATTAATGCTGGGCGATATTATGGCCGTTGATTTCGCCCATTCATTTGCTTCCGCCCAAAAAAAGTGGGCAGGCGATATTATTTTTTCCCAGTGTTACGCACATGGGGAAAGTAACACTCGCCGATAAGTTTCCGAGAAATGCCTGTCAGTTTCCATTTTGTGGCTAAATGGGCAATATATGGGCGTTATATGTCATTTCAGTGGTAAAATGGACATTAAGTGAAAAATCTAGCCCATTGTCTTTGGCCCCTGCCACAAGCTCCGTTCCCTAGCCATCAATTCCATCGCTCTTCATTGCCACTGACTGAGGTTGAACCAGACTACTCGCAACCTCGGTGTCCTAGTCCAACCACATCCATATCCTCTCCAACACCAAGATCACTTCGGTAATATCGCCCATCTCTGCCCCTGCCTCAACCCATCTGCTGCTGAAACCCTCATCTATGCTTTTGTTATCTCCATACTCGAATATTACAAATCTCTCCTGGCCAGCCTCCTGTCTTCCACCCTCCATAAACTTGAGCTCACCCAAAACTCTGCTTCCAGTATCTTAACTCACACCTAGTCTAGCTCACCCATCACCCCATGCTTGCTGATTTACATTTGCTCCCAGTACAGAAACGCCTCAATTTTAAAACACTCCACTTTAAGGCAATAACTTTTTTCAAAAATGCCTATGAATGCACACTCCTTTTTATTCTTATTCACTGAAGACTGAAGACCCTTTTAATGAAAATGAGATGGGAAAGTCCAAGTTGAAAATGGGCAGAAACACTGCTACTGATGATGGTTTCCAATTGTAAACTGGTTGTTCAGTCAAACAGAATTCATTTTTCTTTTACCTAGGTGGAATGTTGATGAAGAGGCTTGCCAGTATGCCTTCTCTCAGTGGTTCAACTCTTCGCTAGGGTACAGATCCATGAGCAGCAGTTACCCTTCGGTAGTTCATCCAACTGATGTGTATGTCTCAATGTAGAATGGCGGGAGGTTGTTCAACATCTCCACTGAGCGTGATCCTGTCATCACATGATGTCCACAGATGTCCACTTACTATGCAGGAGTTCTGCATAGTGATGAGGAGAGGAATCCAGTCTAATTTGTTAACCTAATTGTAATGCCCCTGCCAATACACTGACTAACCCAAAATTGAAGGTTGAATCAGAAATCCTATTGGCTTGTATGGGTCAACTACAGACTGGATAAACTTGTTGAGCCCTTTCAATGATAACTAGTGGAATTAATGGCGAGGAAGCCATGAGACATAGGCCTGCTTCCATCACCCGGTGGCAAAATGAACCGCAGGAAAGCAATCCTTGTAGAATTTGAAAATCACCATTGTATTAATTTAATAGGGGCAGAAATTGCCCCTTTTTAAAAGAGCTGTTACCACCGGAAAGCCCTCACCGCTAGGTCGGTGTGGAGTCGCGACAATCGTGACATTGCCCTCATTTTTTGGGGGGGTGGTGGACGTCCCTGCCCTGCCGGTGTTCCCACCCCGTCGATTCCTTACCGACCGGCGGCAACCCCCTTTCCGCCCCGGATGGGAAATTGCCCCACGGGAAATTGCCCCATGGGAGTGGATCGGTCGGTGCTCCCAATAGCTTTCCCCTGTGGGAAGCTGCCTGTGGGTGGGCGGTGCGTCCACCCTTAGAGGGGCGGGCATACTGCCGCAGCCGATATTTTATTTTAATTGTCGGCCGTCTCCGAGGCCGTCCCAAAAATGATGACCACGGGTTCGGCCGAGCTGCCAACAGGCAGCCTGGCATGCCCTCTTGGGTGCCGGACCGCAGGCCCATCCGAACCCTCCCTGGTGGGTGCTATTAAAGTGGCTGCAGAGTTCACAGCGGCCCTCCCCTTTAACTGAAGGGGAGGGTCATTGCTACACGTCAGCACGACGCGGGATGTCCGCGGTGCTGATGACACATACCGACGTCCGCCCCGCTCCCCATACACTTCTGCCCCGCTGCAATCCAACTTCACTGCCCGGAAAAAAAAAAGCACAAAGAGCTGAATTTCACTCTCCTCTCCGCCCCATGGATTGGGGTGGAGAAAAATCTTCAAGATCGGTGAGTGCACCCCCTTTTGGTTGGAAGACAATTTCGGTCCCGTAGTGTTTTCCCAGTGCTACTCAACATTATCTTCTTAATAAAAAAAACATGCAAAATATATATGTAAAAATAAATCATTGTTGCAGAGTCAGTGTTTTGTAGGTGTAATGTATTTGCTTCATGGGTTCTTTGCTTAAGAATTCATAGCAACACATTGCTATTAAGAACTAGTTGGTTTATTATCAAAGGTCTAACAATCACACTACACATTACCAGTTCATCCACTAGGCTCACAACTGCATACCTCATCGTGGATGACCTAGACCTAACTGGCTGGGGTTTATTGCGTCTTCTGAACATCACGTGACTGGCTAAGCCACTCACAATGCAACAGCTCTACAACTATTTTAAGTTGCACCTGCAAATCAAGTAAATCAAGTGCCTCCTGGTTAAAGGGGGGCACTAAAATCGACACAATTAAACAAATTAAACTTTGGACAGTCAATTGGATCAACTTAAAATTTGGTTGCTGGGGCTGATGATGCAATCCAGCCCCTCTGGCGCCCACCTCTCGTGGAAGGCTGCGAGCATACCAGTGGACACCGCGTGCTCCATCTCCAGGGACACCCTGGCTTGGATGTAACCACGGAAGAGAGGCAGGCAGTCGGGCCGAACGACCCCCTCGACCGCCCGCTGTCTGGACCCTGATGGCCCCCTTGGGAGTGGGAGTCTTACGAGGAGGCCTTCCGACTTGTCCGCTCCCCTCCGCACAGGGCGCGCAACAGCTCTACAAACCTGTGAGCACAGGTGCATACATTATAGTAGGGTGTTGTCAAACCAATCAAAATAGCTAGGTTGGCTAAAAAAAACCATAAGCACTGTAAATCTGAAATTAAAATAGTATGGAGGGCTCATTAAGTGTCCTGTCCAAAATATGAATCGACGTTTCCCTTTCAGTTGCTGACTGACTTGCTTCTCATTTCCAATGTTTCTCGGGTGCGGGGTAAAACCCATTTTGACTGCTCTCTTGATCATTTTTTTGTATCTCACAATGCTAAAGTACAGACAATATAAGCATGTTTATAAGCATAGAGCACACTCCCTCGCTTAGCAAGTTCCACAGCCATACAAGCAGACCTCAGTTTGATGGGCCAGCTCCCTGAATATCAGCGCAATCTCCTGCATTCTGCATTTTTAAATGCTTGCTCACCTGCCTCAGTTTCTTTTGCGTGCTTGAACATCCAGTAAAGACCCCTCATTCAATAAACACTATGGTCCTGAAAAGTCTTGTCAAGAACTCACAACAGCTGCAGTCTTTGTGTTCATAGGTGTCTGAGTGTAAGCGGATCATTTTCACAATTTCAAACAGTCTCTTATTTCATAAGTTGGCTTCAATCCCCTTTAAAATGTTGGCAGTGTTATGACAAAATATTTTCCTCTGTTGCTTATCTTGGGGATTCTGACACAAGAGAGAGCAGAAGAATACTGATCTGGAAGTCCCTTAGACTGACTGGGATTGTTGCAGTGGAGACCCAGAGGAGACTCGAGAGGATCCGTTTCAAAGATTAAAAATGCAATCCTCACAAGGAATTAACAAAACAACTGGTCCCGCAGATTTCCTTACAAATTTACATTCCAGCTAAAAATCGGGAAAAAAGACTCCATTAGTACTGAAAAGCGACGAACAAAAAATAATCTCCCTCAGAGCCATGAGGTCGATGAACAGGCGTCAGCTGCAGACACTAAAGATGGCACATGGGAGTCTTGATGGAGTGAGGAGGGCCTGATGGGAATTGAGTTTCAGACTCTGCACCCCATGGGTGAGTATTTTCTGGTTCTAATGCAGCAAGTAATTGTTTAGGGGTATGCGACAGGAAGTGTGATTTTAAAACAATTGCAGACTAAAGTCACTTACCAGAACACATTTCAATTCAATGTCATTAAGGACCCAATTTGAGGCCATACTTAGTTAAAGATTTACCTATCTTTTAATTGTAAAATGAGGATCACTGAAAAATAATGCATTATTTTTACCTCAGACTTTTGTGGCGAGATTAATTGAAGTTGTGCCCATTCAGCAAATTTCTCTCTTCCATCCTTTCCCTTATTGCACAGTGATAGAGGGTGTACCACGCAGGAATTGCAAGTATAATACCAATCAAAATAAGAGGGAAATTCAAAGCTTTGAAAATTCAGTGATTGGGAACAAAACAGCCTACCCAAAACTACTGTACAGAAAGAGCTTTGGAAATGATGCTTTTTTAAAAAAAAAGTTCTCCCTTCCCCGCCCCCCTCATTAACCAAATCAGTAACAGCTGTCAGCACTAATTTTGTGTTTTAAGGGAGTTCAACAACAATACATGTTTATCTATTTAAACATATAGGCACACTAACAAAGACACAATAATTGTGTCACGGAACATTTAACTCATGATTAAACTTCTCCCTGTGTATTCTTGTCAAACACTTACTTCACCCCTCACTTTCTTTATTACTCAGGAACATCTGGCAGCCAGCTTTTTACATGTTGTCTAATTTTTCTTCCAGAAACGAAAAAAAAATTGATAGTATGAACTTGCCAGCTGGTTGACATTACATCACACCTGAAGTAATTGGATCGCCATGGTTAAGTGCTGCTTCACTTCATTTTTTTCTTCACCAGCGCAGGCTACTCTACATTAGACTTAAATTTTACTAACCATCAAAGTTTCCAGGTCTCCAAGTGGCACTGGTCCCAGTCATGAGAGTTCTGAGTCCTGCAAAGTAAACTAACTCGCGGTAAAACGCATCAGTCAGACAAAGGGTTCAGCAGAGTTCAGAGAAGTTTAGTTGAAATTGAATAGGCTAAAGTAAAGTAAGGTAAGGGAAGGCAAGGCAGAATCAGGAAACATGCCCATGTTGTTGTATGATGTCATGACCATCTGTTAGAATAAATCCTGCCTACTTACTGTAACTAAGACAAGATGAGAGGTATTTCCCATAATTCTTCCCCCACGTGGCAACCTAGAGCCAATAGTTTAATAAGTTACATGTCACTCTTTATCATGTTGAAATGTTTCAACGGACTCACACAATGAATTACTTTGGAAGTTCAGTGACTATTATGTAGGCAAAAGCAGCAGCCATTCTCAGCCAGCAAGGTGCACAAGCATTCTCTACCCCAAAGGGCTGGGGATGCTCAGTCATTTGAGTATAGTTAAGACAGAGATCAATATATTTTTCGATACTAAGGAAACCAAGAGATATGGGGATAGTGCGGGAAGGTGGAGTTGAGGTGGAAGATCAGCCATGATATTGAATAGCGGATGCAGGCTCGAATGCCCTACTCCTGCTCCTATTTCTTATATTCTTAAAAAGCAATGAGATAAATGGTAACTCTGTGTTTCTTGGTCATATTGGTTGGGGGAAGAATGTTGGCCAGGACACAGCAGAATTCCTTGATATGTATGGTACTTGCACATTGTTAACTGAATATGAGATATCCCCCTGATGGGAGTAAGCACATTGTAGCCATTACACTCCAATGTCTTCTCTTGTATTATTTTGTTATTCTTTGCCGGGATATTCCAGAGTGTCTGAAAATTATTACCACACCAATTTGAATGCGAACTCTGACTCCCTAAACACACAACATTCAGGCATTTGGAAGGAGTAATGCTTGTAAGCTAGCTGGTCTGAATTTCCTGGTTTCAATTTCAAATTACTGGTTTGAGGCATACTTGTGAGCACAAGTCCTGTGTAGAATCTTCCTTGCAATTAAAGCAAAGGCAACTTTAAATGTCCTTGCCCGGAAATTGTACAAGAAGGTTCATCACCTGCTTCAGAAACACAATCCAGGAAAGGAATTTCATAAAGCCCCATGCAACATAAAATTAAGCAATGTCTCTGCTGAAAGTCATAAATATATTTAATATCAGTACTGGAATGTGCCGGGGCTTTGGTCCACTAACACAACAGTGAGATGTGTAACACAGATGTTCATTACTACTCAAGCATCAAATCTACATAAAATCAAAACAAATATCGGACGTACTACAAGGGTGGAACTAAAGCTGTTATGAAGTTCACACTAGTGATGATGACCCTCACATCTACCTTTCCACAACCATCATTGCTGTGACTATTGATGCACTATTCGACTGCCTGTCTGACATCAAGTTACAAATGAGCAAAATTTCCTGCAACTCAATGTCAGTAAAATTGAAGCCATGTTTTTGTAATTCTTACCAGCACCTAAATGCTTTGGCTCAAGCTCCATTTCATCTCCGAGCTGAACCAGACAATGCATAACCTCAGTACTTTGTCTAATCCTGTGATGGGCCTTTTTACCTCACATCTGATCAGCCACCAAGATTGTATTTTTCCACCTCCAGAACACTGTACACTTGCATACCCTCGCTCTCTCCCAGATCCATCCCTTCATTACCTCAAAGATTGACTTCACGAATGATTTCCTCCCTGACCGCCACTCTTCACAAACTTCAGTTAATCAAGACTCTGCAATCCAAGGTCACTCTTCCACAAAGTCTCACAAATCCATCAAACAACATCCTTGCCTAGCTCCATTGACTCCCTATGTCTCAGTGTATTGACTTCAAGGTCCTCATCCTCCTTTTCGAATCCCTCCTAGTCTCATTCAGTCATATCCAAGCAATCTTCGCCAGCTATATGTCCCAGCCCATCTCCTCCATTCCTCTGACCGTTCACTCCCTGCTTCTTCAACTGCAGCACTGGAGGCAAGTCCTTTAGTCACTATATTATGTTCTAAAAACCTGGCTACCTCTTCCTTCAAAACCATCATAAAAACCAAACTCCTCAGCCATGTTTTCCATTAGTTTCCTGCTTTAAGTTCTCCCATCCACATTCAGTACCCTCTTTCTCCTCATTTTTAACACCATTAGATTTTTTCACTACACAGCACACTACACAAATATAAATTGCTAAAAACCTCTGTTCAGCTGTGCTTCAGTGTCCCCTTCACTTTACACCATCTCCTTCTTTCCCCATTTTAAAACGTTTAAGCATTCTTCTATACAATGAGTACTGGACAAATGGAAATTCTTATTGATCCTTATTGTTTTTTATGCAGACTATAGATATACTCTCTGTGTAGTCACTGTATAGTTGCATAAGATGGAGACTTGTTACCTGATGTACTATAAATAAGGTTTACACTGTGTATATACTATGCTGGCACCACTAGAGGGTGCAACTGGTGGAGACCGGGGTTTCCTGCCCTTGTGGCAGAGGCTGTCCACCAGAGAGCACTGCAGTGGGAGACCTGAGGGTCACCTGCATAGGTGTGCAGGGCCCAGTATAAAAGGCTGCCCACCATGCTTGTACCTCACTCTAGAGTTATGAATAAAAGCATTACAAACATAACAACTGGAGATGAGAATACGGACTTTCACGCGATTATGGCTACCTTTGGCACATTAAAAGACTTCGCAGAGGGAGATGATTGGGATGCCTTCATGGAAAGGCGCGAGCAATATTTTGTGGCAAATGAATTGGCAGGGGAGACGGACACATTGGCGGAGAAGCATAAGGTTATACTGTGACCAGTTGTGGGCCCGAGGTCTACCGCCTCGTCAGGGACTTGCTGGCACCCACAAAGGCCAAGGATAAGACATAGGATGAGCTGACTAAACTAATTCACGACAAAATAAAACCAAAACAGAGCATCCTCACGGCCAGATTCTACACTTACCGCAGACCTGAGGGCCAGGAGATTGCAAAATATGCTGCCGACCTCAGGAGACTTGCGGCACCGTGTGATTCCGGCATGCACCTCAACGAAGCATTGCGAGACATCTTCATTATGGAAATTGGCCATGAGGGCCTGCTTCACGAGCTATTAACACCACAGTCAACCTGCAGAAGGCCATCAGCATCAGTCAGGCGTTCATGACCTGCAGCACCAAGCAAATTATTCATCCTGTGGACTCAAACCTGGCAAGTACTGTACACAGAATGGTGCCTTTCACAGGCAAGACTGTAGAACGTGACTCTGCCCAGGGCAGAGAGCACAGACCTCAGGGTTCCAGAACTCAGAGTTTGCCGAGGGGTGCTAATCGAGTAGCACCATGCTGGCGTTGCGGAGGAAACCATAGGGTTCACCAGTGTTGGTTTTCTGAGTACGTGGCCCCAAAGGGCCACCTCCAGTGTATGTGTAAAAGAAAGACGACTCTAGCAGAGGAGTCGGTAGATGACTTTGAATCCAGTGGGGAGTATGATGATTTGGCCAGTGAGGCAGCTCAGCCCCAAGAACAAATGTATGGAGTGTATACCTGCACCACCGATTGTCCTCCAGTGAAGATGGAAGTTGAGATAAACGGCATTCCAGTCTTCATGGAAGTGGACATGGGAGCGAACCAGTCAGTGATGAGCCAGGATGCCTTTGAGAGGCTATGGAACGAAAAATGACCTGAGCTGGTTCCAGTACAGGAAAAGTTGTGCACCTACACCAAGGAGCTGATCCCAGCCCTTGGTAGTGCAGATGTAAGTGTAATCCGTAATGGTGTGGTGCACAAGTTACCTCTGTGGATTGTTGCAGGTGATGGTCCAACGTTACTCAGAAGAAGGTGGATGGGGAAGATCCAGTGGAAATGGAAAGACCTCTTCACTCCAGCAATCGATGTCCCCCATGCTCAGAGGCAGAGCAAAACCTCAGCTTCGCTTGGGCCAGGCAAAAGAGATCAGACCAGCGCAGACCTGAGGCACAGACCGTCTATCACGACTGTGTGGCAATGATCTGACCGGAATGACCTAAAAGTACCTTCCCTGCTGGGGAGGAAGATCGAATTCACAGGCACTCTTCCAGTTTTCGTGGCAGAATCACGGGAGAGAAGGATCAAGGCAGTCGACCTCGAGGACAGAGGCAAGATGGCGTCCCTGCTGCAGCGAGATGCAGCGTGGCTGAAAAAAAAGATGGCCCCGGCCATATCACGAGGTGCAACACTGAGGGACAAACACATGGTGTCGAACAAAGGATTTGATTGGGGTAAAGCCAGCAGGGTTCTCTTAAAGGAGACCTGCAACCAACTTAACTTAAAGAGACATTGTATGCATGGCAATCAATGTAACGAACCGATTAAGATTGTGAACAAAATGTTGTTGCGAGATGTCGGTACTATTCCTAATGCAAAGAACAAAATGTTGTTGTGAGATGTCAGGAATAGAGTGTTCTCAAAAGTAGCAAGCGAGCGAATTCGGGAGGGTAAAGGCGCTGATCCTGATGTCCTGCCCCAGGTGTCCCCACAAGTTATAGGCCAGCGACCTCAGGAGGGTGAAGGCACTGATCCTGATACCCTGCCCCAGGTCTATCCCACGCTGCAGGCACCCGATGGCACTATTTACCACGGACCTGGAAACAAAACAGGCGCCAATACATGCAGTCGGCCGCCGCTGCCCACCACCTGGGTGGAGAAGGCACAGCCCCCGGACCCAGTCGCTACCTCAGCCATGTCCGGGAGCGAAAGGTCAGACCCAACGAGTTCCCAAAACAGGGTCTGGTTCCCACCACCATTAGAGAGCAGGCAGAATATTCTGCAGCCCTCAAAGGAGGACAGAGAGGTCACACACATCTGTGGCTCTGCCCACCACTAGGCAATGGCAACGGCCCTGAGTCCTGGCTAGGTGAGCGAACCAAACCCATCCCGTTAGCAGGGGGCACAGCGCCGCTATCAGATGACTCGGACACCATCCGGTTGCTCTGGAACCTGCGTCCTCGCATACCTGTACTGCTACCTCAGTACTCACCATGACTGAACCATGAATGCAATCTACCCAATCCTGGCGCACGACCACAAAATGTAACGAATGTAAATCACTGAACCAAGGTGTCACGATACAAACTGTAACTTCCTTTCTTTGTACTTGCACTGTGTCGGATTCTGTATATTAATGTAACGGGCCTGCTGCACGATCTCACTGGAGGGGGGGGGGAAATGGATGTATGTAGCCATCGACACACACATGGATCACATCCAGAACCCACTGGAACTGGAACCTCCACTGCATCATCGAACCAACCAAACTGGTAACCACTACCCAACGTTGTGGCAAAAGGACTTGGGGGTTAACAGGGAGAGAGCCAAGCCAAAGCACAACCAAGGTGCAAGGGCTATTGGCACTTAAGTCTGGGGAGAGCTAAGCCAGAGCACATAGTGCAAAGGTAATTGGCTTAAAGGACTTGGGGGAGAGTGATGTTATATATGCAGACTATAGATATACTCTCTGTGTAGTCACTGTATAGTTGCATAAGATGGAGACTTGTTACCTGATGTACTATCAATAAGGTTTACACTGTGTATATACTATGCTGGCACCACTAGAGGGTGCAACTGGTGGAGACCGGGGTTTCTGTCCCTGTGGCAGAGGCTGTCCATCAGAGAGCACTGCAGTGGGAGACATGAGGGTCATCTGCATGGTGTGCAGGGCCCAGTATAAAAGGCTGCCCACCATACTTGTGCCTCAATCTGGAGTTATGAATAAAGGACCACAGTCACTACAGTTTGAGTACAACATATTGCCTCGTGGAGTCATTCATAAGTGAATTACAGTCATAACGCTCATATTTGGAACCATCAAGAAATTAGTACAACAATCTGCATTGATTTGGTACCTTTAGTGTAGAAAAACATTCCATGGCACTTCACAGAGATGTAATCAAAAAAGAAAATAATACAAATGCAACGAAAAGCTTGGTCAAAGAGGTGGGCTTTAAGCAAATCCATTGAAGGAGGAAAGAGAAATGGAAAGGAGGTGTGGGGGAGGGGAGGGGGGTTTAAAGGAGGGATTCTAGAGCATGGGGCCTAGATGGGTGAAGGCACAACCGCCAATAGTGGGATGAAGATGCTCTGGAGGCTAGATGGAGGAATAGAGAGTTGGTGGGAGGTTAACAGAGATAGGAAAGGCTGTACCCACCAGAAAGTAGATCAAAGACAATTACAGACTAAGACGACCGAGCTAACACTTGGAGGAACAAGCACTGTATGAGAGAAAGGAATAATTGCTTTATAGAAACTGAACCTGATTAATTTCCCCACAATCTTATCCCTGTGTCTCTTGAAGGTTCTGGCAACCTTCTCGTAACTCGCCCAGGCATCTGAGCCTAGCAGGCTCTTTGACTGATTGCGGGCCAGACTGGCCAAATTTCCCAAATGTCCCCATGAATGGTTCCACAGCACTGTATTATCAGCGTCCTCCCTTTTTCTAAGAATCCTGCACCCTTTTGTGGGAAAAACTTTGCCCCTGACTGAGTGCTGACAGATTATTTGACCAAAAAGAGCTACACTGTAGCACTCAATCATGACTTCACTACAAGTCCACATGTATGTACTTTCCAGCAAGAATCACCGAACAATATTTAGGAGTGTAAATCCTGGTTAATTCCTCCCCTTCCTAGCCCGAGGGGGCTGAAGACAACTGCCAGTCCAGTTGAAATCAGCACAGATTGGAATCAAACTTAGTACCTCTGGACCTTTATGACTTAGTACTACAGCGAGTGGGCGGTTCCTTTATCCATTGGACCACTGCAGGTACCTCAACATAATAATTATATCAACTAAGTGAACTCAGAGGCTATCTAAATATTCTTGATCTGACTTTCTCATGAACTATTTTATTATCAATGCCTCGCATTGTGGCCTTTGACTTATTTGAAACTTGCCACTTACTGGAGAGAGCAGGTTAGGATTTCTGGAGGTGGGGCCTTTTGCTGGTCTCCCTATAGAGTGAAGTAGATGTAATAAAATTGCCGCTTCAAAATTAAATCATGTCCTGTCCATTATTCAAGTTTCAACAAAACAAAGTTGCTCGAGAAAATGTTTTTCTTACATAAAGTTGTTTGTGGAATATAAAATGGTCCATGGCTGGAAACTGTACTATTTACAACTGCAAATCAGGAGAAGCAGAGGAGCCAATTCGATACTATTTGGATTTTCTGGCTGAACCAATATTTTCTGGTTGTGCCTATCTCCCAATAAGTTATACCCTATCAGGTTTAGTATAGAGATAGCTCTG
Source organism: Pristiophorus japonicus (assembly GCF_044704955.1). Taxonomy (NCBI): domain Eukaryota; kingdom Metazoa; phylum Chordata; class Chondrichthyes; family Pristiophoridae; genus Pristiophorus; species Pristiophorus japonicus. The sequence continues at coordinate 38,303,626 of NC_091982.1, read as the reverse complement.
ACCAGGTCAGAACAATCTGATACCAGCCTGAAAGAAACTGAATTAACATAAACTCTTACCTCACAAACACAGATAATCTTTCATTAATGTCAGCTTGGCTCAGTAGCACTGTCACCACTGTCACCGTACTCTAGCTCTTGAACACCTCATCTACGTCGACCCCATAGTATTGAGCCAGTGCTGCACTGTCAAGGATGTTGGCTTTCGGATACGACAGTTGGGATCATTTTCAACTTTGCCGCCTGGTGTGGGAACCTGGCAAAGTCGATCTCCCACCCAGCGCCAAACCCACCTGACTTTTATCCCATTGAATGGTGGAAGAATTGAAAACTACCCTCAGTAAATCAGTCTTTGGTTCAAGTGGGGGCATAACATTTCCTACATCGCTATTTGAAGCAGACCAGGCAGTTCTCCTAGCCAACATTACCCCCTCAACCGACATCACCCAAAACAAATTAACTGGCTATTCATCTCATTTTGTGGGGGTCTAGGTGTGCATGAATTTGCAGCTGTTTGCCTAGATAAGAACAGTGCCTGCACTCCAAATATAATTCACTATGTGAAATGACCTGAGAACATGACAAAACACTACATAAAAGCAAATTCTTTCTCTTCTTTCTAACATCAGCCACCTAAAAATGGTTGAATGCTTCACCTATCTTAGGTGCATTCTTTTCAATTATGGGTTAACAAACCAGGAGATCTCATCCCTCATCAGAAAATCTGATAACACCTTTGGCTGACTTAAAAAAAAGTCAAGTATGTGATAATCTTAAAATTAATCTGAATGTCTGCTAAGTACTTCTCATCTCATCTCTCCTATGGCCGCAAAACTCGACTATATACAATAGCCATATTAAAAATTTATAGAAATGGTGAATATAAAATTCGTGCACTATAAGCATATCAAATGACACAGTAAAATACTTATCACTGAAATCCTGTAGACCAGAGGCTACTAATATGATAATTCAGTATCAATTGTGCAAAACAAGTCATGTCAGGATGTTCAATGGCAGATTCCATGAAGTTTCACTCCCAACTAAAAAGGAGAAAAACGGCATCAAGGTGGACAGTGCATAGGTTACAAGGACATCATGAGGCAAGCATTCATCGACCTCCATTGACCTCTTGGAAATAACGCAGACCAAAACTACTAGTGAAACACCACATAGCATGAGATTCAACACTTCAACAATAAGTAAGTGCAAGCTGTAAAAGATAATGTTCTCGGAAAAATGCAACCACACCAACAGAACCAGCCCCTGGCCACAGCTGTGTGGTATGTGGGAGTAACTGAGACTTACGCATTAGTCTCCTGAGCCTTCAATGTTTCCACACACAGGAGGAACCTACAACAGCCAGCTTGAATGGTGAAAGTGGTCATTGTTGTCACACTGGACAACCACCCATAAGTTGTAGCCCATCTGGCTTTGGAAAGAGGCCCAGTTGTGCAATACTGTACTTTTACTGGCAGTATGATCTTGCTTTAACTACTCAAGAGTTTGCTTTGTTGTACTTATCTGTGAATCTAAAACCTCAATAAAACTTAATTAAAGAAAAAAAAGAGGAAAGAGCTACTTACAGACAAGGAAAATGTAAACCAGCTGTGTAAGAACATTGCCGTATTTACAACACAAGCTTGCAGTTTGATCCAGGAATAACGGATGGGTTAAAATTATATAACATCACCTCCATCAGGTACACCAAGTGTTAACTTAAAAGTAGCAAGTGCCACAGTAAAATTCAAAAACTAGAATAAGACAACCTACTAACTGTTTAAATCTGCAAAAGACACATAAATATATATTGTATCTGCTAGAAAGCTGCAGAAATTCCAACATCTGAACATGGGGATAAAATCACCAAAGAAGGGAAAACCCTTTTCATCAATAACATGCTGGCAAGAATACATGCTTCCTACTGAGAATACCCCAGCACTGTATCTTCCTGCAAAGGTTGGGTTTTATGCTGGAAATGTATCACAAAGCAGATATTCAGCCTGAAAATTATTGCTGAGAAACATCTGGAAATTGGTCATAAAGTCTACAGTAATTTCATAGGTTACATGAAAGCTTCGAATTTAGTCTGGAGATGATGTCTTGTTAACAATGCTGAGATCATATAGAAGACTGGGAAAAATGATGACCTTAACAAAACACCTTTATGAATCACCATAGTCGGCAATGATGGCACACAAAGTCGTGAAGGGCTGGTTTGAGACCAAAGCAGTGTTCACACACCACCAGTTTTTTTCTCTTTGTTGCTTCATCCTATACTTGGAGAGGATTATGGTGGAGACTGTGGATGGCAATGAAAGTGAATGATCAACAATCTAACATTCATGGATATCACTGACCTGCTCATATAGACTGAGGCAGACTTAGAACAACAGAGTAAATACAGTAGGTAAGGATTTATCTCTGATGATACAAACTGTAAATGCAGTGAATAGTTTGTTGGAAGAAAAAAAAAAGTCAATAATCTGTTGCACGATATAAAGATGTTTAAGGCTTCAGGGTTTTTAAAGAATTGATAAGACCAAGAATCTGAGCAAAAACTGAATTAGTGACTGAGGTGAACACACATATAGAAATATTGAACTAGTAAAAGCTACTTTATGTTATCTAAAATGATCTGGAAAGATAACAATCATTCATTTAGATAAAAAGTGAATATTGAAGATGTTTCTATCATCCTACTGCATAGAATTGTAACATGGGTGTCCAAGATCAAGGACATGCAAATGCTATTGTTAGATATCGAATATTTGAGATCGTTTGACCACTATCATGGCATTACAGGGCTGTGAGAAAAATAGAATCGTGTCTTGTTAGTTATTGAAAACTGAAATGGTTGCTCAGGAATAATTTGTCAACACAGGAACATAATGATTTGATCGAGAATTAGTTAAGATAAAGGTTCACATTGATGGGTGAGGTATACTTAAAATGCTTTTCTCAAATAAGTATTTAATTTATAACTGGTGAGACATGTGAATCTGGCCTCTATTTATAAAAACCCAAAATTCTATTGGCCTTATTCTATGGCTTTCTCTACTCTCATTTGCACTTTTCAGGGAATTATGTATTTGAACCCCTAGGACTCTGTTGCTGTACAACCTTCAGCTTCCTTTCCATTGAGTGTGCGCTCCCATTCCTGATTTTTCCTCCAACATGTATTATTTCACACTGATCCACATTAAATCACTACTGCCACCTGTTTACCCATTCTGATAACCTGCCTATGTCCTTCTTTAGTCTATTACAGGCCCCCTTACTGTTTGCCAAACCCCTGATTTTCACATCATCAGCAAATTTTGAGATTATGTTCCCTATACCCAAGTCAAAATCATCTATGTATACGGAGAACAAAAGTGGACACAGCATTGACCCTTAGGGCACATCATTTCCAACTCTTCTGCAATCCAAGCCACACCCATTTACCCAAACTCTTTGTTTCCCATCCATCAACCAACTTTCTAGTCGTGTTGCAACATAGAAACATAGAAACATAGAAAATAGGTGCAGGAGTAGGCCATTCGGCCCTTCTAGCCTGCACCACCATTCAATGAGTTCATGGCTGAACATTCAACTTCAGTACCCCATTCCTGCTTTCTCGCCATACCCCTTGATCCCCCTAGCAGTAAGGACCTCATCTAACTCCTTTTTGAATATATTTAGTGAATTGGCCTCAACAACTTTCTGTGGTAGAGAATTCCACAGGTTCACCACTCTCTGGGTGAAGAAGTTCCTCCGCATCTCGGTCCTAAATGGCTTACCCCTTATCCTTAGACTGTGACCCCTGGTTCTGGACTTCCCCAACATTGGGAACATTCTTCCTGCATCTAACCTGTCTAACCCCGTCAGAATTTTATATGTTTCTATGAGGTCCCCTCTCATTCTTCTGAACTCCAGTGAATACAAGCCCAGTTGATCCAGTCTTTCTTGATAGGTCAGTCCCTCCATCCCGGGAATCAGTCTGGTGAACCTTCGCTGCACTCCCTCAATAGCAAGAATGTCCTTCCTCAGGTTAGGAGACCAAAACTGTACACAATACTCCAGGTGTGGCCTCACCAATGCCCTGTACAACTGTAGCAACACCTCCCTGCCCCTGTACTCAAATCCCCTTGCTATGAAGGCCAACATGCCATTTGCTTTCTTAACCGCCTGCTGCACCTGCATGCCAACCTTCAATGACTGATGTACCATGACACCCAGGTCTCTTTGCACCTCCCCTTTTCCTAATCTGTCACCATTCAGATAATAGTCTGTCTCTCTGTTTTTACCACCAAAGTGGATAACCTCACATTTATCCACATTATACTTCATCTGCCATGCATTTGCCCACTCACCTAACCTATCCAAGTCGCTCTGCAGCCTCACAGCATCCTCCTCGCAGCTCACACTGCCACCCAACTTAGTGTCATCCGCAAATTTGGAGATACTACATTTAATCCCCTCATCTAAATCATTAATGTACAGTGTAAACAGCTGGGGCCCCAGCACAGAACCTTGCGGTACCCCACTAGTCACTGCCTGCCATTCTGAAAAGTACCCATTTACTCCTACTCTTTGCTTCCTGTCTGACAACCAGTTCTCAATCCATGTCAGTACACTACCCCCAATCCCATGTGCTCTAACTTTGCACATCAATCTCTTGTGTGGGACCTTGTCGAACGCCTTCTGAAAGTCCAAATATACCACATCAACTGGTTCTCCCTTATCCACTCTACTGGAAACATCCTCAAAAAATTCCAGAAGATTTGTCAAGCATGATTTCCCTTTCACAAATCCATGCTGACTTGGACCTATCATGTCACCTCTTTCCAAATGCACTGCTATGACATCCTTAATAATTGATTCCATCATTTTACCCACTACCGATGTCAGGCTGACCGGTCTATAATTCCCTGTTTTCTCTCTCCCTCCTTTTTTAAAAAGTGGGGTTACATTGGCTACCCTCCACTCCATAGGAACTGATCCAGAGTCAATGGAATGTTGGAAAATGACTGTCAACGCATCCACTATTCCCAAGGCCACCTCCTTAAGTACTCTGGGATGCAGTCCTCTAATACTGTATGCCTTACATAATCCACTTATGAAACACAAATACTGTGGCAACAAGGGCAGGTCAGAGGCTGGGTATTCTGCAGCGAGTGTCTCACCTCCTGACTCCCCAAAGTCTTTCCACCATCTACACGGCACAAGTCAGAAGTGTATGGAATACTCTCCACTTGCTGGATGAGGGCAGCTCCAACACTCAAGAATCTCGACACCATCATGGACAAAACCGCCCACTTGATTGGCGCCTTATCCACAACCTTAAACATTCACTCCCTCCACCACCGGCACACCGTGTCTGCAGTGTGTACCATCTACAAGATGCACTGCAGCAACTCGCCAAGTCTTCTTCGGCAGCACCTCCCAAACCCGCGACCTCTACCACCTAGAAGGACAAGATCATTGAATATATTTAAGGAGGAAATAAACAGATTTTTGAATGATAAGGGAGTCAAGGGTTATGCAGTGCGGGCAGGGAAGTGGGGTTGAGGCCAAGATGAGATCAGCCATGATCTTATTGAATGGCAGAGCGGTCACGAGGGGCCAAATGGCCTACTCCTGCTCCTACTTCTTATGTTCTTATGACAGCAGGCGCATGGGAACACCATCACCTGCAAATTCCCCTCCAAATTACACACAATTCTGACTTGGAAATATAGTGCCGTTCCTTTATTGTTGCTGGGTCAAATTCCAGGACCAGTTTTGCGGCGGTGTGGAAAAATACCGCCCATAAGAGCAGTGCGTTGCTTTACTCCTGCCCGACCCGTACGCCCTGCAGCGCTCTCCCACTGTGACCGCCTGGGAAATCGGCGGTCCAACGATACCAACTGCAGAGGGGTAAAAAATGCCGTCCTAAGGTAAGTGTGATAGTTTCTTCTTTTGATTTTTTTTGAGATTTATGTTGTGGTGGCGTGGGTTATGTTTTGGGAATGTTTTTGTGGGGTTTTTTCCAGGTTTTGTTTCCTCCCCAGGCGTCTCTCAGAACGCTCCCGGACCGGCTCTTTAGCTTGGGATTTTCCCATGCTAGCGCCTAAGACAGGTGTACAACCCCTCCCTCAGCGCAGCGCCCCAGACTCAGGGCCCAACTGCCCAATTTTGATAACTGAGGCGCAAACTGTTCCCGGGCGCAAACTTTACCACCCACCGCCATTACCGCCCCAAAATCATCAAAGCCAAAAATCCAGCCCTTAGTTTGCCCACAATTGACCTTAGAATGTCTATAGTTACCTTGTTTATTCTTTTTTCGCTTCGTGAACAAGGGTGTCTCATTAGTTACTCTAGATTGTAATTCCCGCATTAGACTATACAGTCACCTGAGAACTCACTTTTAAAGGCCAAGTTTTGGCCTGAGTTGCTCCTGTTTTTTTGGAGCAACTGGTTTAGAATGGAGTATCTTAGAAATTGCAATTCTCGGCATTTAGTTTGCTCCAGTTCTGGCCAGTTAGAACAGTTTCAGTTTGGAAGAGATTTTTTTTTCAAACGGGGGCGTGTCCGGCCACTTACGCCCGTTTTGAAAGTTTAGGCAGTGAAAACATACTCCAAACTAACTTAGAATGGAGTAAGTGTAGATTTTTGTACGCTCAGAAAAACCTTGCCTACACTTAGAAAATCAGGCGTAGGTTACAAATCAGGCGCAGGGAATGGGGGGGGGGGGTAGTTTTAAAGGGAAGTTTACAAACATTAAACACCAGTTTTACAAATAAAGAGCCATCATCAATAATAAATGATAAATACATCAATAAATCAACCAATAAATCAATCAAAAAAAATTAATAAAAAATAACAATTTTTAAAAAATCAATAAATAAAACATTTTCTACTTACCGACTGCAGCACCGGGAGCCCTCCAACAGCGTGCTGGGACGACCCCCACAGTGTGTCTCTGTCAGTGTCTCTATCTCTCTGTCTGTCTGTGTGTGTGTCTCTCACTCTCTGTCTGTCAGTGTCTGTGTTTCTGACAGCGAGGGGAGGGGGAGGAGGCGGGGGGGGGGCGGGGAGAAGGTCGGTGGGAGGGGGAGAAAGGTGGCGGGGGGGAGAGGGAGGTAGAGGGGGGTGGGGGGAGGTGGGAGGAGGGGGAGAGGGGAAGGGAAGGAGGAGAGGAGAGGAGGAGAGGAGGGGGGAGGGGAGGAGTAGTAGGAGGAGAAGGGGGTGAGGAGAAGGGGGGGAAGAGAAGGGGGGAGGTGGGGGAGGGAGGAGAAGGGAGGGGAGAGAGGAGGGAGGGAGCAGGGAGGGGAGGGAGGGAGGGAAGGAGAGAGGAGGGAGGGAGAGAGGAGGGAAGGAGAGAGGAGGGAGGGAGAGAGGGAAGGAGCGAAGAGGGAGGGAGGGAAGGAGAGAGAAGGGAGGGAGGAGGGAAGGAGAGGGGAGGGAGGGAAGGAGAGGAGGAGGAAGGGGAGGGGAGGAGGAGGGGGAGGGGAGGAGGGAGGGGAGGGGAGGGGAGGGGAAGAGAGGGGAGGGGAGAGGAGGGAAGGGGAGGGAGGGTAGGAGAGGGGAGGGGAGGCAGGGAAGGAGAGGGGAGGGGAGGCAGGGAAGGAGAAGGGAGGGAGGGAAGAGGAGGGGAGGGAGGGAAGAGGAGGGGAGGGAGGAAAGGTGAGGGGAGAGGAGGGGAGGGAGGGAGGGAGAGAAGAAGGCTGAACGGCCGAGCCCAAGACTTCGGGCTGGATTTACAGGTAGGTGGTGTCGGTTCTCGGGTCCGTGGGCGGGGGGGTCGCGGAGGGTCGCGGAGGTTGTGGGGGGTGAGGTTGGGAGGGGGAGGGAGAGTCGCGGAGGTCAGGGCGGGGGGAGTCGTGGAAGTCGGGGCGGGGGGAGTCACGGAGGTCGGGGCGGGGGAGCCGCGGAGGTCAGTGGGGGGGGAGTCGCGGAGGTCGGGGGGGTCGCGGAGGTCGGGTCGCCGGGGGGGGGGGGTCGCGGAGGTCGGGTCGCTGGCGGGGGGGTCGCGGAGGTCGGGTCGCCGGGGGGCGGGTCGCGGAGGTCGGGTCGCCGGGGGGGGGAGCGGAGGTCGGGTCGCCGGGGGGAGGGAGCGGGGGTGGAGCGGAGGTCGGGTCGCCGGGGGGCGGGGGTGGAGCGGAGGTCAGGTCACCGGGGGGAGGGGGCGGGGGTGGAGCGGAGGTCGGGTCGCCAGGGGGCGGGGGGCGGGGAGCAGGGGGAGGGTCGCCGGGGGGAGTGAGCGGAGGTCAGCTCGCCGGGAGGGGGGGAAGCGGAGGTCAGGTCACTGGGGGGGGTAGCGGAGGTCGGGTCGCCGGGGGGGGGGGGGAGCGGAGGTCGGGTCGCCGGGGGCGGGGAGCGGAAGTCGGGTAACCGGGGTGGGGGACCGGGGGGGTGCGAGCGGAGGTCAGGTCACTGGGGGGGGTAGCGGAGGTCGGGTCGCCGAGGGGGGGGGAGCGGAGGTCGGGTCGCCGGGAGGGGGGGAAGCGGAGGTCGGGTCGCCGGGGGCGGGGAGCGGAGGTCGGGTCACCGGGGGTGGGCGAGCGGAGGTCGGGTCACCGGGGGGGGGGAGCGGAGGTCGGGTCACCGGGGGGGGGGGGAGCGGAGGTCAGGTCACCGGGGGGGGGAGCGGAGGTCGGGTCGCCGGGGGGGGGGAAAGAGTGGGGGTCGGGTCGGGTCCGGGGAGCGGGAGTCAAGTCGGGTCGGGTCTGGTTGGGTGGGAGGTGAGCCTTATCCACACAGCCCCAGTGAGGCCATTCGGCCAGTGCTAGGGGCTGCGTGCTTCGGACCCCTCCCACAGTTTTGGGTGCCTGGAGCTACTGCACATGCGTGCCCACTGTAGTGCGCATGGGCAGAGGTCCCGGCACTGTTTTCAGTGCAGGGACCTGGCTCCGCCCCCCCACAGCTCATGCTGCGCCGCGCCCAGCTCCAGAGGGCCTGCAGGGAGCCGAAGAATAGGTGAGTTTTTTTTAGGCGCACTTTGTGGCGCGAAAAACGGGCGTCCAGGTCCGGGCTGCGCCGTTTTAGGCGTGGCCCGAAACTTGGGCCCATAGATTGGAAGCAAGTCTTCCTCGATTTCGAGAGACTGCCTATGAATGAATGACTCTAGAGTCTCATGGCACACTGCTCCTTAAGCAGATATCCTCTGCTCTCTGTGATATCTTCAGGGAAGCACACAACACACAACCTGTAAGATGGCTACAGGTTCCGGAATTTTTTCCTGCTGGTCAGGTGACCTGCTCTTTATTAAGCAGCACTAGCTGCAGTAACATAGGCATCCACAGTGTGTTGCTACAGACATTACACTTCTCCATCCTTAATGAAGAAGTTATTATAGCAAATAATCATCATACATAACTTGCATGTTTATACATAACAAAGGATATGGACTTATTTGGCCATATTTACAAATCAAGCTTAACCACTTGTTTTCTGTTTCGAAGAGGATACCTTCATTCTCACACAGAACTTTCCAAACATGGTGTCAAATTTAAACTCATTCGAGGCTGGTCCTGAGGGAAGTTTTCCTCCAAGGGATGCCCTTGATTTCCATTTGAACTCTCTTTACTTTCAGACTGTTTGTTTTCCTGACTCAGACTCAGACTAAAATTCTAACTTTCTCTTGGATTTGTTTCCAGTACATTGGATGTAGGATATACTGCAGGTGTATCAAAACTATCTGTTGAGTCAGAAATAATTGAACCACTCCCACTCTCAACTACTTCCATGTCTGTGGGTAAAATGTGATCAATGTGAACAAACCTAACCTGTCCATTATCAAACATCTTGAACAAATATGTGCGAGGACCACATATCTTCACCATTCTTCCTGGTAACCACGTTACCCATTTATAGAAACACAGAAACATAGAAACATAGAAACATAGGCATAGACATAGAAACATAGAAACATAGAAACATAGAAAATAGGTACAGGAGTAGGCCATTCGGCCCTTCAAGCCTGCACCGCCATTCAATGAGTTCATGGCTGAACATGCAACTTCAGTACCCCATTCCTGCTTTCTCGCCATACCCCATGATCCCCCTAGTAGTAAGGACTTCATCTAACTCCTTTTTGAATATATTTAGTGAATTGGCCTCAACAACTTTCTGTGGTAGAGAATTCCACAGGTTCACCACTCTCTGGGTGAAGAAGTTTCTCCTCATCTCAGTCCTAAATGGCTTACCCCTTATCCTTAGACTGTGACCCCTGGTTCTGGACTTCCCCAACATTGGGAACATTCTTCCTGCATCTAACCTGTCTAAACCCATCAGAATTTTAAACGTTTCTATGAGGTCCCCTCTCATTCTTCTGAACTCCAGTGAATACAAGCCCAGTTGATCCAGTCTTTCTTGATAGGTCAGTCCCGCCATCCCGGGAATCAGTCTGGTGAACCTTCGCTGCACTCCCTCAATAGCAAGAATGTCCTTCCTCAAGTTAGGAGACCAAAACTGTACACAATACTCCAGGTGTGGCCTCACCAAGGCCCTGTACAACTGTAGCAACACCTCCCTGCCCCTGTACTCAAATCCCCTCGCTATGAAGGCCAACATGCCATTTGCTTTCTTAACCGCCTGCTGTACCTGCATGCCAACCTTCAATGACTGATGTACCATGACACCCAGGTCTCGTTGCACCTCCCCTTTTCCCAATCTGTCACCATTCAGATAATAGTCTGTCTCTCTGTTTTTACCACCAAAGTGGATAACCTCACATTTATCCACATTATACTTCATCTGCCATGCATTTGCCCACTCACCTAACCTATCCAAGTCGCTCTGCAGCCTCATAGCATCCTCCTCGCAGCTCACACTGCCACCCAACTTAGTGTCATCAGCAAATTTGGAGATACTACATTTAATCCCCTCGTCTAAATCATTAATGTACAGTGTAAACAGCTGGGGCCCCAGCACAGAACCTTGCGGTACCCCACTAGTCACTGCCTGCCATTCTGAAAAGTCCCCATTTATTCCGACTCTTTGCTTCCTGTCTGACAACCAGTTCTCGATCCATGTCAACACACTACCCCCAATCCCATGTGCTTTAACTTTGCACATTAATCTCTTGTGTGGGACCTTGTCGAAAGCCTTCTGAAAGTCCAAATATACCACATCAACTGGTTCTCCCTTGTCCACTCTACTGGAAACATCCTCAAAAAATTCCAGAAGATTTGTCAAGCATGATTTCCCTTTCACAAATCCATGCTGACTTGGACCTATCATGTCACCTCTTTCCAAATGCGCTGCTATGACATCCTTAATCGTTGATTCCATCATTTTACCCACTACCGATGTCAGGCTGACCGGTCTATAATTCCCTGTTTTCTCTCTCCCTCCTTTTTTAAAAAGTGGGGTTACATTGGCTACCCTCCACTCGATAGGAACTGATCCAGAGTCAATGGAATATTGGAAAATGACTGTCAATGCATCTGCTATTTCCAAGGCCACTTCCTTAAGTACTCTGGGATGCAGTCCATCAGGCCCTGGGGATTTTTCGGCTTTCAATCCCATCAATTTCCCCAACACAATTTCCCGACTAATAAGGATTTCCCTCAGTTCCTCCTCCTTACTCGACCCTCTGACCCCTTTTATATCCGGAAGGTTGTTTGTGTCCTCCTTCGTGAATACCGAACCAAAGTACTTGTTCAATTGGTCCGCCATTTCTTTGTTCCCCGTTATGACTTCCCCTGATTCTGACTACAGGGGACCTACGTTTGTCTTTACTAACCTTTTTCTCTTTACATATCTATAGAAACTTTTGCAATCCGTCTTAATGTTCCCTGCAAGCTTCTTCTCGTACTCCATTTTCCCTGCCCTAATCAAACCCTTTGTCCTCCTCTGCTGAGTTCTAAATTTCTCCAAGTCCCCGGGTTCGCTGCTATTTCTGGTCAATTTGTATGCCACTTCCTTGGCTTTAATACAATCCCTGATTTCCCTTGATAGCCACGGTTGAGCCACCTTCCCTTTTTTATTTTTACGCCAGACAGGAATGTACAATTGTTGTAGTTCATCCATGCAGTCTCTAAATGTCTGCCATTGCCCATCCACAGTCAGCCCCTTAAGTATCATTTGCCAATCTATCCTTGCCAGTTCACGCCTCATACCTTCAAAGTTAGCCTTCTTTAAGTTCTGGACCATGGTCCCTGAATTAACTGTTTCATTCTCCATCCTAATGCAGAATTCCACCATATTATGGTCACTCTTCCCCAAGGGGCCTCGCACAACGAGATTGCTAATTAATCCTCTCTCATTACACAACACCCAGTCTAAGATGGCCTTTCCCCTAGTTGGTTCCTCGACATATTGGTCTAGAAAACTATCCCTTATGCACTCCAGGAAATCCTCCTCCATCGTATTGCTTCCAGTTTGGTTCGCCCAATCTATGTGCATATTAAAGTCACCCATTATAACTGCTGCACCTTTATTGCATGCACCCCTAATTTCCTGTTTGATGCCCTCCCCAACATCACTACTACTGTTTGGAGGTCTGTACACAACTCCCACTAACGTTTTTTGCCCTTTGGTGTTCTGCAGCTCTACCCATATAGATTCCACATCATCCAAGCTAATGTCCTTCCTAACTATTGCATTAATCTCCTCCTTAACCAGCAATGCTACCCCACCTCCTTTTCCTTTTATTCTATCCTTCCTGAATGTTGAATACCCCTGGATGTTGAGTTCCCAGCCCTGATCATCCTGGAGCCATGTCTCTGTAATCCCAATCACATCATATTTGTTAACATCTATTTGCATAGTTAATTATGGTGATGGTTCTTCACTCTCACCTTCTGATTTAATTTCACACTTTTCTCTTTTACTCTACCTCTATTATGATTCTCTTTCTGTCTTAATTGTGTCTCTTCTACAGACTGTGCCAAGTTTCGTTTTAAGAACGAGAATCTGGTTCATGGCTGTTGTTTCAGAAACAACTCTGCTGGTGTTCTATCAATAGTTTGTGAGGAGTATTATGATATGTTATTAGAAAGTTAGCCAATTTGTGATCCAATGACAATTGTCATTTCTTTGGATTTGGATCCAAAATTTGTTTGATGAGGACACGTTTTACAATTTGTACAGTGTGCTCTGCTGCACCATTCGAAGCAGGGTGGTATGGTGGAACCTTGGTATGTTTCACCCCATTTTTTCTCATGAATTGTGCAAATTCTTCTGAATGAAATTGAGGTTCATTATCTGAAACAATTTCTTCTGGGAGGCCAAATGAAGAAAATAATCTTCGCAAAATGTCTAATGTTTTACTTGTTGTTATTTTCCACATTGGAAACACCTCGACCCACTTCAAATGGCTATCAATCACAATGAACAATTGTTGTCCTTCTAGCTCAGCAAAATCAATATGTAGCCTTTGTCACACCCTGGGAGGCCATTTCCATGGCTGTAATGGTACTGATGGTGGTTGCTTGCTTACCAATTGACTGACTGATGATGTAATCTATATCTTTATCAAGACCTGGCCACCATAAGTAACCATGCAAAACTCTTGGTCAAGCACATTCCCAGGTGCTGGTCATGGAGGTCTGCTAATAATTTGGACCTGAATTTATTTGGTATAACCAATCTTGCACCCCACATGATACAATCTTTATCGACTGATAATTCATTCCAACGGATGAAGAATGGATGAATATCTTTGTCTGTTACCTGGTTTGGCCATCCGTTTGCAATATAATCATACACCTTTGACATAACTGGGTCACGTTTGGTTGCTCTACCAATCTCTTCAGCTGTGACTGGCAGTTCATCAATGTATGAAAAATAAAACACTTCTTCCCTATCAGATGTAACTTGTGATGGGGAAGGCAATCTAGACATAGCATCAGCATTACAGCTGATTGTCTGTATCCAATATCATATGTACATGCTGACAAAATCAAAGCCCATCTCTGCATTCAGGCTGCAGCTAATGTTGGAACTTGGGACTTTGGATGGATGCTTGCTGTCAGGGGCTTATAGTCCGTAACGAGAGTAAACTTATGACCATACAAGTATTTGTGGAACTTCTTGACCCCAAAAATGAATGCCAAAGCTTCCCTTCTGACTTGCGCATAATTTCGCTCACTGGCACTGAGAGTGCGTGAAGCAAAAGCAATTGGTCTCTCCTCCCCACTATGTAATACATGAGAGATTACTACCCCAACTCCATAAGAAGAGGCATCACATGCTAGTTTGATCTCCTGAGATACGTCATAGTGAACTAACATAGTGCTCTCAACCAAGTTGCTTTTACACTCCTTGAATGCTGTATCGCATTCTTTTGACCACTTGCAATGGATCTGTTTTTTCAATAGCTCATTCAGTGGATGTAATACTGCAGCCAAATTTGGTAGGAACTTCCCATAATAGTTCAAAAGACCCAAAAATGATCGAAGTTCGGTGACATTTTTGGGAGTAGGTGCATTTCTGATTGCATCCAGTTTTTCCTTGGTTGGATGTAAACCATCTTTCTCTATTCTGTACCCTAAGTACTCCACTGATTTTTGAAATAACTCACACTTGTGAGCAGACACTCGTACTTTGTGCTTCTCTAGCCGTTTGAGGACTTCATTCAATATGTTATTATGAATTTGCCTATTTGGTGCTGAAATTAGTATGTCATCTAAATAACATACTACCCCTTCAATACCTTGCAAAATCTGGTTCATTACCCCTTGGAAAATGCAGGGGTGGAAGACACTCCAAATGGTAGCCTATTAAATTGAAATAGACCTAGGTGAGTATTTATAGTCAAGCATGACTTGGACTCTTCATCTAGTTCAAGCTGTAAGTAGGCATTTGTAAGATCCAACTTTGAGAAAATCTGACCCCCTGTCAGTGTTGTGAACAAATCGTCTATATTTGGCAATGTATTGGTGACATTACCCTCTAGAACCTGGTTTACGGTTACTTTATAATCACCACATAATCTTACCTTACCATCGGACTTAGGTACAACAACAATGGGTGTAACCCAATTACATCGATCTATCTTAGAAATAATGTTCTCAGTCTCTAGTCTTTTGAGTTCTTGATCAACTTTCTCCTTGAATGCATATGGTACAGAACGCGGCTTGCAGTAAACCGATCTAGCGTCCTTCTGTACCCTGACACTCGCATTGAAGCCTTGGATCAGACTGCCGTTTTTGCAGAACACCTTCGGATAATTCTTGATGAAATCATCCTTTGACGCAAATCTCGTTTCAACACAAAAAATCTCACTCCAATCCAGCTTCAGTGATCCCAACCAATTTCTTGTATTTCACAGGTACGGTGATCCAACCTACCACCGGAATGTTCTCTCCCGAGTAGCCTCGCAGCTCTATTTTAGATTTCTCCAATGGGAAATCCCACAATTTGTCGAGGTATAGCGACTCCGGTACTACACTCACGGATGCACCAGTGTCAATTTCCATGGATATCTTGAATCCAGTAACATCTATGTGGATTATGACACTTTTTGAATCGCTGTCTGTTAACCTCGTTCTCCTGATGACGTTTAACTCTAACATCTCCTCGTCCAGTTGTTGTTCTTCCATGCTCTGTAGTCTCAGGGGATTTCTACCCATAACTTTGAAAGCTGGTTTACCCTTCAGTTGGCATGCCTTCACAAGATTCCCAATTTTCCTGCAGACGAAACACTCTGCCTTCCCATATGGACAACTTTGAGCAATGTATTGTCCCAGTCACCGAAAGCAGGACGTCAATGCTCTGTTCCCATTTCCAGTTTCTGAGACTGGGGCCCCATTGCCTTTTACTTTGAACCTGCAGCCGATTCACCTCGGTTGTCTGATGACTGAAATTAGTATGAAATTCTTGGGAATATTGGTCGGCCATGCTCATCGACCTAGCTGTCTGACAAGCTAAATCAAAAGTCAAGTTAGGCGTCGTCAATAACTTTCTTCTGATCGCATCATTTTTCATCCCACAAACAAAGCCATCTCGCAATGCTCAGTTCTGAAAGTCTCCAAAATTACAGTGAATAGATAGCTTTTTTAATGCTACAATTTACTCACTAATATTTTCTTCAGCCTTCTGATTTCGTATTCCGAAACGATAACTTTCAGCAATTTCTAATGGAACGGGGCTGTAATGTTCTAACTGAGCTAAAATCTGTTTCAGCGATGCATCCTTTGGCTTCTCAGGCACAAGCACATTTATCAGCATTTCAAACAACTCAGGCCTGGCCTCAGTTAAGAATATAGCTCTTTTTCATTCTAACACCGCCCAGTTATTGTCTTCATTATCGGGAATTTCGATGATATTATTTGCAGTGAAAAATATTTCCAGATGATCCACATACGCTGAAACTTTCATGGTCATGTTGAAATGCCCCCAAAAACCCTACAACTCCCATAGGGGCAGCCATTTTGACTCTGGCAGTTTAACCAAGTGTGCTCGTAATTTATCTTGGATTTGTAGCTGTTTCCAAAAACAGAGAAGCTCTCAAAGTCTCTCTGTCGGCTGGCTGGATCCTTCACCAACAAAAATTTCAACTTTGTATTATCCGATTACATCCCATTCCCGTCGCCAAATGTGATATCTTCAGGAAAGCACACAACACGCAACCTGTAAGGTGGCTGCAGGTTCCAGAATCTTCTCCTGCTGGTCAAGTGACCTGCTCTTTATTAAACAGCACTAGCTGCAGTAACACAGGCGTCCACAGTGTGGAGCTACAGACATTACACTCTCGAGATTTTTGGACACTGCGAATGTGTTGTCCCACGATTAACTGAGCAGCCACGATGGCCCAAATGTCAGACACCACACACATCAGAAGGGTTTGCTGCTCTGCCATCCCTCTGTGTCTAACCATCCAACTCAAAAATGTAGAAAGTGTTAGCCTCGAACTCACACTAACACTAAACTCTTGAAAGAATCAAAGACATTTACTCACTTTGGCTGGTGTTTTCCTCACCGAGTTGGGTCGGGTGCATGCAAGCCGTGTGGCAGGTTGCGATGAATTGATCAGCCCGATTCTCAGAGCGACTTTAGCATAATGGGACAGACTTGTGTGTTTCCCGGTCCTATTAAATGGTATAGGCCGGATGACGTCATCGATGACTCATTTCCAGCGGAGATATTTAAAGCAGCCTTGGCTACATCACATTTGAAGCTTCATCTAGGAATGTGGAGGGTGTATATCAGAGGATTTCATTATTGCTGTTTATTTCTAAATACAAGTTTCCAAAGACAGAGGGTTGAATCCCGGTTTACCGATGACTCCCTACATAGTCTTGTGGAGGGAGTCAGAGCATGCGGGGATGTCCCTTCCTTGCTGTTGGGCAGAAGAGAACTCCCCAAGAGACAAAAAGAGCTTGGCTCCAAATAGATGATGAGGTGAACAGCAGGGATGTTATTAGGAAGACCTGGATGCAGTGCCAGAAGTGCTTCAATGATCTGATGAGATCAGGAAAGGTGAGTAAAAAGCCACTCACCTTCATCCTGCAGTGCCTGTCACCATATCCCTATCACTCTGCCCTCCCAAGCCTACTCCTGCACATCATTACTCACACCCATCCCTCTGTCTCTACATACATACTCACATCCCTCACCCCTCACACTCACCCTCATCCTAATGTAATCATACTAAGTAACAACACAGAAGGAGGCAATTTGGCATTGGCACCACACTCCCTCATAGTCATCCGCTATAGATGTAGCCCTCACAATCCTTATACTCATGCCATCACTCTCACTCAAACTTCTCTTCTTTCCTTCCTTGCAGGAGAAGAGAGCTCGCAAGAACAGGGAGAGGGAGAGAACTGGAGATGACCTTCCATCCTTCAGCAGTTTAACTGCAGCAGAGTAGGTGACCTTGGAGGTGTCGAGGGTTGCAGAGCTGCTGGTGATGGGAGAAGGAGAGAGGGGCACTCTCAGCAACCCGGTGACAGAATTGCATCTCATACAGCCACATGGCATACAGCAGTCACTCATAAGGGGACTGATGTCAAGCAGCCAGTGAATGTTCGTCATGTGCATAATGGTACCGTTACCCATTCTTAATATGACATTTCTAAATCATCTCTTTACTCTCCCACAGGTCCATCAAGAGCACCCCCCACTGTCCAGGTGGAGGAAGAAGATGACTCCTCAGAGGAGCCTCCAGCCTCTGAGGGTGCACCATCACTAGACATGAGTGTACCCAGCACCAGCGCAGGTACACATACTTCGGTGGGTCCTATGTGAGATAGGGTAGTGTTGTCACCTGGTGTCTCACAATTCACAAGTGAGCAAGAGGAGATGGTGCAGACAGGAACAGCAGTGGAGACTCCTCACTGGAGGGCACAGGCCACTCCCAGCTCTGCTCAGCTGAAAGAGGGCGATCCTGGAAGGGCAGCAACAATGCAGGTGGCTCTGACAGGTTTTGCAGCTGCGAAGTGTGCAACTGTGCAGAGAATGGCAGAGTCTCCAACAAGAGCACCACGCAGGCAACAGCAGGCTCTTCCATGGAAATGATGGCCACCTACATGGAGCAACTAATGCACCACTCACATGAGCACATGCTAGCTATGGACAACAGCTAGCTCATAGACCTCCTCTCTAGGAGAGATCTAAAAGTAGACTTGAGTCCTTATGGCCCCACTGCTGGGCAGCAAAGTGCTCTCTAGCTCCTTGCTAGCAGGGAAGTGCGGGTGGTGCATGAGAGGGATGATGGTGAGAGGGGACATGGAAGTGGGGGCTCCTCTCAAAGTGCTCCCACTTCTCCCCCCGTTGCCCCCCGCCCGCCAAGTCAGAGCACCACATGCTGCCTTGGATTGTGACAGACGAGCCTGCCCCTGCACAGTCGCAGGAGGCTCAGATTTTGGCGGGGCCATCGCAGGCCCCAAAACCCAGAGGACATCCGCCAAATGTGTCCACGCAGTCACAGCAGGGAAGTGAACAACTTGCCTCTACCTCTGCTGAAGCCACAAGTTGCACCTCGTAGAAGACACATAAAAGAACAATGACACAGAAACAGATTCACAAGGGTAATCTCAAGGCTGTATAAATAAGTGTAAGTGTTAAGGTTCTGTTACCGTTATCATGAGGTCCAACACTGCCTCCAGTGAACCAGCGCAGCCTTCGGTCGCCTGCGGAAGAGAGTGTTCGAAGACCAGGACCTCAAAACTGGCACCAAGCTCATGGTCTGCAGAGCAGTAGTGATACCCGCCCTCCTATATGGCTCAGATATGTGGACCATATACAGAAGATACCTCAAAACGCTGGACAAGTACCACCAGCGCTGCCTCTGCAAGATCCTGCAAATTTACTGGGAGGATAGATGCACTAACGTCAGCATTCTTGCACAAACCACATCACCAGCATCGAAGCACTGACCACACTCGACCAGCTCCGTTGGACGAGCCACATCGTCCGTATGCCCGACACGAGACTCCCAAAACAAGCGCTCTACTCGGAACTCCTACACGGCAAGCGAGTCCCAGGTGGGCAGAAGAAATGTTTCAAGAATACCCTCAAAGCCTCCTTGATAAAGTGCAACATCCCCACCGGCACCAGGGAATCCTTAGCCCAAGACCGCCCTAAGTGGAGGAAGAGTATCTGAGAGGGCGTTGAGCACCTCGAGTCTCATCGCCGAGAGCATGCAGAAAACAAATGCAGACAGCGGAAGGAGCGTGCGGCAAACCAGTCCCACCCACCCTTTCCTTCAACCACTGTCTGTCCCACCTGTGACAGAGACTGTAATTCCCATATTGGACAGTACAGTCACCTGAGAACTCACTTTTAGAGTGGATGCAAGTCTTCTTCGATTTCGAGGGACTGCCTATAATGATGATGATGATGTAAATCTATTTATTTTCACCACTTTCCGGTCATGCCCATTTTATTCTGCTACTTTGGAAGTGGCTTTGGAGTGAATGCTGAGACATAAAGGGCCTGAAATTACAATCGGAGGTTTCCCTCGAGCGGATGGCTCTGATCTGCAAAAAATCTACGCACTTAAGTGATGGTCCCGGAGGTTCGGAGACTTGTACTCCTGTTACTCCACGCATAGGTCTGCGTAGGCATGAGGTTTGCAAGTGCCCCTGAGACCATGTGGGCCGGCCTAACCAACCAATGAAAGAAAGGGGTGTACGGAACTGCGATAAGTATAGAAACATAGAAGAAAATAGGTTCAGGAGCAGGCCATTCGGCCCTTCGAGCCTGCACCGTCATTCAATATGATCATGGCTGATCATGCAACTTCAGTACCCCACTCCCGCCTTCTCTCCATATCCCTTGATCCCCTTAGCTGTAAGGGCCACACCTAACTCCCTTTTGAATATATCCAACGAACTGGACTCAACAATTTTCTGTGGTAGAGAATTTCACAGGTTCACCACTCACTGGGTGAAAAAGTTTCTCCTCATCTCAGTCCTAAATGGCTTACTCCTTATCCTTAGACTGTAATCCCTGGTTCTGGACTTCCCCAACATCGGGAACATTCTTCCTGCATCTAACCTGTCCAGTCCAGTCATAATTTTATATGTTTCTATGAGATCCCCTCTCATTCTTCTAAATTCCAGTGAATATAAGCCTAGCTGATCCACTCTTTCTTCATATGTCAGTCCTGCCTTAGTCTGGTGAACCTTCACTGCACTCACTCAATAGCAAGCACACCCTTCCTCAGATTAGGAGACCAAAACTGCACACAATACTCAAGGTGTGTCTCACCAAGGCCCTGTACAACTGCAGTAAGACCTCACTGCTCCTATATTCAAATCCTCTTGCTATGAAGGCCAGCATGCCATTTGCTTTCTTTACTGCCTGCTGTACCTGCATGCCTACCTTCAGTGACTGATGTACCATGACATCCAGGTATTGTTGCACCTCCCCTTTTCCTAATCTGTCACCATTCAGATAATAACCTGCCTTTCTGTTTTTGCCACCAAAGTGGATAACCTCACATTTATCCACATTATACTGCATCTGCCATGCATTTGCCCACTCACTTAACCTGTCTAAGTCACCCTGCAGCCTCTTAGCATCCTCCTCGCAGCTCACATTGCCACCCAACTTAGTGTCATCTGCAAACTTGGAGATATTACATTCAATTCCTTCGTCTAAATCATTAATGTATATTGTAAATAGCTGGGGTCCCAGCACTGAACCCTGTGGCACCCCACTAGTCACTGCTTGCAATTCTGAAAAGGACCTGTTTATTCCTACTCTTTGCTTCCTGTCTGCCAACCAGTTCTCTATCCACATCAATACATTACCCCTAATACTATGTACCTTAATTTTGCACACTAATCTCTTGTGTGGGACCTTGTCAAAAGCCTTTTGAAAGTCCAAATACACCACATCCACTGGTTTTCCCTTGTCCATTCTACTAGGTACATCCTCAGATGTACGTTCATAAATCCATGCTGACTTGGACTGATCTGCTCACTGCTTTCCAAATGCGCTTTAAAAATTGATTCCAGCATTTTCTCTACCACCGATGTCAGGCTAACTGGTCTATAATTCCCTGTTTTCTCTCTTCCCTCCTTTTTTAAAAAGTGGGGTTACATTAGCTACCCTCCAATCCATAGGTACTAATCCAGAGTCCATGCAATTTTGGAAAATGATCAATAATGCATCTACTATTTCTAGAACCACTTCCTTAAGTACTTTGGGATGCAGACTACCAGGCCCTGGGGATTTATCGGCCTTCAGCCCCATCAGTTTCCCTAACACTATTTCCTGACTAATAAGGATTTCCCTCTGTCATGTATCTCACACTACTGTATATAACTGTATCTTACCATGTTATACATGACTGTAACTAGATATGACCTGTAACCACAAGCATACTTTACCACCAGGGGTGCACTTGCAGGAGACACTGCATACCTGTTCCACACAGGTATATAAAGGCAGGTCTCAGGCAAGTGTGGCACTCGAGAGCTGTGAAATAAAGGTGCAGGTCCAGAGTGACCTTGACTTCAGCATGTGCCTCGTGTAAGTCTGTACTGCAGGGTCAGGACTTTACAGTGGTGACGAGGATGGGATGACAGAATCCACAGAATGGCTACCAATGGCTCAGATGAGAACTACAATGCTGGAGACAATTGGGTGGACTTTATAGAAAGGCTCCAGCAAAGCTTTGTAACCAAAGATTGGTTGGGCGACGATAAGGCAGACAAGAGAAGAGCCCATCTCTTGACCAGCTGTGGCTCGAAAACATATGCCTTAATGAAGGACCTGCTGGCACCCGAGAAACCAGCAAGCAAGTCTTTTGAGGAGTTGAGCACACTGGTGAGAGACCACCTGAAGCCAGCGAGCAGCCGACACATGGCCAGACACAGGCTCTACAACTACAGACGCTGTGTGGGCCAGAGCATACCTGACTTTGTGGCGGAACTTTGGAGGCTGGCTAGTTTATGTGAGTTCTTTGATGAACTAAGGAGAGAAGTACTGAGAGACTTTTTTATTGAAGGAATAGGCCACGCAGGCATATTCCGAAAGCTTATAGAGACCAAGAACTTGACCCTAGAGGCAGCAGCACTGGTCGCACAGACATTCTTGGCAGGAGAAGAAGAAACGAGGTTGATCTATACTGTGGGTACAACAACTAACGAAACATCGGAACAAGGGATTCACAGCGTGAAGCGAGCCGCTACCCCCACACACAGACAAAGGCAGGAGAGCAGGCCTTCAACAGCAGGCAGTGGCGCCAGAAGCCATCAAGGGCCACATGAACGGCCGTTCACATCTCATCAACCCACAAAAGAGACAGACCAAAACTCACAAGGATCGACACCAAACTAAGGACCTATACCAAAGAAATCGGCCCAGTCCTTGGCAGCGCCATGCTCTCAGTCACACACAAAGGGACGGTGAACCGACTTCCCCTGTGGATTGTCCCCGGCGATCTCCCAGCACTGTTGGAGAGAAGCTGGCTGGCAAAACTAAACTGGAAATGGGATGATGTTCACACCATGTCGTCAGAGGAACGGACCTCCTGCTCAACAGTTCTAAACATCTCTTTCAGCCAGGTGTGGGCACCTTCAAAGGGGCGAAAGTTAAAATCTACATCACACAGGATGCCAGACCGGTCCGTCACAAGGCTAGAGCTGTGCCTTATGTGATGAGGGAAAAGATTGAACACGAACTGGACCGGCTTCTGCGGGAAGGCATTATATCACCTGTGGAATTTAGCGACTGGGCAAGTCCCATCGTCCCCGTCATGAAGCCTGATGGATCCGTACGAATCTGTGGGGATTACAAGTCTACCATAAACAGAATCCAAAATCGGAACAATTCGCTGGCACCCAGGCCCCGGAACGTCTCGGAACAGCGCGCCTTTCTCGGGCTACTTAATTACTTTAAGAACTTTATGCAGAACTTGAGCACTCTGCTGGAGCCACTCCACGTGCTACTCAGAAAGGGGTGCGATTGGTTTTGGGGGGACGCCCAAGAATGCGCCTTCAATAAGGCACGCAACCTTCTATGTTCCAACAGTGTTTTAGCCTTTTTTGACCCAGGTAAAAAGCTAGTTCTTACATGTGATGCGTCAGCATACGGAGTCGGGTGCGTTTTACAGCATGTCAATTATGCGGGTAAATTATAACCCATTGCTTATGCGTCCAGGTCACTTTCGCTGGTGGAGCGCGGGTACGGTATGGTTGAGAAGGAGGTGCTCGCGTCCGGTGTCAAAAAGATGCACTAATACCTTTTCGGGGCCAAGTTCACGTTAGAAACCGACCACAAACCCCTCACGTCCCTGCTATCTGAGTGCAAGGCAATAAACGCCAACGCCTCGGCGCGCATTCAGCGGTGGGCACTCATGCTGGCGTCTTATGACTACACAATAAGGCACAGACCAGACACAGACAACTGTGCCAACGCGCTTAGCAGGCTACCCCTGGCGATCATGGAAGGGTCCGACGAACAGGACTGTGAGATGGTCATGGCAATCAATGCCTTTGAATCCACAGGTTCGCTCATGACAGCTCGCCAAATCAGAGCCTGGATGACCAGCGACCCCACATTATCCTTAGTCAAAAGATGTGTTTTAACTGGTGACTGGGCAGAGGCTCGCGATGCCTGCCCCGAGGAGATCAAACCTTTCCATAGGTGCATGCATGAACTATCACTACAGGCAGACTGCTTGATGTGGGGCAGCCGAGTAGTTATGCCCTTGCGAGGCAGAGAGGCATTTGTCCGGGAGCTGCACCGTGAGCACCCGGGGATCGTCCTTATGAAGGCCATAGCCAGATCCCACGTCTGGTGGCCTGGCATTGACGCGGACTTGGAGCTCTGCATCCGGCGGTGCACCATTTGTGCCCAACGCAGTAATGCCCCCAGGGAGGCCCCTGGCCCACCAAACCGTGGTTGCGGGTGCATGTAGACTATGCGGGCGCATTCATGGGCAAAATGTTCCTCGTAGTCTTCGATGCATTTTCAAAGTGGATCGAGTGCACCATTTTACACTCGAGCACCACCTCCACCACTGTGGAGAGCCTTAGAACCATGTTTGCAACGCACGGAATTCCTGACATATTGGTCAGTGATAATGGTCTGTGCTTCACCAGCATAGAATTTCAAGATTTTATAGTTGACCACGGCATAAATCACGTTAAGACGGCACCGTTCAAGCCGGCCTCCAATGGCCAGGCGGAGCGAGCAGTGCAAATCGTTAAACAAGGCATGCTAAAAATCCAAGGTCCCACGCTGCAGAGCCGCCTGTCGCGACTGCTGCTGGCATACAGATCTCGCCCGGATTCGTTGACTGGGGTTTCCCCCTGTGCAACTATTGATGAAACGGACCTTAAAGACTAGGCTCTCGTTAATCCTCCCAGACATGCATGAAATTGTTGAGACTAAGCGTCAAAAGCTAACTGAGTACCATGACCGAAATTCGAGGGGGAGGTGGAATGAGATAGGGGACAAAGTGTTTGTGCTAAACTATGGCAGGGGTCCCAAATGGCTTGCAGGGACAGTAATAGGCAAGGAAAGAAATGGGCTACTGGTTGTACAAATGGACAATGGCCAAACCTGCCGGAGGCATGCAGGTCAAGTAAAAAGTGGATTCACCAAAAACACTGCACAACCAGAGGCAGACTACAATGTGGAACTCACACCACACCTGGTGGACAGACAGAGGGAACAACCTGAGGAAAGGACAGTCTCAACAGACAGCCCAGGCGAGATACCAGCAATCATACTGAACGAAACAGACAGCCCAGGCGAAATACCAGCAATCACACCGAAAGAAAAACAGGCACCAAGGCAAACAACTGAACCACAACTCAGACACTCTACGCGAGAGCGTAGACAACCTGAGAGACTGAATCTATAAAGACAATAAGACCTTGGGGAAGGGTGATGTCATGTATCTCACACTACTGTATATAACTGTATCTTACTCTGCTATACATGACTGTAACTAGATATGACCTGTAACCACAAGCATACTTGCAGGAGACACTGCATACCTGTTCCACACAGGTATATAAAGGCAGGTCTCAGGCAACTGTGGCAGTTGAGAGCTGTGAATTAGTGGGAAAGCGGGTTGTGTAGAGGACACAGAGAGGCTGCAAAGAGATTTAGATAGGTTAAGCGAATGGGCTAAGGTTTGGCAGATGGAATACAATGTTGGAAAATGTGAGGTCATCCACCTTGGGAAAAAAAACAGTAAAAGGGAATATTATTTGAATGTGGAGAAATTACAACATGTTGTGGTGCAGAGGGACCTGGGGGTCCTTGTGCATGAATCCCAAAAAGTTCGTTTGCAGGTGCAGCAGGTAATCAGGAAGGCAAATGGAATGTTGGCCTTCATTGCGAGAGGGATGGAGTACAAAAGCAGGGAGGTCCTGCTGCAACTGTATAGGGTATTGGTGAGGCCGCATCTGGAGTACTGCGTGCAGTTTTGGTCACCTTACTTAAGGAAGGATATACTAGCTTTGGAGGGGTTAGAGACGATTCACTAGGCTGATTCCGGAGATGAGGGGGTTACCTTATGATGATAGATTGAGTAGACTGGGTCTTTACTCGTTGGAGTTCAGAAGGATGAGGGGTGATCTTATAGAAACATTTAAAATAATGAAAGGGATAGACAAGATAGAGGCAGAGAGGTTGTTTCCACTGGTCGGGGAGACTAGAACTAGGGGGCACAGCCTCAAAATACGGGGGAGCCAATTTAAAACCGAGTTGAGAAGGAATTTCTTCTCCCAGAGGGTTGTGAATCTGTGGAATTCTCTGCCCAAGGAAGCAGTTGAGGCTAGCTCATTGAATATATTCAAATCACAGATAGATAGATTTTTAACCAATAAAGGAATTATGGGTTACGGGGAGCGGGTGGGTAAGTGGAGCTGAGTCCATGGCCAGATCAGCCATGATCTTGTTGAATGGCGGAGCAGGCTCGAGGGGCTAGATGGCCTACTCCTGTTCCTAATTCTTATGTTCTTATGTTCTTATGTTAAATGTGCAGGTCCAGAGTGACCTTGACTTCAGCATGTGCCTCGTGTAAGTCTGTACTGCAGGGTCAGGACTTTACACCCTCAGTTCCTCCTTCCCGCTAGACCCTCGGTCCCCTCGTATTTTCGGGAGATTATTCGTGTCTTCCTTAGTGAAGACAGAATCAAAGCATTTGTTCAATTGGTCTGCTATTTCCTTGTTCACCATTATGAATTCACCTGATTCTGACTGCAAGGGACCTACATTAGCCTTCACTAATCTTTTTCTCTTCACATATCTATAGAAGCTTTTGCAGTCAGTTTTTATGTTCCCTGCAAGCTTACCCTCATACACTATTTTCCCCTCCTAATTAGACCCTTTGTCCTCCTCTGCTGAATTCTAAATTTCTCCCAATCCTCAGGTTTGCTGCTTTTTCTGGCCAATTTATATGCCTCTTCCTTGGATTTAACACTATCCCTAATTTCTCTTGTTAGCCACGGTTGAGCCACCTTTCCTGTTTTATTTTTACACCAGACATGGATGTACAATCGTTGTAATTAATCCATGTGATCTTTAAATGTTTGCCATTGCCTATCCACCATCAACCCTTTAAGTATCATTCGCCAGTTATCCTAACCAAATCACGTCTCATATCATCGAAGTTTCCTATCTTTAAGTTCAGGACCCTAGTTTATGAATTAACTGTGTCGCTCTCCATCTTAATGAAGAATTCTACCATATTATGGTCATTCTTCCCCAAGGGGCCACGCACGACTAGATTGCTAATTAATCCTCTCTCATTACACAAGATCCAGCCTAGGATGGCCTGCTCTTTAGTTGGTTCCTCCACATATTGGTCTGGAAAACCATCCCTTACACACTCCAGGAAATCCTCCTCCACTGTATTGCTACTGGTTTGGTTAGCCCAATCAATATGTAGGTTAAAGTCACCCATGATAACTACTGTACACTTATTGCATGCATCCCTAATTTCCTGTTGAATGCCATCCCCAACCTCTCTACTACTGTTTGGTGGTCTGTACACAACTCCTACTAACGTTTTCTGCCCTTTGGTGTTTCGCAGCTCTACCCATATAGATTCCACATCATCCAAGCTAATGTCCTTCCTTACTATTGCGTTAACCTCCTCTTTAAACATTAATGCTACCGCACCTCCTTTTCTTTCCTGTCTATCCTTCCTGAATATTGAATACTCCTGGATGTTGAGTTCCCAGCCTTGGTTACCCTGGAGCCATATCTCCGCAATCCCAATTACATCATATCCGTTAACAGCTAGCTGCGCAGTTAATTCGTCCACCTTGTTACGAATGCTCCTCGCATTGAGGCACAGAGCTTTCAGGCTTGTCTTTTTAACATTCTTTGTCCTTTTAAAATTATGTTGTAATGTGGCCCTTTTTGATTTTTGCCCTTGATTTCTCTGCCCTCCACTCTTGCTTTTCTCCTTCCTACCTTTTGCTTCTGCCCCCTTTTTACTTCCCTCTGCTTCCCTGTATGGATTCCCATCCCCCTGCCATTTTAGTTTAAACCCTCCCAACAGCACTAGCAAACACTCCGCCTAGGACATCGGTTCCAATCCTGCCCAGGTGTAGTCCGTCCGGTTTGTACTGGTCCCCCCAGAACCGGTTCCAATGCCCCAGGAATTTGAATCCCTCCTCCTTGCACCATTCCTCAAGCCACATATACATCTGAACTATCCTGCAATTCCTACTCTGACTAGCATGTGGCACTGGTAGCAATCCTGAGTTTACAACTTTGAGGTCCTACTTTTTAATTAAACTCCTAGCTCTCTAAATTCAGCTTGTAGGACCTTATCCCGTTTTTTTTACCTATATCGTTGGTACCGATATGCACCACGACAGCTGGCTGTTCCCCCTCCCCCTCCAGAATGCGCTGCAGCCACTTCGAGACATGACCCTTGCACCAGGGAGGCAACATACCATCCTGGAGTCTCATTTGCGGCCATAGAAATGCCTATCTGTTCTCCTTGCAATAGAATCCCCTATCACTATAGCTCTCCCACTCTTTTTCCTACCCTCCTATGCAGCAGAGCCACCCATGGTGTCATGAACTGCTGCTGCCTTTCCCTGATGAGTCATCTCCCCCAACAGTACCCAAAACGGTATATCTGTTTTGGAGGGAGATGACCGCAGGGGACCCCTGCACTACCTTCCTTCCACTGCTCTGTCTGATGGTCATCCATTCCCTATCTGCCTGAGTACCCTTTACCTGCGGTGTGACCAACTCACTAAACGTGCTATTCATGACATCTTCAGCATCGTGGTTGCTCCAGAGTGAGTCCATACGCAGCTCCAGTGCTGCAATGCGGTCTGTCAGGAGCTGCAGCTGGACACACTTTCTGCACACATAGTCATCAGGGACACTGGTAGCGTCCCTGATTTCCCACATAGCATAGGAGGAGCATGACATGGGTCTGGGCTCTCCTGCTGTGACTTAACCCTTAGATTAACTTAATTTGGCAACAATGCCAAAGGTTTCCGACTGATTAAAAAAAGAAGAAAAAGATCAAATACTCACCAATCCACCAGCCAATCATTTACCCGCTTGGCTGTGACGTCACACTTCGATTTCTTTTTATTTCTTTGTTTACCTCTGCCCCTGCACCTGCAGGCTCCTCGAACTCCCGCTGGCTGCTCATGTGACCACTCCCCAATGGTCGTGTCCTTTTATGGGCCGCTCCTCGAACTCCCGCTGGCTGATCCTGTGGGAATACTCATTGACTTAAAAAATTATTTTTTAAATTGCATTTAAAATGAATGAAAATGGCATTTCATTAAATATTTAAAACAAAATTTTAACCATTTGAAAAATAAATGTACTTATTTTACAAGGTCTAAAAATAAACGTGCCTTATTTTACAGGTTTTGAAATGTATAGATTATTTTAAAAATATATATTTTTCTGTCCTTTAAAAGTCTTATGCTGGTAAAAGCAGGCCTTATGCATTGTATGGATGCTTTATGGTGTTGTTGAGGGGAGGCCGGGGGTGGGGGTGGGGTCACATCATGTGGCAGCCGTATGGGTGCATTGCAGGAAGTCAAGTAAATCTGGCCATGATGAGGCCATCCCTGGCCTCCTGGGCAGCAATGTGCTCTGGTGCTACTGCCATTTTCACCTCAGGTTCCTTCTGCTTCTCCTCCTCGGCCTCCAGCTGATGCACCTCCTCCTCTGAAGTGGTTGTGCTCGGAGCCTTGCTCCTCATGCAGCTCCAATCCTCGCTGCTGTGCTATGTTGTGCAGGACGCAGCAGATGATGATGATTCTGGATACCCTTGCTGCTGCGAACTGAAGGGCGCCTCCAGATCTGTCAAGGCATCTGAGGTGCATTTTGAGCATGCCTATTGTTTGGACTGTGACACATCTGGTGGAAATGTGGCTTTCATTATAACTCTCCTGAGCCTCGTTGCTTGTCTTCTGTGGATGCCGCTTGTCTCCAAGCAGCCAGCGATAAGTGTGTTTGGCGATGTGAAGAGCTGAGAGAGGATGGGCTGGCACAGGATGATAAAGTCATGACAGCTGCCAGGGAATCTGGCGCACATGTGCATGATGATCTTCCTATGGTTGCAGACGAGCTGAACATCGAGGGAGTGGAAGCCCTTCTGGTTGGCAAACACTCCTGGGTAGTGATGGGGTGCCCTGGTGGCCACATGTGCACAGTCAATGATGCCCTGTACCTGTGGGAAGTCAGCCAGAGCAGCAAAGTCGAGCGCATGTTCACTAACACTGGCTTCATCAGTGGCAAAGTTGATATAATTGGCTGACTTGTCAAATATGGCATTGGTGACCTGTGTGATGCATCTGTGGGCGGCCAACTGCGAGATGCTGCAAATGTCTGCTGCAGACCCCTGGAAGGATCCTGAGACAAAGAAGTTACTATCAATTACTGTCGACCTGTCTCTAACCCGCATGTACGGTAGCGGGGAAATTCTGACCTTTGTCTTTAAAAGTGTGATTCACATCATATTCCAAAGCAAGGCATATGAAACAAATGGACCAAAGAAAGTGTTACACTACAGGTAAAATATCAAAACAATGAAACAATATTAAAGAGAATGAACTGGTATTAGTGTCACTAATACTCTACAGCGAGCTTATGAGCAGGATTGAAAAATAACTATTCCCAACAGCAGCGTTAAAAGACGATAATGATGTAAATGTAACAATGCAATCACAACACTCGCAGTCAGATAAAAGGAGGGTGTTTTGTCTTTTTGGCATAATTTTTAAAAATTAGATAATAGAATATAGATACTTCAGCATTAGTGCGGTGAAGTTTTCCACTGCTAAAGCGTAAAGCTGTGTGTGGCAACAAAAGACAAGTATCAGTTGTATTAACATGGCATTACCTAGGACGCAGCAGCAGCAGAGTTCAGCATGATCTAAAGGAGCCGAAATTGCCCTCCGCCCCAAACGGGGCACACTTACCAATCCACGGGGCGGAGATTCGAGCGTTATTTAGGTCTTTATGGTTTTTTTGGTGTCGGTGCGGTGTTCCGGGCGGCTGCGGAGTGGTAGTGCCGTTGTAAGAACATAAGAATTAGGAACAGGAGTAGGCCATCTAGCCCCTCGAGCCTGCTCCGCCATTCAACAAGATCATGGCGTGTCGGTTATTGGAGCTTACTTATCCTTCAGAAGAAAATGTTTTTAACGGACCTGAAACTGTGATAGACTTTATTGTACGCTTTTACTATCAAATAATATCCTGCCGTCGCTGATGACGTCAGCGCGACATGGACGTGCCACTTTGCAACATCCCTCCCCTTCAGTTAAAGGGGAGGGCTGCTGCGAACTCTGCAGCCACTTTAGTGGTACCCACTGGGCCATCGGAGGATTTCAGCCGGGCCAGCGGCCTGGCACCCAAGAAGGGGTATCAGGCTGCCCGATGGCGGCCCGGTCGAACCCATCGCCGCCATTGTCGGGCCGACTTCGGAGTCAGCCAACAATTAGAATAAAATGACTGCCGCGGCAGTGCGCCCTCCCCTTTAAGGGCAGGCGCGCCGCCCGGCCACAAACAGCTTCCCGCCGGGGAAAGCTGTCGGGGGCACCGAGCGGCGGCCGATCCATTCCCATGGGGCAATTTCCCACGCGGGACGGAAAGGGGGCGTCACCGGTCGGTGAGGGGTCAGTGCGTGCCCGGCCAGGAAGGAAGACAGCTGGAGCGATCCCAAAAATAAAGGAGGACAATTTAGAAAAGGTCGGCCCCTCCGCGCCGACCGAGCGGTGAGTGCTTTCTGCACCATTGCAACCGCTTTGAGGCGGTAACGGCTCTTAAAAAAAGGGGCATTTTCGGCCCCAAAGTGTCCACATGAGTACTGGCTGGTAAAATGCCAATGCCAAATATGAATATTAAATCAAATGAAAAGAAAACTAATTCTTGAGCAGTGAATGACATTTTGACAGTAGTTAAAGACAGGCTAAGAGCAGCGCTGGTCTAAAGAAAACAGTCACTTATTGCAAAATGGGATCCGAGTCAGCATATTACTGCTGACTGATAAAATGTGCATGTCCATCACCACGCTGCAAAGCATGGCAACATAGTTATTCAATCTTTGATCAGTGAAAGAATAAATACAGTAATGCGAAACCTCAAAAGGGTCACAATGAGTACATTTAACATCTTTTAATGAGAATCTGTTGGCAGAGACATATGAAACGGGAACTTTCAAATTCATCAGCAGGATTTGGCTGCTGAAGCGGCAGCAATCATTATATAGATATATACATGTAGAATAATGGATATCAAGCAGTACCTTAATACAATTAAGCAAAGCTTGAATATTTCATTTGAATCCCTTGAAATACATTCTTGTGAATTGTTACTGGTTAATAGAGTAGAGTGAGCCCTTATTACATTGTTTTCCTGTTTGTCACGATCTTGGATAAATTGCAGTGCTTGTTTGGCTCTCATTCTTTGCCCGAGTCCTGGTTTTCTTCTGACCCTTATCTGCTCTATTTTCCTTAATCCTAGCTTGGCTCCCAAAGCTATGCATTCTCTTTCTTTTTCCAACTGATGGCTTTGCTCCAACATAATCTGTTCTCCATTGCTCAGTCCCAGCTTAACTCTGAAGATGTCCCCTCAGTGCTTCAGTCTCAGCCTTACTTCAACTCGGTCTGTTCTCATCTAGAAGTCCTGATCCTCCAAGAATTTTTTCCTGAGTCCAGCAACATCTGCCAATGCGCTCCCAATGGATCTTCTTGATCCTATTGCCTCATTGCTAGTTACGTTTCTTCAAAAGGGTCCGTTTCCGAAATGTTAACTTGTCTATTCTCTCCAGCTGACTGTCTCCAGTATTTTCTGTTTTTCTTGGTGATGCAAGTGCAGTTGTCTCTTATTTATTTTATTTACAAAGAGGCCTGATGCCAGAGTGCAGTCAGCGGCAGAAATGATGTGCTGCATCACACCCTGCCAACTTGTAGCATATAGTCATTCCTGTCAGAGCTTCTGGGTCTTTACTTAACTAAATATGCACACTGAACCCGCACATTGGGTTTCCTAGGGGAGCTCACAAGCATGGAGCAGGACATTTAAAGTACCCCTGTAGAGCTGTTTAAGGGCTGTAGCAGCAATGTGGATAGATTTTTATTGCAGGCAGATTGCACTCACTAGGGGGCAGGAACTAGAGGACAGGATTCTAGAAGTGATGGAGGGAACAGAATGGGTGGAATACTTGCAGGGGGCAAAATCCAGACCCACACTATGTAAAATTCAGTCAAATTCTGGTCGGGTGGGAACAGATGATTCCCTCGCCACTCTAGGTGCACATCGGGTGCATCTGGGCGAGTTCCTGAGCTACTCCAGGAATTTCCCTGTCGGGCCCCCTGTCGGCCGACAGCAGAACACATGGGTTCCATTGTGGGCCTAATAAAGGCTCCATTCATGCAGCGGTGAAAGACGACCAATTACCTTTAAAATATATATCAATTTGCTTTCTTAGGAGATTGAAAATATTGTAGCATTTTTTATCTCACCCTTCCCGGGCCTCGAAGTTCCCCTATTGGTGCGACTAGATGCTACTCCTGCCCACAAGGGGCCAGGCATCCACGGCAGGCTTAGGCCTCTGATTCTGATTATGGAAGTGATTCCATCTCTACGATGTAGGGCAGAGTCAACAGCTCAAACTGTAAGTGGCCGGGATCCCCACTCTAATGCACTTGGAATCTTAAATGACATAAAAAATAGGAGCAGGAGTAGGCCATTCGGCCCCTCGAGCCTGCTCCATCATTCAACAAGATCATGGCTGAACTTCTACCTCAACTCCACTTTCCTGCAGTATCCCCATATCCCTTGACTCCCTTAATCTGGATCACCGGGCCAGGTCTCTGGATCACCGGGCCAGGTCTCTGGATCACTAGTCCAGGCCCTGGATCACGGCCTGTGGTACTTTATCAAATGCCTTTTGTAAGTTCAGCTACTGCACTACCTTCATCAACCCTCTCTGTTACTTCTTCAAAGAACTTAATCGGGTTAGTCAGACACGATTTGGCTTCCGTGCTGGAAGCCCCTGCTTCTCCAAGTGAGAATTAATTTTGTCCTTGACATTGGTCTCTAGTAGTTTTCCCACCACTGACGTTAGACTGATTGGCTGGTAGTTAACAGGTTTATACCTCTCCCTTTATTTGAACAGGGATATAGCATTTGCAGCCCTTCAGCTCTGGCACCACTCCCATATCCAAAGAAAGAAAGAAAAAGAAAGACTTGCATTTATATAGTGCCTTTCACGATCACCAGACACCCCAAAGCACTTTACATCAAATGAAGCACTTTTTTTGAAGTGTAGTCACTGTTGTAATGTAAGAAATATGGGCCCAAATTTTGGACTCAGTTGCTCCTGATTTTTTTGAGCAACTGGTGTAGAACGGAGTATCTTAGAAATTCAAATTCTCGGCATTTAGTTTGCTCCAGTTCTAGTCAGTTAGAACAGTTTCACTTTGGAACAGAATTTTTTTTTCTGGCATGTCCGGCCACTTACGCCCGTTTTCAAAGTTTCGGCAGTGAAAACTTACTCCAAACTAACTTAGAATGGAGTAAATGAAGACTTTTGTTTGCTCGAAAAAACCTTGTCTACACTTTAGAAAATCAGGCGTAGGTTACAAATCAGGCATAGGGAATGGCGGAGGGGGGGGGTTTAAAGGGAAGTTTACAAACATTAAACACTTCAGTTTTACTAATAAAGAGCCATCATCAATAATAAATGATAAAAACATCAATAAATCAACCAATAAATCAATCAAAAAAAATTAATAAGAAATAATTAAAAAAAAAAACATTTTCTACTTACCGACTGCAGCACCGGGAGCCCTCCAACAGCGTGCTGGGATGCCCCCTCCCCCCGCAGTGTGTCTCTGTCAGTGTCTCTATCTCTCTGTCTGTCTGTGTGTCTCTCACTCTATGTCTGTCAGTGTCTGTGTTTCTGACAGCAAGGGGAGGGGAAGGAGGGGGGTAGAGGGAGAGAGGGGGGGCAGGGGGAGGGGAGGGAGGGAGGCAGAGGGGGAGGGAGGGAAGGGGAGGGATGGGGAGAAGGGGGAGGGAGGGGGGAGAAGGGGGAGGGGGAGGGAAGGGGGGGAGGAGAAGGGGAAGGGGGGAGGAGAAGGGGAAGGGGGGAGGAGAAGGGGAAGGGGGGGAGGAGAACGGGAAGGGAGGGAGGAGGAGGAGAAGGGGAAGGGGGGAGGGGAAGGGGAAGGGGGGAGGAGGGGAAGGGGAAGGGGGGGAGGATAGGAAGGGGAAGGGGAAGAGGAGAAGGGGAAGGGGGGGTGGAGGAGAAGGGGAAGGGGGGGTGGAGGAGAAGGGGAAGGGGGGGTGGAGGAGAAGGGGAAGGGGGGGGTGGAGGAGAAGGGAAACGGGGGAGGGGGAGGAGAAGGGGAAAGGGGGAGAAGGGGAAGGGGAAGGGGGGAGGAGGAGAAGGGGAAGGGGAAGGGGGAGGAGACGAAGGGGAAGGGGGGAGGAGGAGAAGGGGAAGGGGGGAGAAGGGGAAGGGGGGAGGAGGAGAAGGGGAGGGGGGAGGAGGAGAAGGGGAAGGGGGAGAGGAGAAGGGGGAGAGGAGAAGGGGAAGGGGGAGAGGAGAAGGGGAAAGGAGAGGGGGGAAAGGAGAAGGGGGAAAAGGAGAAGGAGGAAAGGAGAAGGAGGAAAGGAGAAGGGGGGAAGGAGGGGAAAGGAGAAGGGGTGGGGAAAGGAGAAGGGGGGAAAAGGAGAAGGGGGAAAAGGAGAAGGGGGGAATGAGAAGGGGGGAAAGGAGAAGGGGGGAAAAGGAGAAGGAGTAAAGGAGAAGGAGGAAAGGAGAAGGGGGGGAAAGGAGAAGGGGGTGAAAGGAGAAGGGGGGAAGGAGATGGGGGGAAGGAGAGGGGGGGAAATGAGAAGGGGGAAAGGAGAAGGGGGGAAGGGGAGAAGGGGGAAAGGGGAGAAGGTGGGGGCAAGGGGGAGGGGTTGAAGTGGAGAAGGGGGAAAGGAGAAGGGGGGGAAGGAGAAGGGGAGGAAACGAGAAGGGAGGGAGGGGAGGGTGGCTGAAGGGCCGGGCCTGCCTGGGCCCAAGGCCCTTCGGGCAGGCCTGCCGTTGTGGCGTGGGTCGGTACCGGGTCGGGTCCGGGGTCCGGACCGCGGGTCGGGGGTGGGGGGCGCCCAGGTCGGGGTCGGGGGTCGGGGGGGCGGAGAGAGGTCGGGTTGGGTCCGGTCCGGGGGGGGGGCGGCGGTCGGGAGCACGGGTCGGGTGAGTGGGGGGGGGTGGGGGGAGAGGAAGGAGGTCGGGTTGGTTCGGATAGGGAGGGAGCGCGGGTCGGGTCGGTTCGGTTCAGTTCGGGTCGGGCGGGGGGGGGGCAGAGGGAGGTCGGGTCGGTTCCTGGCGGGGCGAGGGAGGTCAGGTTGTGTCGGGTCGGGTCCGGGTGGCGGGGCGGGGGGGGTCGGGACTGCGGGTCGGGTCGGTGGGAGCACGGGTCGGGGTCCGGGGGGCGGAGGGAGGTCGGGTCGGGTCCAGTCCGGGGGGGGAGGGGCGGTCGGGAGCACGGGTCGGGTCGGGGTAGGGGGGGGAGAGGAGGGAGGTCAGGTTGGTTCGGATAGGGAGGGAGCGCGGGTTGGGTCGGTTCGGTTCAGTTCGGTTCGGGTCGGGGGGGTTGGCGGCAGAGGGAGGTCGGGTCGGGTCGGTTCGTGACGGGGGGAGGGAGGTCAGGTTGGGTCGGGTTGGGTCCTGGTGGCGGGGGGGGTCGGGAGCGCGGGTTGGGTTGGGAGGGAGGCCGGTTCGGTTTGGGTCGGGCGGGGGGCGGGGGGGAGGAAGGGAGGGTGAGGGAGGTCAGGTCGGGTGGGGGGGTGGGGGGAGCGCGGGTCGGGTCCAGTCCGGGGAGTCAGGTCCGGTCTGGTCCGGCTGCGGGGGCGGGGGGAAGCGGGAGTCGAGTCGGGTCGGGAGGAAGTAGGAGCTGGGCGTGGGAGGCAGCCTTATGCACGCAGCCCCAGTGAGGCCATTCGGCCAGGGCTAGGGGCTGCGTGCTTCGGGCCCCTCCCACACAGTTTTGGGCGCCTGGAGCTACTGCACATGCGCGCCCACTGTAGTGCGCATGTGCAGAGGTCCCGGCACTGTTTTCAGCGCAGGGACCTGGCTCCGCCCCCCACAGCTCGTGCTGCGCCGCTCCCGACTCCAGAGGACCTGCAGGGGGCCGGAGAATCTGTAAGTTTTTTTTAGGCGCACTTTGTGGCGCGAAAAACGGGCGTCCAGGTCGGGGCTGCGCCGTTCTAGGTGCGACCCGAAACTTGGGCCCTATAAGGGGAATTGAAAGACTATGGTCAGAGCTTCTGCTATCTCCATCCTTGCCCCCTCAGCAACCTAGGATGCATCTCATCTGGACTGGGTGACTTGTTAACTTTGAGTAATGCCAACCTATTTAGCACCTACTTTCCATCTAATGATATCCTATCCAATATCTCTACTCCCTCCCCCTCTACTGAGACATTAACTTCAAACAGATGAAAAGTACTCATTTAGTACCTCCGTCATGCCCTCTGCCTCCACAAGAAGATTTCCTTTTCTGTCCCGAATCAGCCCCACCATGCCTTGAGCTATTCTTTTACCTTTTATGTTTATAAAAGATTTGGGGGGTTTGTTTTATGTTACCCACTAATCTTTTCTCATGCTCTCTTTTTCCTTCTTGTATCCTTTGTGAATTTCCTTCAGCTCTGTATTCTGTACCTGAAATTTGTCAGAAACCTCCTTTTTCTGTATTATTTCAACCTCTATTTCCTTTGTCATCTCAGGAGATCTAGCTCTGGATGCCCTATCTTTCCTCCTTCTGCCGATGGAGCAGGGGTCCTGGGCCACTGTGTATGTGTTTATTCTTTGGAGAATAAAAATAAGAACCATAAAAATTCAAAGCAAGAAATAACCTGAATTACAATCCCAAGTCAGATGAATTGAAGGAAAGGAGACTAAAGATCAACACCATTTTTCACCAATGGAGGATTCTTGAAAGCATACAGGCACAGTTCGAGGTGTGTTTGAGGTGCTGATGCAAGCAGTTAAGTAAATGAGTGTTTCCATATTTGGCACTCAAGAAGCATCCATCACAAAGAGTCATTCAAAGTTCCTGTCAGCTGACAGGGTTATGGCTCTGTGCAACACTCAGGCTGCAAATGTAGAAGATTTCAGTATATCTGAAGAAAGGATCCAAGGTTATATCAGCTAGTGGTTTCCTATAGCAAATATATGTCTCAAGTATCCATACCACGAAGTGTGTTTCAGAACTTGTTACTATTTTAAGCCCCTATTTTAACTTGGGCGCATCTGGGGCGGGCGGGGTGCAGGGCAGATTGGAATTTCTCCACGACTCATTGGCCTGAGGCCTTGGCCTTTTTAACTCCCAGGCCTCATTTAAATGGTTCCCGGCATGGAATAACTCATCCTCGACTCCGAGGGACTGCCTAAGAAGAAGAAGTGGTGGGTGTGGGTTAAAGAGAGAAGGATGGGCAAAATCGTGGCAGGGGAGGCCCAAGGATTCCTTGTGTGGCCTGGAGAAGCAAAGAGTGACAGTTCTGGGTGGCAGCGCCATCCTCATAGCAGAGGTTGGCAGCAAGTCTACTTGCAGCAGGATTGGGGGTGGCAGGACAGAGGGAGCTGGCTGGTGATTTCCAGAGGCAGAAATAGAGTTGCTAAATGAATGGTTTCTTATGGTGGAACAGAGGGAACAAGGGGTGAGGAGAAGCCTGGTATTAGTGGGGGATGGAGATTACATGCAGTGATGAAGAGCAGGGCAAGGTCACAAAAGAAGTGTGGCATGATCCCATGGAGAGATGGATGAGAATTTTGATATCAATGATGTGGAGCTTGGTGAGAATGGAAGTGATGGGGTATGGTACTTAAAAGGCATAACAAAATCGAGGCAAATTCTTTCTTTCCCACTTCATGTGTAATACTTATTGGATTATTTATCTATTCAGGCCCTATGTCAGGAAAGCCTGGTTGAAGAGCTAGCCACTGTACAGGGAACAAGCAGCTGAGCAATAGAGAGGAGTGAAATGACTGTCACTATGGGTTAGGGAAGGGAAGAACATTGGTGGGAAAAGGAGGTGGCAAATGTATTTAATTTACAATAGGAAGAAAATGTTCTTTTTAATCCCACCATGGCAGCTGGGGAATTTAAATTCAGTTAATAAATAAATCTGGAATAAAAAGCTAGTTTCAGTAATGGTGACCATGAAACTACCAGATTGTCATAAAAACCCATCTGGTTCACTAATGTCCTCGCAGAAGGAAATATGCCATCCTTAACTGGTCTGGCCTACATGCGACTCCAGACCCACAGCAATGTGGTTGACTCTTAACTGCCCTCTGAAATGACGGCTCACCACCTCCTTCTCGAGGGCAATTAGGGATGGGCAATAAATGCTGGCTTTGCCAGCGATGCCCACATACTGTGAACAACTAAATTAAAAATAAATTAGCTGAACTATAAAATACACCATCTGAACACAGAAGCACTTTAGTAAAGGTAAGCATGTGCAAATAATGTATAAAATTACCTCAGATAGTGAAAACAACATATTCTGAAATAGCTACATACCAAAAGTCCCAACCTTAAGGTCCCAACCCTAATAAGTAAGTAACTTCACTCACTTTTTTTGTCTCTGTCCTCTGCCATTTCTAAGTCAGTTGCTACCTTTCCAAACTGCTTGGCTTTTTCTAATTGGTTAATACAGCAATTCTCCTTAACTAATACTCATTTACCAATAAATTCAGGTGGGAGATATTACCTTCTTAGTAGCAAAGTTTTGTCTCATTAAGAAAAAGTATCTGGCAAAAGATTATTTGGCTTATATCTAATTTCTGGGCCATTTTCTTTATTGGTCCACCAATACAACGGCCAAGGGAAAAGCTTTAAAGGCAAGATAATTGGAGAGGGGTGATAAGGAGATTGGCCAAATGGCCTCCTTCTGAGCCAAAAATATCTATGATTCTATCAATCTAAGTACTGGTTTTGAGCAAAGCTGCAGCAGGTGGTTCATGACACAATTGATGATGTACTCAATCACCGGCAGCCAAAGGCTTCCAGTGAACTGGTAGACACAGCAGGGTCATACTTTATGGTTGCCAGGGCATAAACAGAGCCCTGAACATGGGCAAGCTGTCGGAGAGACCCTGCCCAGCAATCCTTTGCATCATGATCTCAGCACTATTAGATGCCGAGAGGTTGTTTTCCCTGGCTGGAGTGTCTAGAACTTGGGGGCATAGTCTCAGGTTAAGGGGTAGGCCATTTAAGACAGAGATGAGGAGGAATTTCTTCACTCAGAGGGTTGTGAATCTTTGGAATTCTCTGCCCCTGAGAGCTGTGGATGCTGAGTCTCTGAATATATTCAAGGCTGAGATAGATAGATTTTTGGAGTCTAGGGGAATCAAGGGTTATGGAGATCGGACAGAAAGTGGAGTTGAGGTTGATGATCAGCTGTGATCTTATTGAATAGTGGAGCAGGCTCTAGGGGCCGTATGGTCTATTCCTGCTCCTATTTCTTATGTTCTTATCATGGACTCGTGTACTGCAGATTTCCCTGAGCCCATGACAGACCCATAATGAGTTCGTCCAACCTGTTTACCCTGAGCACCAGGTGACCAAAAATGAGCCAAAGTTGCTGAAAAATGTAGTCAAAAATTAAAGAGTGGTTGAAGCAGAAGTGTCAAATAATTTCAAATTAGGCACAAATGAAGACAACAAGTGAATGAAATATTTTCTGACATTAGGATATTCAGTGGGCAACCTTAATGAAACTTAAATGTTAATTTTATTTCGTAGGAAATATTCCTTAACAGTAGATCTGAAATTCTGTGGGGCAGGGATTCCACAGATCGCCTACTGTAACTCTGGCAGAGACTGGTGGAAATCCAATCGGCCATTTCCACTGGTCTTCCAGCAGAGGTACCACGGGAAACCTGAGGAGCTTCCATGGAATTTAAGCCTCATTATTTAGAATTAGAAACTGGACTTTCCACAACACAGTGGCCCGTGACTTAAAAGACTGGAAGTTGACTTCCACCTTACAACCATTGCCAATGAATTACAGATTAGCTGCTGTGAATTAGTGAGGTCATATCATCAGATCATTGGCGGTCCCTCGAACGAGGATGACTTGCTTCCACACTAAAAGGGATGAGTTCGCAGATGTTTCAATGAAGGACCCGATATTCCAGTCCTGAACTCCAGGGGTGGAAGATGCCTGTGCATGGATTTTTTTTAACATGTGGTGACCGTTGCACATCATCCACCACACGGGCTTGACAGAGCTAGGCCTTTATTCAGTAGCAAGGGTTAACCAGAACGACTGGAGACCTGCTCTGCTGCACGGACCTAGTGCGCACACATATCGCAGTGTGGGCTGGCCCGTGCTACCCCTGGGCCCTCGCCTCTCCTGGGCCCCGTGCCCCCATTTGCCACACCGTTTAGAGCGTGGGCAGGAACATCCGCGGGGCCCAGGTACAGCGGAGGAACGGGAAGGTCGGAGCGGAGGTGCGGCAGAGAAGCGGTGAGAGATCTAGGCAGAAGTGTGGCAGATGATCAGGGCGGAGGAGCGGTGAGGGATCGTGGCTGAGATTCGGCGTGTGATCGTGCCGGAAGTGCGACGAATGTTTGGTGCAGAGGTGCGGTGAGAGATTGTGGCGGAGGTGCGGCGAATGTTTCGCGGTGGAGGTGCGGCAAGAGATCATGGCGGAGGAGCGGCGAGAGATCATGGCGGAGGAGCGGTGAGAGGTTGTGGCGGAGGTGCGGCGAATGTTTGTGCCGGAGGAGCGGCAAAAGAGATTAATGACGTACACCAGACGAAACTACATGTAATTATTAATTTAGCACTAGTTCATCCACTTAATTGGGGATATTTTCAAGTGGGGCCCAAAATGGGCACAGTTGGGAGGATCAAACCGTTTCCAGGTTCGGGCCTCATTTATATTTTATCGTCCAAAGTGGCCAGCTGCTAATGCCGAGCTCCACCACAGCTGGCAATTTGGTGTGGTAGAAAATTGGGCAGCCTCTGCGCGGAGCCAGCACGAATGGACCTCCTGGACCCAGAAAAGTCTTTTAATAATTAAATACTTACCCTTTCTGAGAAGCTTCCTTTGAGGACCTCTGGGTTAGGCCCGTCAACACCGCGAGACACAGACACTAGCACCCACTTCCCCTGCTCCGCCTGTTTCTCTATCAAAATTGCAATCGGAATCCTAGAACTGGCATATGACTCCGAGCCCCACATTTAAACAGCCTCCCACCTGCTTTGGGTGGAAGTGCTGGGCACTCCTCATTTACAGGACAGCCTGGAAATTGAATCAGGTGGGAAAAGGGGTGTCCAAGGTCACCACCGGATTTTCCTTTGCTGGTCGCCTGTATTTCAGGTGAGAAACAGGTGGCCGGCAAATCATAATCGTACACACCGTGTTTCATAGTAAATGCAGTCAGCTGCATGACCGACATTGAGAGTATTTAGAGAATAGAGTATGAGCTCAGATTTCACAATATAGCTGGTCTGGTTTAAATATCAGCATGTCCTTTATTTATTGTATCCACTTGCAATGCAGAACCTCATTTTCCGCAGTTGTGGTGGCGGTGCATTGCCAAGATAATGTAAGAACTTAAGAAAGCAGGGTCAAAGAAAAGAACATTTGGCCCATCAAGCTCCTTCTTCTGACAACCATGTACAATCTATCCTATCACAAACTCTCCCACTAACTTGGTTTCCTGAGCAAACATTCTGCATAATTACCTTCATGAGTTTAAAGGGCAACCAAATAAAATGCCAGAATATTTGTCCATCCCCACAGATGATATTTTCTTAGTCCTGACAGCACAGAAACCATTGTGTACAACCTGATTCAGGCTATGTTTGATAAATTTATGCAGCACATGTGGCTGTTGTAATAGTAACATTATGTGTAATGATTCCTTTGGGTGTCGCTTTGGTATGGTGGGTCCATTAGTGCTATCTATTATCAGCCATTATCGCAAATAACATTTCTTGCCTTGAACTGGTAGAGTTCCTTAATTTGAATGTGTCACTCAGATTTTTCCTAACTTCCTGTTCTTTCACTGAAAGCTTCATTGCAGTTGCAGTGGGACAAAATGTCATTGTTAGCAAAGTATTCAGCTCATTAATGACAGCTCTGGGTTCATGTATAGCCAATACGTGTGCAGGCAATTTAAGTATTTGGAAACTCCAGTGTGGCTCAATTTAATTGGATCTGCCCACCAAGGACGTTCTTGCTATTGAGGAAGTACGGCGAAGGTTCACCAGACTGATTCCCGGGATGGCAGGACTGATATTTGAGGAGTGACTGGATCAACTGGGCTTGTATCCACTGGAGTTTAGAAGAATGAGAGGGGATCTCATGGAAACATATAAAATTCTGACGGGATTGGACAGGTTAGAGGCAGGAAGAATGTTCCCATTGCTGGGGAGTTCCAGAACCAGGGGTCACAGTCTAAGAATAAGGGGTAAGCCATTTAGGACCGAGATGAGGAGAAACTTCTTCACTCAGAGAGTTGTTAACCTGTGGAATTCTCTACCGCAGAAAGTTGTTGAGGCCAGTTTGTTAGATATATTCAAAAGGGAGTTAGATATGGCCCTTACGGCCATAAAAAGCAAGGGGTATGGAGAGAAAGCAGGAAAGGGGTACTGAAGTTGAATGATCAGCCATGATCTTATTGAATAGCGGTGCAGGTTCGAAGGACTGAATGGCC
The DNA here is from genome assembly GCF_044704955.1 of Pristiophorus japonicus. Classification (NCBI taxonomy): domain Eukaryota; kingdom Metazoa; phylum Chordata; class Chondrichthyes; family Pristiophoridae; genus Pristiophorus; species Pristiophorus japonicus. Next base: position 38,260,062 of record NC_091982.1, on the reverse strand, counting down.
TGCTCCTGCACATAATTTCTATGTTTCTAACTAATGCCCTAAATTGCCATTTTCCCAACAGCTTTGGAAACCCACTTCCAACAGTGTTAGCATTTGTCAATAGGAACTCAGTAAAGTGATTGTGTGGAAACGTTTGCACGACAGCCACTTATATTGTGAGAACGAGCCAGCAGTAGAATGAGCTGTGTCTGAAGACAGCATTTTGAGTCACATAACGTTGGGGTACTGGAAGATACAGGCCTTTTGCTGGTGCTAGAGGCAGTGGAGCAATTTGAAGTGGTGATTTAAGAGAGTCACACAGAAGAATATTACATATTTGCTTAAATGTAATTTTTTTCCTATTACATAATGGCATCATTATACCAAGGCTTTCTCGACAGCGCTTCCCAAACCCACGACCTCTACCATCTACAAGGACAAGGGCAGCATGCGCATGGGAACCCTTCAAGTTTCCCTCCAAGTTACACACCATCCTGACTTGGAAATACATCGCCATTCCTTCATTATCACTGAGTCAAAATCCTGGAACTCCCTCCCTAACAACACTGTGGGAGTACCTTCACCACAAGAACTGCAACGGTTCAAGAAGGCGGCTCACCACCACCTTCTCAAGGGCAATTAGGAATTGGCAATAAATGCTGGCCTTGCCAGCGACGCCCACATACCGTGAATGAATTTTTAAAAATTACGTCCGATGACAACACTGCACACCTAAATCAGAAACTGGGAATCTTTGTCCGCAATGCTTGAGTGTTCTGTGGTGCAGTGTGCTATTGTTTCCAGTTGTTATTAAATTAAATTCGATATCTGAATATCCTTTGTATCTCCTATAAGCCTCTATACCATATTGTAGCAATTTGCGCGCACATCACATCAATATTGGCATTCCACTTCCCTGAGAAAGCAACAAAACATAACCAACACTTCCAAACAATAAACAAGTTTGTCTGATTTCTCTCCTTTTTTATTTTTAAGAAAGAGAATCAGAAATGATTAGCATCCAGAGAGTAGCAAGCCATAGGCCAGGCTTTGCACCTTCCAATTTTCCACTTTCAGCAATGTGAGATGTTTTGAAGGTTTCAACCTGTGTATTTGTTTTATAGGCTATTACTGAGCTCGATAATCAGATTCAGGAAATGAAAGTTCAGCAGACGTTACAACATTCTAATTTTTATAACTGACCTTAAAAAAAGTAATTTGTTTTAATTACATCACTCGGCTGTGTTAGACTGAATCCATCACTTCTCTGCACTTAATCAATTGAAAACATTACCATGAATCTACAAATTATTGCCTCAGATTTGATGTTGAAAAACAGCTGCATGGAAATTAGTCGAGATACCTTGTGAACATAAATATTGTTTTATTTTTTTATGTGAGGAAGATGAAAATGGTGCAAAATAAATGTAACAGTAGTCACACTCTTCCTCCTCTCTGCATCCTCAATGTGCTCAAAGGATCAGCCATGGCTCAACAGGTAGCATTCTATTCTCTGAGTCGGAAGGTTGTGGATTCAAAGTCCCACGCCAGAGACTTGAGCACAAAAATCTAGGCTGACACTCTAGTGCCACACTGTCTTTTGGATGAGACATTAAACGAAGGCCCTCTCAAGTGGACGTGAAAGATCCCATGCCACTATTTCGAAGAAGAGCAGGGGAGTTATCCCCAGTGTGCTGGCCAATATTTATCCCTCAAACACCATCACTATAAACAATTAATCTGCTCATTATCACAATGCTGTTTGTGGGAGCTTGCTGTGCGTTTCCTATATTACAACATTGACTACACTTCAAAAGTACTCCATTGGCTGTAAAGCGCTTTGGGACGTCCCAAGGTCATAAAATGCGCTATATAAATGCAACTCTTTCTTTCTGTTTCAATCAAGACTCACCACAATCTATCCGATTCTGCTTAATTCTTTCCTAGGGGTCTAAACCTGTGGAATTCCTCATCAATTCTTCTGCCTTCTACACCTCCAGCTGTCCTTAAAAACCCAAATTTCATGTCATCTCATCACTACTACCTATCCTGGCCAATATTTACCCCTCAATCAACATCACTAAAAACAGATTTGGTCATCATCACATTGGTGTTTGTGGGACCTTGCTGTGCGCAACTTGGCTGTAAAGCACTTTGGGACATCCTGAAGTTGTGAAAGGCGCTATATAAATGCAAGTCTTTCTTTTCCACTTTCTTTTTGTTAATAAGAACATAAGAATTAGGAGCAGGAATAAGCCATACACCTCCGCGAGCCTGCTCTGCCATTCAATAAGAACATGGTTGATCATCATCTTCAACTCCACTTTCCTGCCCTCTCCCCATATCCCTTGATTCCTCTGGAGTCCAAAAATGTATCTATCTCAGCCTTGAATACAATCAACAACTGAGCATCCACAGCCCTTTAGGGCAGAGAATTCTAAACCCTCAAAGTGAAGAAATTCCTCCTCATCTCAGTTTTAAAATGCCGCCTCTCATCCTGAGACAATGCCCCCTAGTTCTAGACTCTCCAGCCAGGGGAAACAACCTCTCAGCATCTACCCTATCAATCCCCTTCATAATCTTTTATGTTTCAATAAGATCACCTCAAATTCTTCTAAACATCAGAGAGTATAGGCCCAATCTACTCAATCTCTCCTCATACCACTCATCCCAGGGATCAATCTAGTGAACCTTTGTTGCCCCGTCTCTAAGGCAAATATATCCCTCCTTAAATAAGGAGACCAAAACTGTGCACAATACTCCAGGTGTGGTCTCACCAGAGCCTTGTATAATTGTAGCAAGACTTCCTGGGGCCGAAATTGCCCCCTGACTGAATGTAGGTGGAAGTGTGTGTGGAGTGGGTCGAACGCTGGTATGTGTCATCAGCGGATGCTGATGACGTCAGCGCGACCTGGACATGCCGCGTGACGCGTCACAATGTCCCTCCCCTTCAGTTAAAGAGGAGGGCCACTGCGAGCTCTGCATTAGGTTTAGTTGGGACCACTGGGCCACCAGGGAAGCCAGCGGTCCAATATCAAAGAGAGGGTACCAGGCTGCCTACTGGCGGTCCAGCTGAACCCGTGGCCACCATTGTCAGGCCGATCTCGGAATCAGCCGACAATAAAAATAAAATGGAGCTGCCGGCAGTGCGCCCTCCCCTTCCCGCCGAGGGAAGCTGTCAGTGGCACCGACCGACCGCAGCTTTGCTCCTGCGGGGCAATTTCCCGCGCGGGCGGAAAGGGGTTGGCGCATGCCCGACGGGGCGGCAGCACGGGCGGCGCGGAAACCCGTTCCCGCAGCTCCTGGCCCGAGGGCAATTTAGGATGGGTCGGCCCATCCGTCTGTCCCCAGTCGGTGAGGCCTATCTGCTCTATGAGGCAGTAATGGACCTTAAGGAGGAGAGCAATTTCGGCTCCCCTTACTCCCACCTCTCGCAATAAAGGCCAACATGCCATTTGGCTTCCTAATTGCTTGCTGTACCTGTGTGCTAACTCTCTGGGGTCGAAATTGGATATGGCCGTTTTTGAGGCGGTGTCACTGCCTGAATGCTGATTTTAACGCCAGGATTGAGGTGCAGCCTCAAATTGCTAAATTCAGTTTTAACTTCCACAGATGAGAGAGCTGCGCTACAAAGTGGCATTTCACACCCATCCTCAGCTCCAATGGGACGGAAGCTCAGGAGGCCAATTCAATTTCACAACGGGAGGATGCCGCCATCCTAGGAAAAAAAATGAGAAGAAAAAGGAAGAAAAAATAACTAAAACTGCTCCGATCCACACACACACTTCCCCATTCTTAAAACTAATGAAAACATGCAGAAATAAATAAAGAGAAAAACTTACCTTGCTTTCTGGGCAATTCCGCCCGGGAACCACTCTTTAACCACCACTTTTTTCAGGCTGTATGGCCGCCTGCCGGTATGGCAGCCACACAAAGCAAATATCACGACAGGGGCATCAAAGAGGTGCTGTACGCTGGATAACGTCACCACGCGGGTGGCATTAGCCAGCGCAGCATTGCCTCTTGGCGCCTCTGCCAAAAAGCCGACTCAATTTCAACCGGGTTATGGATGCCGCTTAATGACAACGGTAGGCCTTTGCTGCCCGTTTGCCGCCTATGGTAACGGGTGACATCCACAACCCAATTTCGACCCCTCTATGTTTCTTGTACTAGGATACCCAATTCTCTCTCAACACCAACATTTAATAGTTTCTCAGCATTTAAAAAATATTCTGTTTTTCTATTCTTCCTACCAAAGTGAATAAGGCCACATTTCTCCACATTATAGTCCATTGTTGCCCACTCATTTAACCTGTCTATATCCCTTTGCAGGCTCTTAGTGTCCTCCTCACACCTTACTTTTCCACCTAGCTTTGTATCATCAGAAAACTTGGATACATTACACTCGCTCCCTTCATCTCAGTCATTAATATAGATTGTAAATCATCATCATCATAGGCAGTCCCTCCAAATCGAGGAAGACTTGCTTCTACTTTAAAAGTGAATTCTCAGGTGACTGTACAGTCCAATGTGGGAATTACAGTCTCTGTCACAGGTGGGACAGACAGTGGTTGAAGGAAAGGGTGGGTGGGGAATCTGGTTTGCCGCACGCTCCTTCTGCTGCCTGCGTTTGATTTCCGCAAGCTCTTGGCGACAAGACTCGAGATGCTCAGCACCCTCCCGGATGCTCTTCCTCCACTTAGGGTGCTCTTGGGCAGGGATTCCCAGGTGGCAGTGAGGATGTTGCACTTTATTAAGGAGGCTTTGAGGGTGTCCTTGAAATGTTTCCTCTGCCCACCTGGGGCTCGCTTGCTGTGTTGGAGTTCCGAGTAGAGCACTTGCTTAGGGAGTCTCGTGTCGGGCATGTGGACGATGTGCCCCACCCAAAGTCCGCCCAAGATGCATTAATCGTAACCATCTTCAAAAAAGGGACAACTCTAACTGCGGTAACTACAGAATCTCTCTGCTGTTGGCCACCGGAAAAGTCATCGCAAGAATCCTCAATTATCTTCTCCCTGTGGCTAAAGTGCTCCTCCCATAGTTGCAATGCGGATTCCGTCCACTAGGGTACAATGGACATGATCTTTACGGCACGACAACTACAAGAGAAATGCAAGGACCAGCATCAACCCTTGTACATGGCCTTCTTTGACCTCACAAAGGCCTTTGACACTGTCAGCCATGAGGGACTAGGGCGCGTCCTCCTCCGTTTCGGCTGCCCTGCCCCCCCAAAGATTGTAAATAGCTGAGGCCCAAGCACTAATCCTTTTGGCACCCCACGAGTTACAGCCTGGTAACCTGAAATGACCCATTTAGCCCTATTCTCTGTTTTCTGTCTGTTAACCAATCATTTATCCATGCTAATACATTATCTCCAACCACAGGTTCCCTTATCTTGCTTATCAACCTTTTATATGGCACCTTGATGAATTCCTTTTGGAAATCCAAATATACTACATCCCCTTTATCTACCCTGCTAGTTACATCCTCAAAAAACTTTAATAAATTTGTGAAACACGATTTACCTTTCAGAAAATCATATTGATTCTGTGTAATCATATTATACTTTTCTAAGTACCCTGTTACCACTTCCTTAATAATAGATTCCAGCATTTTCCCGATGACTGATGTCAGGCTAACTGGCCTGTAGTTCCCAGTTTTCTCTCCCTCCTTTCTTGAATAGCAGTGCTTCATTTGCTACTTTCCAATCCGCTGGGACCTTTCCTGAATTTAGGGAATTTTGAAAGATCACAACCTTTCAGTTCCATTAGTGTTCTGGCCTCTAACCCTTCATTTAAGTTTTCCAATATAAATAAAACAAAATTTCATTGAAGTTTACACTGTGTTTCCTGTCTTCTTGAAGACTCACTTTATGGATGAGATGTTCATGCCAGGGTAGATATAAAGCAGAGGTGTTCATCGTGGCCCTGAAGAAAGCTGGCCATACAGATCTCGTGATCTCTGTGGTGAGAAGCTTGCTTTTTTTGACACATAATGGATTTCATCGCTCTGTAGTGGGAATCCTCAGTGTAATCTGCTGTGACATCAACAAGCTGTCTAAGCAGCCAATCACATTGCAGAATTCTCACAGACAGCAAAGCAGGAAATCAGAAGCTGCTTTTATCCGGACTTTTAAAAAATGTTATAGAGAGTGAAACAAAGATTGGGACCCTCACATGGGGATAAGTTAGAACCTGAAATATCATGAACAAACACAAAAAAAAATTGTTTTGAAAGTTCTTTAAAAATTGTAGTTTTTATCACAAGGGAGAAATTTGTCACACCACAAATATAAAAATTATTTTTTTGGGGGCCAGAATGTTTGTTTGCCACTTAATACACTTTAAAACTGTAGTTACACCTATTCCGTCATGGCTTAACATTTAATGGAGTGTTTAACAGTGATATTACCGAGGAAAAGCCAATATTTTTGTCGGTATCACTGATTTCACTGATTGCCGACTATGGGGTGAGGCAGAGGGTAGGGCGGGTGGTTGACAGCGCAGCCAATATCAGAGCAGTGAATGACTGACCACAACTTCAGGATTTCCATGTTTAGATGACCGTGTGCTACATTCTGTAGTTGTGATCAGTTTCAAGGGTGTAATAACAGCAACGCAGTTGGTTCACCATTGTTAACCACCACGAGAATAGCGATATGAGCGGCTTATGGTCAGTTTCTAACTCGGACTTAAGTCCAAACAGATACTGATGCATTTTTTTTACCCCGTAAACGCATACCAGAGCTTCTTTTTCAATCATGCTGTAGGCCCTTTCAGCCTTAGACAAGCTCCTGGACGCATAAGCGACCGGTTGCAATGTTCCCGATTCGTTTGCTTGTTGTAACACACACCTGACCCCGTACGAAGACGCATCGCAAGCTAGCACTAAATGTTTACAAGGATCATACAGGACAAGTAGTTTGTTGGAACATAACAGATTTTGGGCTTTCTCAAAAGCTGTCTCTTGAGATTTCCCCCATACCCAGTCATCTCCCTTGCGTAACAACACTTGTAGAGGTTCTAGCAAGATGCTTAACCCGGGTAGGAAATTACCAAAATAATTGAGGAGTCCCAAGAATGATCGCAGCGCCATCACATTCTGTGGTCTTGGCGCATTCTTGATGGCCTCCGTCTTGGCGTCGGTGGGTCTGATGCCATCTGCCGCGATTCTTCTCCGTAAGAACTCGACCTCTGGCACCAGGAAAACACACTTCGAGCGTTTCAACCTGAGTCCCACACGATCTAGCCGACTTAGAACCTCTTCAAGGTTCTGCAAGTGTTCGATGGTAGCCTGACCTGTGATCAATATGTCGTCCTGGAAAACCACGGTGCGCGGAACCGACTTTAGCAGACTCTCCATGTTCCTTTGAAAAATAGTCGGGGCCGATCAAATCCCAAACGGGCATTGATTATAGATGAACAGACATATGTGCGTGTTGATGCATGTGAGGCCTTTCGAAGATTACGGCAGCTCCTGCTTCATGTAGGCCGAGGTCAGGTCCAACTTGGTGAACGTCTTTCCTCCTGCCAGCGTCACAAATAGGTCGTCTGCCTTGGATAGCGGGTGCTGCAGCGAAAAACGGTTAATCGTTACTTTATAGTCCCCACAAATTCTGATCGTGCCATCGCCCTTGAGAACCGGAAGAATCGGACTGGCCCACTCGTTGAACTCCACCGGCACGATGATGCCCTCTCATTCCAGCCTGTCGAACTCGATCTCCACTTTCTCTCACATCATATATGGCACCGCCCATGCCTTGTGGTGGATGGATCGTGTACCGGGAATCAAGTGGATCTGCACCATCGCCCTCGAGAAACTTCCGATACCTGGCTCAAACATCGACGGAAACTTGCTCAGAACCTGGACACATGAGGCGTCGTCAACGGATGAAAGCACTTGGATGCTGTCTCAGTTCCAGCAGATTTTTCCCAGCCAGCTTCTGCCGAAGAGTGTGGGGCCATCTCCTGGTACAATCCATAGTGGTAGTTCATGCACCGCTCCATCATAGGAGACTTTTACTGCTGCGCTGCCAATTACAGGGATCAGCTCTTTAGTGTAAGTTCTCAGCTTGGTACGAATAGGGCTCAGCTTGGGCCTGTGTGCCTTTTTGCACCACAGCCTATCGAAGGCCTTTTTGCTCATGATGGACTGACTCGCGCCTGTGTCCAATTCCATGGATACTGGAATTCCGTTCAGTTCAACTTTTAACATGATCGGTGGACATTTCGTGGTGAAGGTGTGTACCCCGTACACTTCTGCCTCCTCGGTTTGAGTCTCTAGTTCAGTTTGATCCGCCATGGATCGGTCTTCTTCTGCCACGTGGTGGTTTGCAGGGTTTGCAGCTCGTCTGCAGTCGCTGGAGGTGGCCCATTATTCCACAGCCTTTGCACGCATAGTGTTTGAAGTGGCATTGATGGGCTCGATAATTACCTCCGCAGCGCCAACAAGGTGTCAATTGCCTTGCATTAACGCTTGATGGCGGACTCTGAGTCATCTGAGGTCGTGCAGCTGCAGGTGTGTACGTTCTGCCATATGCATTCCTGCCTGAAAGCGATGTTACTTTGTGTACAATACTTGCCGAAGCTTGCGGAATTTGTTTTGTGTTATCGCTGGTGAACATAAATGTCTGGGCTATTGTTATGGCTTTGCTCAGGTTCGGTGTTTCAACAGTCAATAGTTTGTGAAGGATAACCTCAAGGCCAATGCCAAGCACAAAAAAGTCTCTTAGCATTTGCTCCAGGAATCCATCGAATTCGCAATGTCCTGCAAGGCGTCTTTGTTCGGCGACGTAGCTCACCACTTCCTGGCCTTCATACCGTTGACATATGTAAAATTGATACCTTGCCATCAGAATGCTCTCCTTCGGAGTTAGGTGCTCCCGGACCAGCGTACACAGTTCTTCATACGATTTGGTTGTTGGTTTCACCGAAGCAAGAAAATTCTTCATGAGGCCGTAGGTTGTTGCCCCGCAGACGGTGAGAAGGATCACCCTTCGTTTGGCAGCGTTCTCATTCCCTTCCGGCTCGTTGGCCATGAAGTATTGGTCGAGTCACTCCACTTTCTCCAGGATGCCAACAGTTCTTTGCATTTTCACGTGATGGTTCATTTTCTCGTCGCTAGTTATATCTTGAATAAAGCAATGTGACTGAGTGCTGTAGACTTGAGTAAGTGTGACCTTAGTCTCTTTATTCTAACGCCAGAGTGCTGGTACAGCATGGGAGGCCTGCTTATATACACTGCTCCCAAGGGATGCTGTGACCCCTTGGGATTCCAACGGATACGCCCTCTGGTAGCGGTAGAATGCTGGTTACGTAGTGTTGCATACATAACACTCCGCACCTGGAATGCTTTTTTAATACTGTTTTAATAATAGAATTAGGAAATTAACTGTTCTTTCTCAACTTAGAAGTCAAGAAACCCTTCTGAACTACATCAATGAAAGAAACATTTACCAGTACTATATAAATATGCAGGAAGACATTTTTAGGAGTGACATGGGAAGAGGATAACAGCAAGACCTCTAAACTTGAATTGGGCATTACAGAAGTAAATTCATGCTTTTGCTAGATACTACAGTTCTTTTTTTATTTGTTCCAGGATGTGAGCGTTGCTGGCAAGGCCAGCATTTATTGCCCATCCCTAATTGCAACTGAGAAGGTGGTGGTGAGCTGCCTTTTTGAACCGTTGCAGTCCTTGTGGTGAAGGTATTCCCACAGTATTGTTAGGGAGTGAGTTCCAGGATTTTGACCCAATGACGATGAAGGAATGGGGATATATTTCCAAGTCAGGATGGTGTGTAACTTGGCGAGGAACTTGCAGGTGTTGGTGTTCCCATGCGCCTGCTGCCTTTGTCTTTCGAGGTGGTAGAGGTCACGGGTTTGGGAGGTACTGCCGAAGAAGCCGTGGCAAAGTGCTGCATTGCATCTTTTAGTGCATATATAAACCCAATTATGGTTATAAAACAGCCGATGAGAATCTACGAAGGACCAATCCCAATTTCCAGTCAAGAAAACCTACCAATTCTTTAAGAAAAGAGGGTGAAATTGCCCCTTTTTATGGCTCCGTTAGTACCTCCATTAGCAAGACAGTTTTTGCCTGGGAGAGGTGGGCGCTACCTCCTCCCGGGAAATTGCCTGGGAGTTTGCGGAAGCACTGCCACAGTAGTACCGCGTCCTGTCTCGCAACCGGCGATGACTGCATCGCCATGTACGGCAACGCCTCACCGCCCCGTGTCTGCAGGGAAAATTTCCTGGCGTGAGCGGATGTCAATGCCAGCTTCGCACCGCTCTCGGGACGCTACTTACAGGGGAGGTGACAGTGCCCTGTCAGTCGACTCTCGGGTTGGCTCGATGATGGTCTGGACGTGGTCCGGGCGTGGTCTGGGCCGCCATTGTGCAGCCCAGCAGTCCATCTTGGGTGCCGGGCTGTTGGCCTGGTCGCACACTGCCCTGGTGGCCCAGTGGAGGTCATCAGAGGATGTGCAGAGTGCACAGTGGCCCTCCCCTTTAATCGAAGGTGAGGGACGTTGAAGCACGTCAGCACTACGCAGAGCATCCTAGTCTCAGTAAGGATTCTTCAATCTGATTGGTTAAGGAGACACACCATTGCTTGCCCTGTTCACACTGGTCTCAGATACCCTGCAGAAAGCACCGCGCTGTTTCAGCTCTTTATTTACTACAAATCGTAGTGCAAAAGCCCACAGAAAGTATATGGGCGAGTGTAATGAACAGCGAGCGCTACTTCTTCGTTGACTGTAAAATTCGGGCCATTGAATCATTTCTGGGGCTTAAAGGTAATCTTTTATAGAAAAATTAGTTTATTTGTGGAAATTTATATTAATAAATGGCATAAATTGTCATACTTTCTAATAGTGCATTTACTATGTTAAGGCACGTACTGGCTGATGAGGGTAATGCAAATGAGTTGGGAGAAATCCAAAAAGGTAGGAACACATGGAGTGGGATGCATAAAGGTCCAAAAGGACATTAAAATAATGGTTTGGGGTGAGGTTAGGGGGGTTAAATTAGTAAAGCCTTGAAAACAGGTGTAGGGATCACGATTAACCAGCGGTGATGAGTGGAATGCAGGCAGCACACCAACTTCATGTTGCCTGCTAATTATAATGACTTTTGCATACAGCCAGGGTTCGCCACACAGTTCATTGGCTGCACGCATTAACAGGGGGCCCAATATCATGAAAGCTAACCTGCATTGCTTAAAGCTAGCCTGCACCTCTTAAAGGGGAGGGGCATTGTGGCTGCATAAGAACATAAGAACATAAGAATTAGGAACAGGAGTAGGCCATCTAGCCCCTCGAGCCTGCTCTGCCATTCAACAAGATCATGGCTGATCTGGCCGTGGACTCAGTTCCACGTACCCGCCCGCTCCCCGTAACCCTTAATTCCCTTATTGGTTAAAAATCTATCTATCTGTGATTTGAATACATTCAATGAGCTAGCCTCAACTGCTTCCTTGGGCAGAGAATTCCACAGATTCACAACCCTCTGGGAGAAAAAATTCCTTCTCAACTCGGTTTCAAATTGGCTCCCCTGTATTTTGAGGCTGTGCCCCCTAGTTCTAGTCACCCCGACCAGTGGAAACAACCTCTCTGCCTCTATTGTGTCGATCCCTTTTATTATTTTAAATGTTTCAATAAGATCACCCCTCATCCTTCTGAACTCCAATGAGTAAAGACCCAGTCTACTCAATCTATCATCATAAGGTAACCCCCTCATCTCCGGAATCAGCTTAGTGAATCGTCTCTACCCCCTCCAAAGCTAATATATCCTTCCTTAAGTAAGGTGACCAAAACTGCACACAGTACTCCAGGTGCGGCCTCACCAATACCCTGTACAGTTGCAGCAGGACCTCCCTGCTTTTGTATTCCATCCCTCTCGCAATGAAGGCCAACATTCCATTCGCCTTCCTGATTACCTGCTGCACCTGCAAACTAACTTTTTGAGATTCATGCACAAGGACCCCCAGGTCCCTCTGCACTGCAGCATGTTGTAATTTCTCCCCATTCAAATAATATTCCATTTTACTGTTTTTTTTCCCAAGGTGGATGACCTCACCTTTTCCGACATTGTATTCCATCTGTCAAACCTTAGCCCATTCGCTTAACCTATCTAAAACTCTTTGCAGCCTCTCTGTGTCCGCTACACAACCCGCTTTCCCACTAATCTTTGTGTCATCTGCAAATTTTGTTACACTACACTCTGTCCCCTCTTCCAGGTCATCTATGTATATTGTAAACAGTTGTGGTCCCAGCACCGATCCCTGTGACACACCACTAACCACCGGTTTCCAACCTGAAAAGGACCCATTTATCCCGACTCTCTGCTTTCTGTTAGCCAGCCAATTCTCGATCCATGCTAATACATTTCCTCTGACTCCGCGTACCTTTATCTTCTGCAGTAACCTTTTGTGTGGCACCTTATCGAATGCCTTTTGGAAATCTAAATACACCACATCCATCGGTACACCTCTAGCCACCATGCTCGTTATATCCTCAAAGAATTCCAGTAAATTAGTTAAACATGATTTCCCCTTCATGAATCCATGTTGCGTCTGCTTGATTGCACTATTCCTATCGAGATGTCCCGCTATTTCTTCCTTAATGATAGCTTCATGCATTTTCCCCACTAGAGATGTTAAACTAACCGGCCTATAGTTACCTGCCTTTTGTCTGCCCCCTTTTTTAAACAGAGGATTTACATTAGCTGCTTTCCAATCCGCTGGTACCTCCCCAGAGTCCAGAGAATTTTGGTAGATTATAACGAATGCATCTGCTATAACTTCCGCCATCTCTTTTAATACCCTGGGATGCATTTCATCAGGACCAGGGGACGTGTCTACCTTGAGTCCCATTAGCCTGTCTAGCACTAACCCCCCTAGTGATAGTGATTATCTCAAGGTCCTCCCTTCCCACATTCCCGTGACCAGCAATTTCTGGCATGGTTTTTGTTTCTTCCACTGTGAAGACCGAAGCAAAATAATTGTTTAAGGTCTCAGCCATTTAGAAACATAGAAACATAGAAAATAGGTGCAGGAGCAGGCCATTCAGCCCTTCTAGCCTGCACCGCCATTCAATGAGTTCATGGCTGAACATGAAACTTCAGTACCCCCTTCCTGCTTTCTCGCCATAACCCTTGATCCCCCGAGTAGTAAGGACTTCATCTAACTCCCTTTTGAATATATTTAGTGAATTGGCCTCAACTACTTTCTGTGGTAGAGAATTCCACAGGTTCACCACTCTCTGGGTGAAGAAGTTTCTCCTCATCTCGGTCCTAAATGGCTTACCCCTTATCCTCAGACTGTGACCCCTGGTTCTGGACTTCCCCAACATTGGGAACATTCTTTCTGCATCTAACCTGTCTAAACCCGTCAGAATTTTAAACGTTTCTATGAGGTCCCCTCTCATTCTTCTGAACTCCAGTGAATACAAGCCCAATTGATCCAATCTTTCTTGATAGGTCAGTCCCGCCATCCCGGGAATCAGTCTGGTGAACCTTCGCTGCACTCCCTCAATAGCAAGAATGTCCTTCCTCAAGTTAGGAGACCAAAACTGTACACAATACTCCAGGTGTGGCCTCACCAAGGCCCTGTACAACTGTAGCAACACCTCCCTGCCCCTGTATTCAAATCCCCTCGCTATGAAGGCCAACATGCCATTTGCTTTCTTAACCGCCTGCTGTACCTGCATGCCAACCTTCAATGACTGATGTACCATGACACCCAGGTCTCGTTGCACCTTCCCTTTTCCTAATCTGTCACCATTCAGATAATAGTCTGTCTCTCTGTTTTTACCACCAAAGTGGATAACCTCACATTTATCCACATTATACTTCATCTGCCATGCATTTGCCCACTCACCTAACCTATCCAAGTCACTCTGCAGCCTAATAGCATCCTCCTCGCAGCTCACACTGCCACCCAACTTAGTATCATCCGCAAATTTGGAGATACTGCATTTAATCCCCTCGTCTAAATCATTAATGTACAATGTAAACAGCTGGGGCCCCAGCACAGAACCTTGCGGCACTCCACTAGTCACTGCCTGCCATTCTGAAAAGTACCCGTTTACTCCTACTCTTTGCTTCCTGTCTGACAACCAGTTCTCAATCCACGTCAGCACACTACCCCCAATCCCATGTGCTTTAACTTTGCACATTAATCTCTTGTGTGGGACCTTGTCGAAAGCCTTCTGAAAGTCCAAATATACCACATCAACTGGTTCTCCTTTGTCCACTTTACTGGAAACATCCTCAAAAAATTCCAGAAGATTTGTCAAGCATGATTTCCCTTTCACAAATCCATGCTGACTTGGACCTATCATGTCACCATTTTCCAGATGCACTGCTATGACATCCTTAATAATTGATTCCATCATTTTACCCACTACTGAGGTCAGGCTGACCGGTCTATAATTCCCTGTTTTCTCTCTCCCTCCTTTTTTAAAAAGTGGGGTTACATTGGCTACCCTCCACTCCATAGGAACTGATCCAGAGTCAATGGAATGTTGGAAAATGACTGTCAATGCATCCGCTATTTCCAAGGCCACCTCCTTAAGTACTCTAGGATGCAGGCCATCAGGCCCTGGGGATTTATCTGCCTTCAATCCCATCAATTTCCCCAACACAATTTCCCGACTAATAAAGATTTCCCTCAGTTCCTCTTCCTTACTAGACCCTCTGACCCCTTTTATATCCGGAAGGTTGTTTGTATCCTCCTTAGTGAATACCGAACCAAAGTACTTGTTCAATTGATCCGCCATTTCTTTGTTCCCCGTTATGACTTCCCCTGATTCTGACTGCAGGGGACCTACGTTTGTCTTCACCAACCTTTTTCTCTTTACATACCTATAGAAACTTTTGCAATCCGCCTTAATGTTCCCTGCAAGCTTCTTCTCGTACTCCATTTTCCCTGTCCTAATCAAACCCTTTGTCCTCCTCTGCTGAGTTCTAAATTTCTCCCAGTCCCCAGGTTCGCTGCTATTTCTGGCCAATTTGTATGCCACTTCCTTGGCTTTAATACTATCCCTGATTTCCCTAGATAGCCACGGTTGAGCCACCTTCCCCTTTTTATTTTTACGCCAGACAGGAATGTACAATTGTTGTACTTCATCCATGCGGTCTCTAAATGTCTGCCATTGCCCATCCACAGTCAACCCCCTAAGTATCATTCGCCAATCTATCCTAGCCAATTCTCGCCTCATACCTTCAAAGTTACCCTTCTTTAAGTTCTGGACCATGGTCTCTGAATTTACTGTTTCATTCTCCATCCTAATGCAGAATTCCACCATATTATGGTCACTCTTCCCCAAGGGGCCTCGCACAATGAGATTGCTAATTAATCCTCTCTCATTACACAACACCCAGTCTAAGATGGCCTCCCCCCTAGTTGGTTCCTCAACATATTGGTCTAGAAAACCATCCCTTATGCACTCCAGGAAATCCTCCTCCACCGTATTGCTTCCAGTTTGGCTAGCCCAATCTATGTGCATATTAAAGTCACCCATTATAACTGCTACACCTTTATTGCATGCACCCCTAATTTCCTGTTTGATGCCCTCCCCAACATCCCTATTACTGTTTGGAGGTCTGTACACAACTCCTACTAACGTTTTTTGCCCTTTGGTGTTCTGCAGCTCTACCCATATAGATTCCACATCATCCAAGCTAATGTCTTTCCTAACTATTGCATTAATCTCCTCTTTAACCAGCAATGCTACCCCACCTCCTTTTCCTTTTATTCTATCCTTCCTGAATGTTGAATACCCCTGAATGTTGAGTTCCCAGCCCTGATCATCCTGGAGCCACGTCTCCGTAATCCCAATCACATCATATTTGTTAACATCTATTTGCACAATTAATTCATCCACCTTATTGCGGATACTCCTTGCATTAAGACACAAAGCCTTCAGGCTTGTTTTATTAACACCCTTTGTCCTTTTAGAATTTTGCTGTACAGTGGCCCTTTTTGTTCTTTGCCTTGGGTTTCTCTGCCCTACACTTTTCCTCATCTCCTTTCTGTCTTTTGCTTTTGGCTCCTTTTTGTTTCCCTCTGTCTCCCTGCATTGGTTCCCATCCCCCTGCCATATTAGTTTAAATCCTCCCCAACAGCACTAGCAAACACTCCCCCGAGGACATTGGTTCCAGTCCTGCCCAGGTGCAGACCGTCCGGTTTGTACTGGTCCCACCTCCCCCAGAACCGGTCCCAATGCCCCAGGAATTTGAATCCCTCCCTGCTGCACCACTGCTCAAGCCACGTATTCATCTGCGCTATCCTGCGATTCCTACTCTGACTATCACGTGGCACTGGTAGCAATCCCGAGATTACTACTTTTGAGGTCCTACTTTTTAATTTAGCTCCTAGCTCCTTAAATTCGTTTCGTAGGACCTCATCCCTTTTTTTGCCTATGTCGTTGGTACCAATGTGCACCACGACAACTGGCTGTTCTCCCTCCCATTTCAGAATGTCCTGCACCCGCTCCGAGACATCCTTGACCCTTGCACCAGGGAGGCAACATACCATCCTGGAGTCTCGGTTGCGGCCGCAGAAACGCCTATCTATTCCCCTCACAATTGAATCCCCTATCACTATCGCTCTCCCACTCTTTTTCTTGCCCTCCTGTGCAGCAGAGCCAGCCACGGTGCCATGAACTTGGCTGCTGCTGCCCTCCCCTGATGAGTCATTCCCCTCAACAGTACCCAAAGCGGTGTATCTGTTTTGCAGGGGGATGACCGCAGGGGACCCCTGCACTACCTTCCTTGCTCTACTCTTCCTGCTGGTCTTCCATTCCCTATCTGGCTGTGGACCCTTTCCCTGCGGTAAGACCAACTCACTACACGTGATACTCACGTCATTCTCAGCATCGTGGATGCTCCAGAGTGAATCCACCTTCAGCTCCAATTCCGTAACGCGGACCGTCAGGAGCTGGAGGCGGATACACTTCCCGCACACATAGTCGTCAGGGACACCGGAAGCGTCCCTGAGTTCCCACATGGTACAGGAGGAGCACAACACCCGACCGAGCTCTCCTGCCATGTCTTAACCCTTAGATACACTTAAACTGGTAATAACAATGTTAAAAGTTACTGACCAATATAAGAAGAAAAAAAAAAAAGAAAAACTACTCACCAATCACCAGCCAATCACTTACCCCCTAGGCTGTGACGTCACCTTTGTTTTTTTGCCTTCTCCCTGTAGCTGCACCGGTACGCCTCTCGCCGACCCCGGACTCGCGCTGCTCCGAGCTCCCGCTGGCCTTTATAGGCCTCTTGCCGACCCCGGACTCGCGCTGCTCCGAGCTCCCGCTGGCCTTTATAGGCCTCTCGCCGACCCCGGACTCGCGCTGCTCCGAGCTCCCGCCTCCTCGACTGACTGCTCCGAGCTCCCGCTGGCCTTTATAGGCCTCTCGCGCTGCTCCGAGCTCCCGCTGGCCTTTATAGGCCTCTTGCCGACCCCGGACTCGCGCTGCTCCGAGCTCCCGCTGGCCTTTATAGGCCTCTCGCCGACCCCGGACTCGCGCTGCTCCGAGCTCCCGCCTCCTCGACTGACTGCTCCGAGCTCCCGCTGGCCTTTATAGGCCTCTCGCCGACCCCGGACTCGCGCTGCTCCGAGCTCCCGCCTCCTCCACATTTCCCATTATTAAATCCCCCTTCTCATCTTCTAAGGGACCAACATTTACTTTATTCATTCTCTTCCATTTTATATATCGGTAAAAGCTTTTATTATCTGTTTTTATGTTTTGCGCAAGTTTACTTTCGTAATCTAGCTTTCCTTTCTTTATTGCTTTCTTAGTCATTCTTTGCTGTTGTTTAAAATTTTCCCAATCTTCTAGTTTCCCACTAACCTTGGCTACCTTATATGCATTGGTTTTTAATTTGATACTCTCCTTTATTTCCTTGGTTATCCACGGCTGGTTATCCCTTCTCTTACTACCCTTCTTTTTCATTGGAATATATTTTTGTTGAGCACAATGAAAGAGCTCCTTCAAAGTCCTCCACTGTTTTTCAATTGTGCCACCATTTAGTCTGTGTTTCCAGTCTACTTTAGCCAACTCTGCCCTCATCCCATTGTAGTCCCCTTTGTTTAAGCATAGTACGCTCGTTTGAGACACTACTTCCTCACCCTCAATCTGTATTACAAATTCAACCATACTGTGATCACTCATTCCGAGAGGATCTTTTACTAGGAGATCGTTTATTATTCCTGTCTCATTACACAGGACCAGATCTAAGATAGTTTGCTCCCTTGTAGGTTCTGTAACATACTGTTCTAAGAAACAATCCCGTATGCATTCTATGAATTCCTCCTCAAGGCTACCCCGTGCGATTTGATTTGACCAATCGATATGTAGGTTAAAATCCCCCATGATTACTGCCGTTCCTTTTTCACATGCCTCCATTATTCCCTTGGTTATTGCCCGCCCCACCGTGGAGTTATTATTTGGGGGCCGATAAACTACGCCCACCAGTGACTTTTTCCCCTTACTATTTCTAATCTCCACCCACAATGATTCAACATTTTGTTCATTAGAGCCAATATCGTCTCTCTCAACTGCCCTGATATCATCCTTTATTAACAGAGCTACTCCACCTCCTTTCCCTTCTTGTCTATCCTTCCGAATTGTCAGATACCCCTGTATGTTTAATTCCCAGTCTTGGCCACCCTGCAATCACATTTCTGTAATGGCCACCAAATCATACCCATTTGTAATGATTTGTGCCGTCAACTCATTTACTTTATTTCGAATGCTGCGTGCATTTAGGTAGAGTGTTTTAATACTAGTTTTTACACCATGATTTTTAGTTTTGACCCCTCCTGCAGCCCCTTTATATTCATACATATTGTCCCTTCCTATCACCTTGTGGTTTACACTTACCCCAGTGTTACTCTGCTCTGTTGCCTCTTGCCTTTTGCATTCTTTCTTGGGGTCCTGTTCATCTGAGCTCTCACCCACTCTAACTAGCTCAGAGCCCTCTCCTGGGTTCTGAATACTCCTTGCATTGAGGCATCGAGCTTTCATGCTTGCCTTTTTATTACACTTTGACCCTTTAGAATTTTGCTGTACAGTGGCCCTTTTTTTTTTGCCTTGGGTTTCTCTGCCCTCCACTTTTACTCATCTCCTTTCTGTCTTTTG
This sequence comes from Pristiophorus japonicus, assembly GCF_044704955.1. Lineage (NCBI taxonomy): Eukaryota > Metazoa > Chordata > Chondrichthyes > Pristiophoridae > Pristiophorus > Pristiophorus japonicus. Next base: position 38,240,933 of record NC_091982.1, on the reverse strand, counting down.
CTTCTGTCTCCATTTTGTTTCCCTCTGTCTCCCTGCATTGGTTCCCATCCCCCTGCCATATTAGTTCAACTCCTCCCCAACAGCACTTGCAAACACTCCCCCTAGGACATTGGTTCCGGTCCTGCCCAGGTGCAGACTGTCCGGTTTGTACTGGTCCCACCTCCCCCAGAACCGGTTCCAATGCCGCCGGAATTTGAATCCCACCCTGCTGCACCACTGCTCAAGCCACGTATTCATCTGAGCTATCCTGCGATTCCTACTCTGACTAGCATGTGGCACTGGTAGCAATCCCGAGATTACTACTTTTGAGGTCCTACGTTTTAATTTAGCTTCTAGCTCCTTATTCGTCTTGTAGGACCTCGTCCCTATTTTTACCTATATCGTTGGTACCAATGTGCACCATGACAACTGGCTGTTCACCCTCCCTTTTCAAAATGCCCTGCACCTGCTCCGAGACATCCTTGATCCTTGCACCACGGAGGCAACATACCATCCTGGAGTCTCAGTTGCGGCCGCAGAAACGCCTGTCTATTCCCCTTACAATTGAATCCCCTATCACTATCGCTCTCCCACTCTTTTTCCTGCCCTCCTGTGCAGCAGAGCCAGCCACGGTGCCATGAACTTGGCTGCTGCTGCCCTCCCCTGATGAGGCATCCCCCTCAACAGTACTCAAAACGGTGTATCTGTTTTGCAGGGGGATGACCGCAGGGGACCCCTGCACTACCTTCCTTGCACTGCTCTTCCTGCTGGTCTTCCATTCCCTATCTGGCTGTGGACCCTTCACCTGCGGTAAGACCAACTCGCTACACATGCTACTCATGTCATTCTCAGCATCGTGGATGCTCCAGAGTAAATCCACCCTCAGCTCCAATTCTGCAACGCGGTCTGTCAGGAGCTTGAGGCGGATACACTTTCCGCACACGTAGTCGTCAGGGACACCGGAAGTGTCCCTGAGTTCCCACATGGTACAGGAGGAGCATATCACGTGACCGAGCTCTCCTGCCATGACTTAACCCTTCGATACACTTAAATTGGCAACAACAATGCTAAAGTTTACTCACTGTTATAGAAGAGAAAAAAGAAAAACTACTCACCAATCACCAGCCAATCACATACCCCCTTGGCTGTGATGTCACCTTTCTATTTCTTTCTACTTCTTTTTTGCCTTCTCCCTGTAGCTGCACAAGCCACGCCTCCTCCTCGATGCTGCCCGAACTCCTGAACTCGCAGCCTTTTTATAGGCCTCCGACCCCGGACTGTCGTCTCCTCCTCGACGCTGCCCGAACTCCTGAACTCGCAGCCTTTTTATAGGCCTCCGACCCCGAACTGTCACCTCCACCTCGACGCTGCCCGAACTTCTGAACTCGCGGCCTTTTTATTGGCCTCCGACCCCGGGCTGTCGCCTCCTCACTGACAGGTGCGGGGAGTCATTATACAAGTGAGTTTGACCTGGGAAAGAGTGAAGAATGGCTGACCATAGAAAAAGCGAGCACCAAGGTTTTCGGGTGCTGCACTGGAGGTCTTGGTTGAAGAGGTGGAAAGAGATAATGGAGGAGGTCAATGCCTGAAGTTTAGCTCCAAGGACCTGGGTGCAGTGCAGGAAGAAGTTTAATGATCTCACATGAGCAGTCATGATCAGTAAATGCATCTTAAAATGCCGTGTCCTCCCAACTGCACCACCAGCCTCAGCCACTGCTCAATTCACCACACTCCCATCACTCACTTACCAACAATCTCTATCACTTAGAACTCAACCCTAACATTCATATGCTTCAACTCACCGTCACACACATAGTACTATTGCAAGCTTCAAACCAGCATTCACACACTGGCGGCTAATCAACCATGACAACCACATCACTCAAATAGATTGCACAACACTCACTGACACACGTCCATCTCTCTTGCAGGAAAAGGTGGCGCGCAACCGGAGGCTGCAGGAGCTAACCAGAGCGGGTAGAGGCTTGTCTGCATGTTCTAAGCCCCATGGAGGAGATGGTGCTGGCCACTATGGGAAGGGCCATTGCAGTGACCATGGCCACTGGCGGTGCTGAAACATTTGATGATGAGGGTATCCGTATACCGAATCCATTTCTTCCTCTGATGTAAGCATGCATTTTTTTCTTTCTCCTCCCCCCTCATCACAACCCTACCCTTGTCCCTTTTTGCTTTAAGATAGCCAAGTACTACAACCTGCCCAGGCAGTGGAGGAAGAGCAAGAAAACAATGAAGATGAGACACTGCGCTGACGAAAGGTCATCGACCTGAAAAGTTAACTCTGTTTCTCTCTCCACAGATGCTGCCTGACCTGCTGAGTATTTCTAGCATTCTCTGTTTTTATTACAGAAGAAGGCTGATAGGTGTACACGCCGAAATGCTTGGTGCACTGTGAAGCCTGCTTTCAATGTCAAGGAGCATGAAGGGGTCCAACACCAACTTGGCACAGGGCTCTGCGCAAAGCTTGGAGCCCATCCTTTCCAACATGGAATGGGACCTCCATCAGTACACCTGTGGCACCAACCATGAAGCAGCGTCTGTTGGCCGATGTCTCAGCTTCCAGAGCAAGACAAGTAGCATCCACCCAACGTCTGAGTGCTGCAATGGAAACTCAGACTGATGTCATGCAAGCACAGACTGTTGTCAGGATGGCTCTGGAAGCCAGTGTTCAAAGGAGCTTCCAGGGCATCACAGCACTCCAACGCTCAGCTCTCCAACAGACTACTAGGATTGCTGAGACATTACCCCAGGAAAGTGGCAGTGTCTTCACAGTGTCAGCCGTTGCTCAGTGGGTAGCACTCTTGCCTCTGAGTCAGAACACAAGAACACAAGAAATAGAAGCAGGAGTAGGTCATTTGGCCCCTCGAGCCTGCTCCGCCATTCAATAAGATCGTGGCTGATCTGTTCATGGACTCAGTTCCACTTCCCCGCACACTCCCATAACCCTTTATTCTCATATCGCTCAAAAATCTGTCTATCTCTGCCTTAAATATATTCAGTGACCCAGCCTCCACAGTTCTCTGCGGCAGAGAATTCCACAGATTTACACCCCTCTGAGAGAAGAAATTCCTCCTCATCTCAGTTTTAAATGGGTGGCCCCTTATTCTGAGACTATGCCCCCTACTTTTAGTTTCCCCTATGAGTGTCATCGGGAGGCGGAGCGGGGAAATCAAGGAGGCCTCCAAGAGGCCCAGCGTTGGAGAGGCTGGTGAGTTCGAGCGTTATCGGGAGGCTAGCTGGTGCAGCTGCAGCAGGGTGAGAAGGCAAAAAAGTAGAAAGAAATCGAAAGGTGACATCACAGCCAAGGGGGTAAGTGATTGGCTGGTGTTTGGTAAGTAGTTTTTCTTTTTCTTTTCTTTATCAGTAAGTAACCTTTTAGCATTGTTGTTGCCAAATTAAATGTATCTAAGGGTTAAGTCATGGCAGGAGAGCTCGGACACGTGTTATGCTCCTCCTGTACTATGTGGGAAGTCAGGGACGCTTCCAGTGTCCCTGGCGACTACGTGTGCGGGAAGTGCATCCACCTGCAGCTCCTGATGTACCGCATTGCGGCACCGGAGCTGCGGGTGGATTTACTCTGGAGCATCCACGATGCTGAGAATGACTTGAATAGCACTTTTAGTGAGTTGGTCTTACCGCAGATAAAGGATACACGGTCAGATAGGGAATGGGTGACCAACAGGAAGAGCAGTGCAAGGAAGGTAATGCAGGGGTCCCCTGCGGTCATCCTCCTGCAAAACAGATACACCGCTTTGGGTACTGTTGAGAGGGATGACTCATCAGGGGAGGGCAGCAGCAGCCAAGTTCATGGCACCGTGGATGGCTCTGCTGAACAGGAGGACAGGAAAAAGAGTGGGAGAGCTATAGTGATAGGGGATTCAATTGTAAGGGGAATAAATAGACGTTTCTGTGGCCGCAACCCAGACTCCAGGATGGTATGTTGCCTCCCTGGTGCAAGGGTCAAGGATGTCTCGGAGCGGGTGCAGGGCTTCTGAAAAGGGAGGGTGAACAGCCAGTTGTCGTGCAGCATATAGGTACCAACGATATAGGTAAAAAATGGGATGAGGGCCTACAAGATGAATTTAGGGAGCTAGGAGCTAAATTAAAAAGTAGGACCTCAAAAGTTGTAATCTCAGGATTGGTACCAGTGTCATGTGTTAGTCAGAGTAGGAATCGCAGGATAGCTCAGATGAATACGTGACTTGAGAAATGGTGCAGAAGGGAGAGATTCAAATTCCTGGGACATTGGAACTGGTTCTGAGGGAGGTGGGAGCAGTACAAACCAGACGGTCTGCACCTGGGCAGGACTGGAACCAATGTCCTAGGGGGAGTGTTTGCTAGTGCTGTTGGGGAGGAGTTAAACTAATATGGCAGGGGGATGGGAACCTATGCAGGGAGACAGAGGGAAGTAGAATGGGGGCAGAAGCAAAAGATAGAAAGAAGAAAAGTAAAAGTGGAGGGCAGAGAAACCTAAGGTAAAAAGCAAAAAGGGCCATATTACAGCAAAATTCTAAAGGGGCAAAGTGTGTTAGAAAGACAAGCCTGAAGGCTCTGTGCCTCAATGCAAGGAGTATTCGGAATAAAGTGGACGAAGTAACTGCGCAGATAGCAGTTAACGGGTATGATGTAACTGGCATCACGGAGACATGGCTCTATGGTGACCAAGGCTGGGAACTCAACATCCAGGGGTATTTAACATTTACGAAGGATAGACAGAAAGGAAAAGGAGGCGGGGTGGCATTGCTGGTTAAAGAGGAAATTAATGCAATAGTAAGAAAGGACATTAGCTTGGATGATATGGAATCGGTATAGGTGGAGCAACGGTATACCAAGGGGCAGAAAACGCTAGTGGGAGTTGTGTACAGACCACCAAATAGTAGTAGTGAGGTTGGGGACAGCATCAAACAAGAAATTAGGGATGCACGCAATAAAGATACAGCAGTTATCATGGGTGACTTTAATCTACATATTGATAGGGCTAACCAAACTGGTAGCAATGCGGTGGAGGAGGATTTCCTGGAGTGTATTAGGGATGGTTTTCTCGACCAATATGTCGAGGAACCAACTATGGAGCTGGCCATCCTAGACTGGTGATGTGTAATGAGAAAGGACTAATTAGCAATCTTGTTGTGCGAGGCCCCTTGGGGAAGAGTGACCATAACATGGTAGAATTCTTTATTAAGATGGAGAGTGACACAGTTAATTCTGAAACTAGGGTCCTGAACTTAAGGAAAGGTAACTTCGATGGTTTGAGGCATGAATTGGCTAGAATAGACTGGCAACTGATATTTAAAGGGTTGACGGTAGATAGGCAATGGCAAACATTTAAAGATCACATGGATGAACTTCAGCAATTGTACATCCCTGTCTGGAGTAAAAATAAAACGGGGAAGGTGGCTCAACCGTGGCTAACAAGGGAAATTAAGGATAGTGTTAAATCCAAGGAAGAGGCATACAAATTGGCCAGAAAAAGCAGCAAACCTGAGGACCGGGAGAAATTTAGAATTCAGCAGAGGAGGACAAAGGGCTTAATTAAGAGGGGGAAAATAGAGTACGAGAGGAAGCTTGCCGGGAACATAAAAACTGACTGAAAAAGCTTCTATAGATATGTGAAGAGAAAAAGATAAGTGAAGACAAACGTAGGTCCCTTGCAGTCGGATTTAGGTGAATTTATGATGGGGAACAAAGAAATGGCAGACCAATTGAACAAATACTTTGGTTCTGTCTTCACGAAGGAAGACACAAATAACCTTCCAGAAGTACTAGTGGACCGAGGGTCTAGTGAGAAGGGGGAACTGAAGGATATCCTTATTAGGCAGTAAATTGTGTTAGGGAAATTATGGGATTGAAGGCCGATAAATCCCCGAGGCCTGATAGTCTGCATCCCAGAGTACTTAAGGAAGTGGCCCGAGAAATAGTGGATGCATTGGTGATCATTTTCCAACAGTCTATCGGTTCTGGATCAGTTCCTATGGACTGGAGGGTAGCTAATGTAACACCACTTTTGTAAAAAGGAGGGAGAGAGAAAGCGGGTAATTATAGATTGGTTAGCCTGACATCAGTAGTGGGGAAAATGTTGGAATCAATTATTAAGGATGAAATAGCAGCGCATTTGGAAAGCAGTGACAGGATCGGTCCAAGTCAGCATGGATTTATGAAGGGGAAATCATTCTTGACAAATCTTCTGGAATTTTTTGAGGATGTAACTAGTAGAGTGAACAATGGAGAACCAGTGAAGGTGGTGTATTTGGACTTTCAAAAGGCTTTTGACAAGGTCCCACACAAGAGATTGGTGTGCAAAATCAAAGCACATGGTATTGGGGGTAATATACTGACGTGGATAGAGAACTGGTTGGCAGACAGGAAGTAGAGAGTCGGGATAAACGGGTCCTTTTCAGAATGGCAGGCAGTGACTAGTGGGGTGCCGCAGGGCTCAGTGCTGGGACCCCAGCTCTTTACAATATACATCAATGATTTGGATGAAGGAATTGAGTGTAATATCTCCAAGTTTGCGGATGACACTAAACTGGGTGGCAGTATGAGCTGTGAGGGGGAAGCTAAAAGGCTGCAGGGTGACTTGGACAGGTTAGGTGAGTGGGCAAATGCTTGGCAGATGCAGTATAATGTGGATAAATGTGAGGTTATCCACTTTAGGGGCAAAAATGCGAAGACAGAATATTATCTGAATGGCGGCAGATTAGGAAAAAGGGAGGTGCAACGAGACCTGCGTGTTATGGTTCATCAGTCATTAGAAGTTGGCATACAGGTACAGCAGGCGGTGAAGAAGGCAAATGGTATGTTAGCCTTCATAGCTAGGGGATTTGAATATAGGAGCAGGGAGGTCTTACTGCAGTCGTACAGGGTCTTGGATAGGCCTCACCTGGAATACTGTGTTCAGTTTTGGTCTCCTAATCTGAGGAAGGTCGTTCTTGATATTGAGGGAGTGCAGCGAACGTTTCAACAGACTGATTCCCGAGATGGCAGGACTGACATATGAGGAGGGACTGGATCAACTGAGCCTTTATGCATTGGAGTTTGGAAGGATGAGAGGGGATCTCATAAAAACATATAAGATTCTGACGGGACGGGACAGGTTAGATGCGGGTAGAATGTTCCCAATATTGGGGAAGTCCAGAACCAGGGGACACAGTCTTAGGATAAGGGGTGGGCCATTTAGGACTGAGAGGAGGAGAAACCTCTTCACTCAGAGAGTTGTTAACCTGTGGAATTCCCTGCCGCAGAGAGTTGTTGATGCCAGTTCATTGGATGTAGTCAAGAGGGAGTTCGATATGGCCCTTACGGCTAAAGGGATCAAGGGGTATGGAGAGAAAGCAGGAAAGGGGTACTGAGGTGAACAATCAGCCATGATCTTATTGAATGGTGGTGCAGGCTCGAAGGGCCAAATGGCCTACTCCTGCACCTATTTTCTATGTTTCTATGTTTCTATATTTCCATGAGTGGAAATATCCTCTCTGCATCCAACTCGTCCAGCCCTCTCATTATCTTTTATGTTTCGATAAGATTACCTCTCATTCTTCTGAACTCCAATGTGTATAGGCCCAACCTACTCAACCTATCCTCATAAGTCAATTCCCTCATCTCCAGAATCAACCTAGTGAACCTTCTCTGAACAGCCTCCAATGCAAGTATATCCTTCCTTAAATACGGAGACCAAAACTGTGTGCAGTACTCTAGGTGTGGCCTCTCCAATACCCTGTACAGTTGTAGCAGGACTTCTCTGCTTTTATACTCTATCCCCCTTGCAATAAAGGCCAACATTCCATTTGCCTTCCTGATTATTTGTTGTACCTGCATACTAACTTTTTGTGTTTCGTGCAGAAGCACCCCAGGTCCCTCTGTACTGAAGCACTTTGCAATTTTTCTCCATTTCAATTATAATTTGCTTTTTTATTTTTTCTGCCAAAGTGGATAACCTCACATTTACCTACATTATACTCCATTTGCAAAATGTTGGCCCTCTCACTTAGCCTGTCTATATCCCTTTGCAGATTTTTTATGTCCTCCTCACAATTTGCTTTCCTACCCATCTTTGTATCATCAGCAAACTTGGCTACCTTACACTCGGTTACTTCATCCAAGTCATTAATATAGATTGTAAATTGTTGAAGCCCCAGCACCCCACTAGTTACTGTTTGCCAACTGGAAAATGACCCATTTATCCCAACTCTCTGTTTTCTGTTAGATAGCCAATCCTCAATCCATGCTAATATATTACCCTTAACCCCGTGAACTTTTATCTTGTGCAGTAACCTTTTATGTGGCACATTATCGAATGCCTACTGGAAATCCAAATACACCACATCTACTGGTTCCCCCTTATTCACCCTGCTCATTACATCCTCGAAGAACTCCAGCAAATTTGTCAAACATGATTTCCCTTTCATAAAACCATGCTGACTCTGCTTGATTGAATTATGTTTTTCCAAATGTCCTGCTACTGCTTCCTTAATAATGGACTCCAGCATTTTCCCAACGACAGATGTTAGGCTAACTGATCTATAGTTTCTGGCTTTCTGTCTGCCTCCTTTTTTAAATAGGGGCGTCACAAGGTTGTGGGTTCAAGTCCCATTCCCGAGACTTGAGCACAAATATGTAGGCTGACGCTCCAGTGCAGCACTGAGGGAATGCGCCACTGTCGGAGGTGCTGTGTTTCGAATGACATGTTATACCAAGGCACCGTCTGCTCTCTCAAGTCGACGTAAAAGATCCTATGGCACTATTTCGAAGAAGAACATGGGAGTTATCCCTGTTGTCCTGGCCAATATTTATCCCTGAATCAACATCACTAAAACAGATTATCTGGTCATTATCACATTGCTGTTTGTGGGGCCTTGCTGTGTGCAAATTGGCTGCTGTGTTTCCTACATTACACAGCGACTACACTTCAAAACAATTTTATTAGCTGCAAGGTGCTTTGGGATCTCCTGAGGTCATGAAAGGCGCTATATAAATGCAAGTCTTTCTTTTCTTTTTTTATGGAGTATGAACCTACTGTCGTCCTCTCTCAGGAGGACAGCATTCTTACTCCCACCCTGTCACTCCACCTGTGCCCTTGCTGTTGTCTGTCAGCTAGCCAGCCCAGACTGCTGCAGCCCAGGCCGAGATGGTGCATCTGCAGCCGGGCCTTCTGGGCCCAGAGCTGCTTGAGGTCGTCCTCCAAGGCCATCTCCAGTTCTCTCCACTGAAAGTCAGCGGCCTTCCACCAGCCATGCTGTAGTCACTATGGAAGCACCTCGTAGGAGCACTAGGATAGGCAAAGGCACACGGAAGAGGCATGAAAGGAATTAACCAGGGTGATTACTTTATTTTTGTATGCACTATGACATGATTTAATTTATAAATTTGAATTGGAATGTGTACTTTATGCTGGCTTTTATTTTTGCATTGTGGGAAAGAGGGCGATGTGATGGTCAGTGGCCAAGGGGAGGTCACGTGTCAGACTGCTGGTAAATGGGGAATTGGGGTTGAGGCTATTGGTATCGCTCATTAATTATTTGATCACATCGAGCTCGTGCAGGAAAGGGCTGTCTAGGTTGCAGCCTTCCTTCCTCTTCGTCCTCTTCCGCCTCCTCCGCCTGCTGCTCAGACTAACGCCTCATAAGTAGTGGCAATGGCTGTTCCCTCATGATGGCAAGATTGTGCAGCATGCAGCATACCACGACAAATCTTGAGACTCGCTCAGCCGAGTACTGCAGGAGCTCCTCTCGAGCAGTCCAGAAAGCGGAATTGTTGCTTCAGGGCACGAATGGCCTGCTCTAGCACGTTTCTTGTGGCAGCATGGCTCTCGTTCTATGCCTGCTGTGCACGTGTGTGTGGGTTGCACACCAGAGTCATGTGCCACATTGTCAGTGGAAAACCCTTGCCCTTTGATTTGCCGTGGTGGTTGAAATACAGCTGGCACAGATGAATGCCGCAGAGTGAATGCATCGTGATTGCTGCTGTAAGAGTTTACACATTACATGATCAGGGCACAGCAAGAGGCCACGGACTGAAATGGTTTAAAACAAAAACCTGTGGGACTGTTGGGCGGGAGAAAGAGTGCCAGCCTGGGGCAGGTGGTGACTCATAATTGATTAATGCAATTTCTGCGGTCAGGAGCGAGACCCGATTAACATCACGACAAAGGGTTTTGATAAAATCAAGCAGAGAAGCCCATGGATTTATTGGCCAGAGGGGAAAACCCAATTCCCTACAGAGACTACAAGTCTGCGAAAATCCAGGACCACAAAGGATCCCACAAGGCACGCATTTTTGGATAGCGAGGCATATAAGATAACTCCTTATCTTTGGCCCTGCTGATTCCATGCACAAACGAGTGGTGAAAGCAACAGTTACCGAGGTGCAAATTGTGGCCATCCAAACAGATCCAAATCCATCATCACAGCCATCGAGACTCATCCAGATGCATTAACTGAAAGCAGCCCAGCAGAAGACTTGTACAATCAAATGGGTATATATAAAGAAGCTCACAGAAGTAAAACATCTCAAAACAACAGATCAAAGGAACAACGACCATGAAGGGGAACAACGGAAAAAAGACCAAGGAGAGAGAGGCAATGAGAAAGAAACACAAGCAGGGGAGACAAGCGGAGAAGCAAGCAGCCGAGACCCACCATCTTCCCTAGCTCCACGAGCCTACAATCGACAACAGCAGTAACTGGCTGGATGGGTGATTGTATGTCTTCGATCAATCTCTAATTTTTGTTCTGTAATTTTTAGTTTGTTTTTGTGTAATAAACTAACAGTTGGGTTTAAGCCTAAACTTTGTGTTACGTGGAGTCCTTCCTATAATTCCCGAGGTCTATAAATTAAAGTAGAGTGGAAAATGAACACCCTACACTGCCGAGATACCAAGCATTGACCTGCATGATACACTGCCTGTGGTCACACACCAGCTGCACATTGAGGGAGCCTTTTTGGTTCAAGTACATGGCAGAGTGGACATGAAGTGCATGCAAAGCAATGCTCATACAATCAATGGTACACTGCACCATGGGAAAGCCTGCAATTCTTGCAAACCCACGTACTCACTCCGCCTGCTTCATACTGGCAAGAGGGAATGAACTGTTTTTTTTTTAATGTCTATAATCTTTTTTCTCATTCAAATCACACATGCAATTACAGTTTAAAAAACACAGTAATTAAAATACGTTGTTAAGTCTACAACAGTGTATTAAAGATAAAATCTACAAAATTTCCTTAAAGTTCAAAGCCTTTTCATGAAGCTGAACAGATCTGAACAAAGCACCCAAAACTAATACAATTGCACCAACAGCCAGAAGAAGTAAACCAGCAACTAACCTGTAAGTAGTTGATGATGTCTTGAAATAGCGCTGGTGGGTGGGGGGGATCCTTCATGCTGCTTAATGTCATGTTCAGCTGTGTGAGGTTAAGAGAGGGCATAGGCTAGAGCGGGTGTATTCCAAAATGGCAGCACTGGCATCAAATCAGCACTGCATGTTGATTGACGTCATGATCTGCCTGCTCTGCATGCTGCCGGCAGATGTTAGGTGTGCATGCGCTAACCCCCTTACCAATATGGCGTCCGGCGCACTTTGTATCAAGACGTTTGGTCGCAGACGCCATTTTGGAACCTTAAGGGGCCTCTTATGCTCAAATGACGGGTGCTACCAAGCCCAATCCTGCCTCCTAGATCTTTAACAGATAAAAATGACAGAATTAGCACTCAGAGGCTTTGAAAGGAAACTGTGAGTCACAATGTGGAGACGCATTTGAAAAAGTTAATAGATTGGTTGAATACATGGCCAGTACAGTGTGGAGATGATATACTGAGGCTTTGTAATGCACTGATCAAATCTCTCACTTGGAATATTGTGTAGGACTCTCTGTTCCTGACTTTGGCCTCTTGTACATACCCCTCCTTTTGCCCTACCACTTGCAGCTGTGCCTTCAGCCGCCTACATCCATATGCCTAAACCTCTCCATCTCTTCACTACCCTCTCCTCTTTTAAGTGACCAGTACAATGGAGTGCAATTGTATAGTGGATATGCTGGCTTTTTCTTATCGTACAGGTTGAACCTCCCTTATTCAGAACTCCCTTATCCGGTACCACCCCTCGTCCGGCACCATTCCCGACCACCAGGTGGTGCAAGCGCAGAACTCTGACATGAACAAATTGAAGCCTTTCCTCGCTGCTGACCCCCGCAATCACTGGCCTGACCCCGCTATCCACCACACCATACCACACCCTCCCCCCCGCATGATCTCTCTGCCGCACTCCCAGCCCCAAGCCAGCCAGCCCCGATATCCCCTTGCTCAGCACCTGTACCGTCCAATTTAACGTGACCACCCCTCTTCTGGAGAAATCCCTTATTCGGCACAGGCCACGTCCCGAGGGTGCCGGATAAGAGAGATTCAACCTGTACTGTTAACCACAAATGGATAAAAAGCAAAAGATGGAAAGTAGTGGCTGAGGAAGGGGCGGAGGACAGCAGCAATGAGAAAGAAGAACGGTGAGCTTGTGCAGACTATGGAGACGGACCAAAGTATTTAGGAGAGAAACAAGTCAAGATAGTTAGACAGATAGAGTACTGTGGAAGCAAGTGTGTAATTATGAGCCAGTATCTGAGCAAGAGAGAGTTGTGGCATGAGTACTAACATTTGATTCACGCCAATACCATCAGTAAACACAAAATCCCCAGCCCCACCCGATTAATAAATCAGAATCAGAATCAATTATCTTCCATTATTATGGAAAGGTTCCAAAAATGCAGGTACTATAGAGTATTCATGGGAACTTCTTAACAGAAATGTCCTTTCAAATTGAATACTTGTTAAGCATGGATTCATTGCTATCAATAGGAAAAATACTGATCAATAATACCAGCTAACAGGAACCATTAAATCAAAGGAGGACTTTCCCAGGGCAGCTGGTGATGATTCTGCCATTTACACCCCATCTAGACCCATCTTTTGTTTCTTAACTTGTTCCATCACCATCTCATTTTTGCCCATCATCCCTTTTGTTCCTTAATCTCTCCTGCCTTCCACCCTATCACAGACCTTCCCTTTTGTTCATTCCTCCCCTCCCCCTTTCCCTGCACTTCCTAAAGAACCTGTTGCATTTCTAATTTTTCCAGTTCTGACAATGGGTCACAGACCTGAAACATGAACTATGTTTTACTCCACAGATGCTGCTTGACCTGCTGAGATTTCCAGTATTTTCTGTTTTTATATTAAATAAAAGAGGCACTTTGGTTAGCATAGTTTATTTCATTAAATAATGTACTTTATTGTAAAGATTGACATGGGGCTTTGGAGCACCAAAGTGTCATACTTAAGGGAAGTTACGTACGTTCTCACAAGACTGAAGGAAATATCAACTCCACACATCTCCTAGCAGCTAGTTCAGAGCAGTATGGGTGGTGGCCTGGGAGGAACGTAGAAGAAATTTACCCTGAACTTTATTAAACATTTCTACTGTAAGACTAAAGATTAATAATAAAGATAAATTTGCATGAGTCACAATTTCATTACAAGTGTTTCCAACAGAGATCAAGTAGCCTAATGATTTCTTTATGGCTGAATATTCAGGTTCTTATTTCTTTATGTTAGAAACATAGAAACATAGAAAATAGATACAGGAGTAGGCCATTCGGCCCTTCGAGCCTGCACCACCATTCAATTTGATCATGGCTGATCATTCACCTTAGTACCCCTTTCCTGCTTTCTCTCCATACCCCTTGATCCCTTTAGCCGTAAGGGCCATATCTAACTCCCTCTTGAATATATCCAATGAACTGGCATCAACAACTCTCTGCGGCAGGGAATTCCACAGGTTAACAACTCTCTGAGTGAAGAAGTTTCTCCTCATCTCAGTCCTAAATGGCTTACCCCTTATCCTTAGACTATGTCCCCTGGTTCTGGACTTCACCAACATCAGGAACATTCTTCCCGCATCTAACCTGTCCAGTCCCGTCAGAATTTTATATGTTTCTATGAGATCCCCTCTCATCCTTCTAAACTCCAGTGAATACAGGCCCAGTCGATCCAGTCTCTCCTCATATGTTGGTCCAGCCATCCTGGGAATCAGTCTGGTGAACCTTCGCTGCACTCCCTCAATAACAAGAACTTCCTCCCTCAGATTAGGAGACCAAAACTGAACACAATATTCCAGGTGAGGCCTCACTAAGGCCCTGTACAACTGCAGTAAGACCTCCCTGCTCTTATACTCAAATCCACTAGCTATGAAGGCCAACATACCATTTGCCTTCTTCATCGCCTACTGTACCTGCATGCCAACTTTCAATGACTGATGTACCATGACACCCAGGTCTCGTTGCATTCCCCTTTTCCTAAACTGCCGCCATTCAGATAATATTCTGCCTTCGTGTTTCTGCTACCAAAGTGGATAACCTCACATTTATCAACATTATACTGCATCTGCCATGAGTTTGCCCACTCACCTAACCTGTCCAAGTCACCCTGCAGCCTCTTAGCATCCTCCTCACAGCTCACACTGCCACCCAGTTTAGTGTCATCTGCAAACTTGGAGATATTACATTCAATTTCTTCATCTAAATTATTAATGTATATTGTAAATATCTGGGGTCCCAGCACTGTGCCCTGCGGCACCCCACTAGTCACTGCCTGCCATTCTGAAAAGGACCCATTTATCCCGACTCTCTACTTCCTGTCTGCCAACGAGTTCTCTATCCACGTCAGTACATTATCCCCAATACCATGTGCTTTAATTTTGCACACCAATTTCTTGTGTGGGACCTTGTCAAAAGCCTTTTGAAAGTCCAAATACATCACATCCACTGGTTCTCCCTTGTCCACTCTACCAGTTACATCCTCAAAAAATTCTAGAAGATTTGTCAAGAATGATTTCCCTTTCATAAATCCATGCTGACTTGGACCAATCCTGTCACCGCTTTCCAAATGCGCTGCTATTTCATCTTTAATAATTGATTCCAACATTTTCCCCACTACTGATGTCAGACTTACCGGTCTATAATTACCTGTTTTCTCTCTCCCTCCTTTCTTAAAAAGTGGTGTTACATTAGCTACCCTCCAGTCCATAGGAACTGATCCAGAGTCGATAGACTGTTGGAAAATGATTACCAATGCATCCATTATTTCTAGGGCCACTTCCTTAAGTACTCTGGGATGCAGACTATCAGGCCCCGGGGATTTATCGGCCTTCAATCCCATCAATTTCCCTATCACAATTTCCCGCCTAATAAGGATTTCCTTCAGTTCCTCCTTCACACTAGATCCTCGGTCCCCTAGCATTTCCGGAAGGTTATTTGTGTCTTCCTTCGTGAAGACAGAACCAAAGTATTTGTTCACTGGTCTGCCATTTCTTTGTTCCCCATTATAAATTCACCTGAATCTGACTGCAAGGGACCTATGTTTGTCTTCACTAATCTCTTTCTCTTCACATATCTACAGAAGCTTTTGCAGTCAGTTTTTATGTTCCCAGCAAGCTTCCTCTCATACTCTATTTTCCCCCTCCTAATTAAACCCTTTGTCCTCCTCTGCTGAAGTTAGAAAACAGCTAAAGATCATATTGGTCCTTTGAGGGGTTCATCAAGAGATGTTTAGATATGAAAATAAACACATGGCCAATGAGCTAAATATTTACTTTGCATCAGTTTTCATTACTGAAGACAATGCCATGTTTCTGATATTATAGGTTAGGCATGCAGTTAAAACTGCTTCAATAGAAATGACTGCAGAAATGGGTTCAGCTTGGGTTCAGCTGAGATCAATGTGCTTGAAGAGGATAATGCTGCAAGACCCAATGCCATTTACCCCAAAGTGTGAAAGGAAATGGGGGAAGTCAAATATGAGCAGTGGCTCATATATTCAGTAGCTCATTTAGATCCTGGTTGATTCTCCGTGGGCTGAAGAGAGGCATCTATGGTCCCTACTGTTTAAGAAGGGGAAGAAATTAAAATCCTGTGAGTTTGATGCCAGTTGTAGGGAAGCTGTTGGAAAGCAGAATACCGAAATGGAATGCATCATCACTTGGTTAGTTTGGCAGATAGTAGGGATTCCCAAGATGGTTTTAAGAAATGTAGATTCTGCCTCGTTCACCTTAGTGTCAGCTGTGGCTCAGTGGGTAGCACTCTTGCCTCTGAGTCAGATAGTTGTGGGCTTGAGTCCCACTCGAGAAACTTGAGCACAAAAATCTAGGCTGAAACTCTAGTGCAGTGCTTGAGGTAGAGCTGCAGTGTCAGAGGTGTCATCTTTTGGACGAGACATTAAACCAAGGCCCCATCTGCACTCTCAGGTGGAAGTAAAAAAAAATCCCATAGCACTATTTCGAAGACGAGCAGGGGAGCCATCCCTAGTGTCCTGGCCAAATTTATCCCTCAATCAACATAATAAAAAAACAGATAATCAGGTCATTATCACATTGCTATTTGTGGGAGCTTGCTGTTGTGTTTCCTACATTACAACAGTGACTACACTTCAAAAGTACTTAATTGGCTGTAAATCACTTTGAGGTGTCCGGTAGTCATGAACGGTGCTATGTAAATGCAGTCTTTCATTTTTTTAATTGAGTTCTTCAAGGAAGTGACCAAATTGGTGATGAAGTTGGTCTTATTGATGTTGTGCATCTTGATTTCTAGAAAAGCATTTGATGAGTTGTTGCACAGACATCTATCGGAAAAAGTATGTATGGAATTATAGGACAGATATCACGATGGAGATAACTAGTTGAAATCATGTAGATACAGGGTTGTTATTAATGGGAGCAAATCTGAATGGGACCTGGTTAAGATAGAGTTCCACAAGACTCCATATTGGAACCATTGCAGTTCATCAATTTCATGAATGACTTGGATGAAGGCATAAATAGACCCATTCCTAAGGTTGCTGATGACATCTAAAAATGCACACAGTAATGATTTAGACCAAGTGAAGAGATTATTGGCCAATTTTGACAAGTAAAGAGAATATATCCATATGTGACAGATGTCTGTTATTACGGACAAGTGCAGTGTCATGCATTTGAGGTTAGATGTCAAACATACTTATACCATGCACAGATACCCATTAAAGTAATGGATCTGGAACGAGACCTGTGGGGTGAAATTGCCCTGCGCCCCGATTGGGGGCGCTAACCAGCTGGGGTTGAGACTTTATGTGCCCGGCGGTGAAGTCCTGCCTCCACCTCTGAATTGAGCTTACCGTCCTCCAAAGGAAGTAGAGCGCAAGAGTTGGCAAACCAGTAAAGATGGCGCCCTCCCTTTTAAGTACTGCCCAGAGAGTGGATGTCGGCCAGCATTGCGACCCACGAAGTAGGAGTTGACACCCCCTCACGCCAGTCTCGTGGCCCGCGGAGCAGTTCTCTCCATGGGGCGGTGAGGCGTCGGTGCGGGGTGGTGAAGGATCGGCGCACACGGTGATGATGTCATCGCCAGAGCACGGCGCTGCCTTGGCAGTGCCTCCGCAAACTCTCGGGCAATTTCCCGGGACCTGGTAGCATCTCTTCCATGCTAATGGGCCTCTAAAAAAAAGGGCAGTTTTGTCCCCCTGGGGTCATAGCCAATCATTCACTGAAGGTACACAAGCAGCGTGAGGTGGCTACAGGGAAAGCAATTAGGGTTTTAGGTTGTATTGCTAGAACCACTGAATATGAAATGAACGGTACAATACTTGGGCTATACACGGCTCTGCTTTGTTCACACGTGGAGTACTGTGTTCAGTTCTGGTCCTGGCACTTAATGAGTGATATTAGACTTTGGAGAAAGTGCAGAGGAGGACGACCAGGATGATACTTAGCTTCAGAGTTCTTAGTCATTAAGATAAGCTCCAAGAGTTAGGGCTATTTACATTGGAGAAATATGTGCCGAGAACAGCCTCAGGCTGCAGTAACTTCGGAGGAAGATGGTCAGAATCCCTGCTTTTATGTGAGATATTTTTCCAAGTGGAAGGAGGACAACACGTGGTAAATAATAACAATCAAGAAATATATATAGAACAAATGGGTGGCAGTATGTCACAGGGCTACAGCCCAATTGAAGGATTTTGTAAACTATGTGATTGAAGCTCTAGTGCTTTATGCATCATAAGATCCTAGAGATCTCCTGAATGTTCCTTCTATCCAAATGTTTGTATAACTGCAATTAATATATTATTATAGTAAATGGTGCATAATGGGACCACTACAAGACAACAAACAATCCATTTGTTGGAAATTTCCTTTGGAGTAAGTACTTTGAACACTGCAAGTACTTATCTTAATTGGCAATGGTGCATCCTGTAAATGCAGAAGAATTAAAGTTATTAATCCAACTTTAATAGTTGTTTTTTTATTAGGTGATAAGAGGGTGCAGAACTAGTCCTTCGAGTTCCATAGCACTTGATGTACTGAACAGAAAAAGCAGGAAACTATGCAAAATCTATTCATTCTTCTTAGATTTACTTCATTTGTTTAAAGTACTTTCCATCTGCAAATCTAGTAATGGACCTGTTGCAGCAGTGACTCAGAGTCATGCTCATAAAACAGTAATCTCAGGCTAAATTGCTTCTATAAAACCAGCAGGTTTTCCCATTAGGATATATCAGGAATTAGTCTTTGCCTGCACAATTGTTCTCTTGAAGCAGTCACTCCTGTTAACATGTAGCGCTGATCCACATGTGCACTGACAACACCCAGCTCTACCTCACCACCAGCTCTCTCGATCTCTCCACTGTATCTGATTTGTCACTCTGTTTGTCCGGCATCCAGTACTGAATTAACAGAAATTTCCTCCAACTAAATATTGGGAAGACCGAAGACATTGGGCTAGAACCTCCACTTTTTTTGCATGCTTAACGCCCAGTTAACGCCTATTTTACCGCTGAAATGATGTATAACGCCCATATATCACCCTTTCTGGCACAAAATGGAAACTGACGGGCTTTTTTAGGAAACTTATCACCGAGCGTTATTTTCCCAATGGGCTTAACGGCGAAAAAAAATATCACCATCTACCCACATTTTTTGGGCGGAATCATCAGAATAAGCAAATTCAACGCCCATAATATCGCCCAGCGTTACTTTCCGCACGGAATTAATGCCGAGATTCAATATTAATGCCCGGCCACTGTTTTTTGTCGTAAAGAGCATATTTACCCAAACTAGCGGCAATCGAGTTCGCCCATCTTCAATTTCACCACCTCGCACACATATCGACCACAATATCACTCGCCCAAAAAACCGCCCACAAAAAGTGGAACTAACCGGAATGAACGCCAGCGGTGTGGCCGGCACTTGTTAAATCCCACTCTTACACGAGGAGCTGATATCGGAAAGATTTGACTGAAAGAACGCTGATGTGAATGACAACACTGACACACTGCTGTGTGTGCAGCTCAGACATCAATGGTGCCCATCATCTTGGTGCCAGTTAACGTTTAAGTTGATTGAAGTTAAGTTGTATTTAACCCTTTCATGGTAAGGAATCACCAGTGTTTAACGGTCCAGCTATCTGAGACAATGCACAACAAGGTTATGTTCAATAACAAAAGTTTAATACCAACATTGGTCTGAAATCATAAGTATCACAGCCAATAACACCCAACCTCCACCCACATCCCACTTTTTCCACCATTGACATCAATCACATGTTCAACATGTCCAGCAACACAGAATACAAAGGCAAAGCAGGAGCGTGGTCCCCAGCCCCCATACATTGCAACAAATTGCATAAACCCAGATGGAGATATAACACAGCCATCACCTGCGCACATGCACCTCACTTTCCTTCCCGCCTCTCCTTCTTTTCCCCATCTCCACCCCTTCCCCTTCTCGTTCCACAGCGCCTGGCCAAGGAACTCCTCAGGTGGTTGCTCATTGGGGGGGATAAAGGCAGATGCATTGGTTGGACAGATAAGGGAGCGGGGGATGCCGAATGGGCAACATTCTCTGGTGCAGAAGCAGGATCTTGATCCTTGCTCTCATCTGTTGTTCGCAGTGGTGGTGCGGGACCTAGGGGTGGAGTGCCGCATTCTAGGACCACTGGGAGGGCTGTGTCAGCAGTGTTCCTGGCTATTGCATCCAGGGACTCCGCCATGCGTAGAATGTACTCGGTCATGGTGGCCAAGTGTCGGGATATGCCCCCCAAAGCTTCAATGAGCTGGTTACCAATGTCTGCAGTCCTGCTGGACAACTGTCCCATCTCTCCGCTGTCATGTTGCGCTCATGGAACAGACCTGCTGTGTCCACGAGACCTCCGCGGGGTCGGCGGCATCCTGGGGACAAATGGGGTGCCCTGTGAAGAGATGCTTGGGGCCGGTACCTCCAGAGTGGAGGCAGGAATGACCGGAGGACCAATAGATGGCATTGGGGTGGAATGGGTTCTGGAGCATGGCGATGCAGGTTCTTCGAAGTCTGTGCTCTCATCCGTCGAGAATAGACCCAGCAGATTGACAGGCGACAATCGGAACTCCTCAGCACCAGATGTAGTAGGATCATCCATTCATTCCTGCCCCGCGCCCCCACCTTCTGGCCTCTGTGGCCTTGCCAGGGGCCGTGCTGCTGGCTGAGCTGCAAGACACAAATGAGGTTGTTAGAGGAGAAGGGGGTGCTAGAGTGACAAGGTGTGTCCAGCGCTACACACAGCATATGCAAAACAAAAGCACCACCGCTCTCAAAATCATCGCAGACATCACATTTCATCATCATCAACACATTGTGCATTGCAATGATTTTCATTAGGCCAGAATTATTTCTATGACACTTTTAGAAATCATCTATCATATATGATTGGTCGGATATGAGTTGGTGTGACATCTATTGACTTTAAATCACGCAATAGTGTAAGCTTTACTCACGTGGCATCACTTCAGGGTCTGCAGATGTGTCCGTAGCTGTCCGGGGGTGCTTCCCCACGAGTGCTAGCACTCGCTCCTCCATCTCTATGATGTCGCTGGGGACTGGTGGCCTCCCCCCACCCGTTCGCCTCTGCTCGGACCTCATCGTCGATAGCTTCTTCTGTAAAAGGTGACAGGCTGACATGGCATGAGATCATTGCATGATATCATTGCTAGGTACTGTCACAGAGACTGATACAACACATAACCAACAGATGTAATCATGATTATTATGATTATTATCCTTCTTTACCTAAAGATGTATACCGTGACCGCAGGCTTTGAGTAAAACATTCCCAGTAAAAGTGTAAGACCTCACATCTGCTGATAGTCACTCATGACTCTTACAAATCAAATTATATAAATACATAAGTACATGCAAATCAATGTACAATTACTCTTGCGGATTCCACAAGGTCGTTCCATCACGGCATTGGTTGTCCTCACGCACCTCGTTGGTCGCCGACGAGACCACCTCTGCTATCTCGGTCCATATCCTCTGGTAGGCCTTTGGGGTAGGCTTCCCACGCCCTCCCTGTGTCAAATCAGCCCAGCATGACCTGACCTCCTGCAGGAGGGAGGCATTTGCCTCGTCCGAGAACCTCCTGGCTCTTTTGCAGCCTCCAATATGCTCCTCTCCCACCTCACTGTTCTCTCCAGCGTCAATCTCCACAGCGTACCGTGATGCCTCCTCCTCTCCCTCTATTATAGGGCAAATTCGGTCAAATATGTGGCTGGTAACAGCTCCTTTTTTTTTGCCTACTTGCTGTGAAGCTCTAAAGTCTCTCTCCTTCCTCCCAAAGCAGCCACACCACACCCAGCCACGCCTTCGGTCCCTCTGAACTCCCTCTCTCTCTGTCTCCTCTTCTGCGCGGGAACCGACCGTTGCCATGCCGTTGCTAAAGACGGCCACACTTTACTGCAGAAGGTCAAAAAAATTCAACACTACCGCCCATTTGAGATCGCTCACAGTAACGGCCATTTTCAAAAATGTAAACTAGATGTTTTGAGAATGGGCGAGAAGCCGGCGATCTGAAAACCTTTTTTTACCGCCCACGCGGAAATAACGCCCATTTTTGGGCGATAACCTCAAAAGTGGAGGTTCTAGCCCATTGTCTTTGGTCCCCGCCACAAACTCTGTTCCCTAGCCACCAACTCCATTCCTCTCCCTGGTCACTGTCTGAGGTTGAACTTGACCATTTGCAATCTTCCACCTCAGTAACATCGCCTGTCCCCGACCCTGCCTCAGCTCATCTGCTGCTGAAAACCTCACCATGCCTTTGTTACCTCTAGACTTGACTATTCCAATGCTCTCCAAGCTGGCCTTTCATTTTCCACCTTCCATAAACTTGAGCTTGTCCAAAACTCAGCCGCCCGTGTCCTAACTTGTACTAAGTCCCATTCACCCATCACCCCTGTGCTTGCTGACTTACATTGGCTCCCTGTTCGGCAATGCCTTGATTTTAAAATATCCAACCTTGTTTTCAAATCCCTCCATGGTCTCGTCCCTTTCTAACCCCCTCCAGCCCTACAACCCACCGAGATATCTGTGCTCCTTCAATTCTGGCCTCTTGTACATCCCTGATTGTAATTGCTCCACCAATGTCGGCGGTGCCTTCAGCTGCCTGGACCCTAAGCTCTAGAATTCCCTCCCTAAACCTCTCTGCCTCTCTCTGTCCTCTTTTCAGATACTCCTCAATACCTACCTCTTTGACCAAGTCTTTGGGCACCTGTCTTAAGATATCCTTATGTGGATTGGTGTCAAACTTTGTTTGATAATGCTCCTGTGAAACACTTTGGGATGTTTTATAATATTAAAGTGCTACAGGGAATGGTAGCATAGTGATAATGTTAATGGTCTAGTAATCCAGAGGCCTAGACTAATGATCCAGAGAAGTGAGTTCAAATCCCACCACAGCAGCTGGAGAATTTAAATTCAGTTAATTAAATAAATCTGGAATAAAAAAACTATCAACCATGAAACTACTGGAATGTCATTAAAAACCCATCTGGTCCACTAATGTCCTTAAGGGAAGCAAATCTGCTGTCCTTACCCAGTCTGGCCTATATGTGACTCCAGATCCACAGCAATGTGGTTGACTCTTAGCTGCCCTCTGAAATGGCCTAGCAAGTCATTCAGTTGTAATGAAACCGTGATGAGGAAAAAAGAAGAAAACGGGATGGACCACCCTGCATCAACCTCAGCACCAGCTTCGGACAGGACAACAGCACACCCAGCCCAGTTGAACCTGCAAAGTCCTCCTCACCAACATCTGGGGACTTGTGCCAAAATTGGGAGAGCTGTCCCATAGACTTGTCAAGCAACAGTCTGACAGAATCATACCTTTTAGCCAATGTCCCAGACTCCTCCATCACCATCTCTGAGTATGTCCTGTCCCTTCGGCAGGACAGGCCAATCAGAGGTGGCGGCACAGTGATATACAGTCAGGAGGGAGTGGCCCTGGGAGTCCTCAACATTGACTCCGGACCCATGAAGTCTCATGGCTTCAGGTTAAGCATGGGCAAGGAAACCTCCTGCTGATTACCACCTCCCGCCCTCCCTCAGCTGATGAATCAGTACTCCTCCATGTTGAACACCACTTGGAAGAAGCACTGAGGATAGCAAAGGTGCAGATAGTGTCCATCACCAAGACTAGCTCGGTAGCACCATTACTGATCGAGCTGACCAAGTCCTGAAGGACATAGCTGCCAGACTGGACCCGCGACAGGTAGTGAGAGAACCAACATGAGGGAAAAACCTACTTGACCTCGTTCTCACCAATCTAGCTGTCGCAGATGCATCTGTCCATGACAACATTGGTAGTGATGACAGTCATTGTGGAGAAAAAATGCCATCTTCACACTGAGGATACCCGCCATCGTGTTGCGTGGCACTACCACCGTGCTGAATGGGATAGATTCAGAACAGATGCAGCGCTGTGGGCCATCAGCAGCAGCAGAATTGTATTCCACCACAACCTCATGGCCCGGCATATCCCTCGCTCTACATTACAGGCCAGGGGACCAACCCTGGTCCAATGAGGAGTGTAGAAGAGCATGTCAGGAGCAGCACCAGGCATACCTAAAAATGAAGTATTAACTTGGGGAAGCTGCAACACAGGACTGCATGCATGCTAAAAACCGAAAGCAGCATGCCATAGACAGAGCTAAGGGATCCCACATTCAACGGATCAGATTAAAGCTCTGCAGT
Organism: Pristiophorus japonicus; assembly: GCF_044704955.1. NCBI lineage: Eukaryota > Metazoa > Chordata > Chondrichthyes > Pristiophoridae > Pristiophorus > Pristiophorus japonicus. The sequence goes on along the minus strand of NC_091982.1, from coordinate 38,216,868 downwards.
CCTGCCACATCTAGTCGTAAATGGTAGTACACCAAATAACTAATGGGAGGAGGAGATTCCATGAATATCCCTATCCTCATTGAGAGCAGTGCGTAGCACGTGAGTGCAAAAGACAAGGTTGAAGCACTTGCAACCATCTTCAGCCAGAAGTGCCGAGAGGATGGTTCATATCAGCCGCCTCTTGAGGTTCCCACCTTCACAGAAGCCAATCTTCAGCTAAATCGATTCACTCCATGTGATATCAAGAAACGGCTGAGCGCACTGGATGCAGCAAAGGCTATGGGCCCCGACAACATCCCGGCTGTCGTGCTGAAGACTTGTGCTCCAGTACAGCTACAGCACTGGCATCTATCCAACAATATGGAAAACTGCCCAGGTACGTCCTATCCACAAAAAGCAGGACAAATCCAATCCGGCCAATTACCGTCCCATTAGTCTACTCTCAATCATCAGCAAAGTGATGGAAGGTGTCATCGAGAGTGTTATCAAGTGGCACTTACTCACCAATAACCTGCTCACCGATGTTTAGTTTGGGTCCTGCCAGGACCACTCAGCTCTAGACCTCATTACAGCCTTGGTCCCAACATGGACAAAAGAGCTGAATTCCAGAGGCGAGGTGAGAGTGACTGCCCTTGTCCAAGTGTGGCATCAAGGAGCATAAAACTGAAGTCAATGAGAACCAAAGAGAAAACTCTCCAGTGGCTGGAGTCATACCTAGCACAAAGAAAGATGGTTGTGGTGGTTGAAAGTCGATCGTCACAGCAGGAGTTCCTCAGGGCAGTGTCCTAGGCCCAACCATCTTCAGCTGCTTCATCAATGACCTTGCCTCTATCATAATCAGAAGTGGGGATGTTCGCTGATGATTGCACAGTATTCAGTGCCATTCACAACTCCTAAGATAATGGATCAGCCCATGCCAACATGCAACAAGACCTGGACGACATTCAAGCTTGGGCTGATAAGTAGCAAGTAATATTCGTGCCACACAAGTGCCAGGCAATGACTATCTCCAACAAGCGAGAATCTAACCATCCCCCTTGACATTCTACGGCATTATCATCGCCGAATCCCCCACCACCAACATCCTGGGGGTCACCATTGACCAGAAACTTAACTGGACCAGCCACATAAATACTGTGGATACAAAAGCAGTTCTGAGGCTGGGTATTCTGCAGCGAGTGTCTTACCTTCTGACCCCCCCAAAGCCTTTCCATGATCTACAAGGCACCAGTCAGGAGTGTGATGGCATACTCTCCACTTGCCTGGATGAGTGCAGCTCCAAAAACACTTCAGAAACTTGACACCATCCAGGACAAAGCAACTCACTTGATTGGCACCCCATCCACCACTTTAAACATTCACTCCCTCCATCACCGGCGTACCATGGCTGCAGTGTGTACCATCTACAAGATGCACTGCAGCAACTCGCCAAGGCTTCTTCAGCAGCACCTCCTGAGCCCGTGACCTCTATCACCTAGAAGGTCAAGGGCAGCAGGCGCATGGGAACATATCCACCTCCACATTCCCCTCCAAGTCACACACCATCCTGACTTGGAAGTATATCGCTGATCCTCCATCGTCGCTGGGTCAAAATTCTGGAACTCCCTCCCGAACAGCACTGTGGGGGAGTTCCTTCACCACGCGGACTGCAGCGGTTCAAGAAGGTGGCTCACCAACATCTTCTCGAGGGCAATTGGGGATGGGTAATATATGCAGGTCTTGCCAGTGACGCCCACATCCCATGAATGAATAAAAAATATATATAAATGCAAGTTTTTGTGGTTGTGCTTGTACCATATAAACATATATTTATTTGTTTTTTAACAAGCTTGTTTTTCTAGGGACTCTCCCCGGCAGCGTCCGGACGTTTGGGACCCCTCTGGGGACGACTGGGCCTCTACTTCCCTTTGGAGCTCCGGGTATGGTCTGGCCAGGGCTTTTTGCAGCTGCAGAGGGCTGGCAGCGCCCATGGAGCAGTACCAAGGGAGTAACCTACTGCTGACTTGCATTTTAAACTTTTAATCAACTTTTAATCTACCTTTAAACTGTTGATCAACTTGAGAAACTTTTTAATCAATTTGGGAAAACTTTTAAACTTTTAAACAACTTGGAGAAATTGGAAAATTTTTTTTTTAAACTTTGGAAAAAACTTTTAAAACATCCCTTGGAACTCCAGCAGACAACTGATCTTCCTAATGCCTGCCCCCAACCAAGCCTCAGGCCACCTACCATCAAGGGCGCTACTCGGCGCTGAGCTTGCCAACATCTCGCCGTAGGCAATTAGGCTCATACAGCAGTGCCTGGTCTCCAGTCATCTTGGACCCCCTTGCCACTGGATTAAGATCTTGTTCAGCTAAGCCCGTGTGGTTGCCGGTGTGCAACGGCCACCCCACGTTAAAAGAACTCACGCACAGGCATCTTCCACTTCGTTAACATGGGGTTCAGGACTGGAACATCAGGACCCTCATGGACAACTCCAACTGCAACAGGCCAGAATGCCACACCGCCATAATTGCCTGGGAACTTAGACGCTTTGACATCGATATCACTGCTCTAAGCGAGACCTGGTAGTCAGGGGAAGGCAAGCTCAAGGAACAAGGTGGAGATCACACCTTTTTCTGGAAAGAAAAACCAGAGGAAGAACGCCATCTTCACGGAGTCGGCTATGCCATCAAAAATGAGCTGGTCGATCACCTCAAAGACTCCCACTGTGGGGTTAACGAATGCCTCATGACTCTGCAACTCACCCTATCAGTGCGTGCGCCCCAACACTCAATGCAATGGATGAGACCAAAGAGGGTTTTTTATTCCAACCTCGAAACATCCCTGTCCCGCGTCCCTGCGGGCGACAAATTGATTCTTCCAGGTGACTTCAACGCCAGGGTCGGCAAAGGCACAGCCCTCTGGGGAGGCGTGATTGGCAGAGAGGGGGTAGGGAAAGCCAACTTCAGTGGTACCCTACTCCTGACAAAATGTCTAGAACATGAACTTCTCGTCACCAACACCCTGTTCCACCAGAGGGACAAATACAAGGCATCGTGGCAACACCTTCGCTCCAAACACTGGCACCTGCTCGACTATGTCATCGTCCGAGCCAGAGATCGCAAGGACATGCGCATCACCTGCACCATGACAGGAGCTGACGACTGCTGGACGGACCACCGCCTAATCCGATCCATCATCGACATTAACATAGCCCCAAAGCAGAGGGGCAGCAGAAGCAGTGTTGCAAAAAAGTCATTGCGGGGGCACTTAAAGACTCAGCTAAGAGAGCCCTATACAGCCAGTGCCTCACAGCTAACCTAGTGTGCCTTGATGACCCTGAGATGCTGAATGTCCACAGCGCTTGGTCTGCCTTCCAGGCCTCCATAACCAGTGCCTGTGAAGAGACACTTGGTCACTCAACCAGAAAACAACAAGGACTGGTTTGATGAGAATGATCAGGAGATCCAAGAACTAATAGATCGCAAGCGTAGAGCATTTCTGAGCCTCAAGCAACAACCCAACTCAGGAGCATCAAAGCAACATTACAGGCGGCTCAAGGCTGAGGTCTAACAAAAAACCCGGAACCAAAAGAACAGGTAGTGGATGGAGAAAGCACACGAGATACAACAACTAGCCGACAGCCATGATATGCGAGGATTCTTCATCGCAGTCAAGGCCACCTAATGTTCAAACTACCAAGGCCCCACCCCACTGCTGGCCAAGAATGGGGAAACACTCATCAAGGACACTGAGGCTGTCAGGGCCTGCTGGAAGGAGCATTTCGAAGATCTCCTCAATCGAGACTCTGCATTTGACTCGTGTTCTCGATTCCATCCCGCAGCATGCGACCCACCACCACCTCAGTGAAACCCCAACGTTGCACGAGGTAGGCAAAGCCATAAAACAGCTCAACAACAACAAGGCTATGGGAGCGAATGGAATCCCTGCTGAGGCGCTAATGTATGGTGGAGAGGTGCTGTTGGTGTGGATACATGACCTCATCTCTCTCATCTGGAGGGAGGAGAGCATGCCGGGGGATCTCAGCGATGCAGTGATCGTGACAATCTTTAAAAAAGGGGATAAGACCTACTGCGGCAATTGCAGGGGATTCTCCTTCCTATCAGCCACTGGGAAAGTTGTCACTAGAATTCTCCTCAACCGTCTTCTCCCTGTGGCAGAGGAGCTCCTCCTGGAGTCACAGTGCAGATTTCGTCCCCTACGGGGCACAACGGACATGATCTTTGCAGCGTGACAGCTGCAGGAAAAATGCAGGGAGCAGTGCCAGCCCTCACACATGGCCTTTTTCGACCTTACTAAGGCCTTTGACACTGTCAACCACGAGGGTCTATGGAGCGTCCTCCTCCGTTTCGGATGCCCCCAAAAGTTTGTCAACATCCTTTACCTGCTCCACGACAACATGCAGGCCGTGATCCTTACCAACGGATCCATTACAGACCCAATCCACGTCTGGACCAGGGTCAAACAGGGCTGCGTCATCGTTCCAATCCTCTTCTCAATCTTCCTCGCTGCCATGATCCACCTCGCAGTCAACAAGCTCCCCGTTGGAGTGGAGCTAAACTACAGAACCAGTGGGAAGCTGTTTAACTTACGCCGCCTCCAGGCCAGGTCCAAGATCACCCCAACCTCTGTCATTGAGCTGCAGCATTCTGAGGCTGAACTCCAGGATATAGTCGACGTATTTACTGAGGCATAGGAAAGAATAGGCCTTACGCTAAACATCCGTAAGACAATGGTCCTCCACCAGCCTGCCCTCGCTGCACAGCACTGCCCCCCAGTCATCAAGATCCATGGCACGGCCCTCGACAACGTGGACCATTTCCCATACCTTGGGAGCCTCTTATCAACAAAAGCAGACATTGATGCGGAGATTCAACAACACCTCCAGTGTGACATTGCAGCCTTCAGCCACCTGTGGAAAAGAGGTTTTGAAGACCAGGCCTTCACATCTACCACCAATCTCATGGTCTACAGGGCTGTAGTAATACCCGCGCTCCTGTATGGCTCAGAGGCATGGACGATGTACAGAAGACACCTCAAGTCACTGGAGAAATATCACCAATGATGTCTCTGCAAGATCCTACAAATTCCCTGGGAGGACAGGCGCACCAACATCAGAGTCCTCGTCCAGGCTAACATCCCCAGCATTGAAGCACTGACCACACTCGATCAGCTTCACTGGGCAGGCTACATAGTTCGCATGCCAGAAACAAGACTCCCAAAGCAAGTGCTCTATGTGGAGCTCGTTCACGGCAAACGAGCCAAAGGTGGGCAGCGGAAACGTTACAAGAACACCCTCAAAGCCTCCCTGATAAAGTGCTACATCATCACTGACACCTTGGAGTCCCTGGCCAAAGATCGCCCTAAGTGTAGAAAGTGCATCCGGGAGGGCGTTGAGCACTTTGAGTCTCAACGCCAAGAGCGTGCAGAAATCAAATGCAGGCAACGGAAAGAGCGTGTGGCAAACCAGTCCCACCCACCCCTTCCCTCAACGACTATCTGTCCCACCTGTGACAGAGTCTGTGGCTCTCGTATTGGATTGTTCAGCCACCAAAGAACTCACTTCTTCGATTCCGAGGGACTGCCTATGATGATGTTTTCCTAGGGGTGCACACCTGCTGCAGATTGCAGTGTTCGTTAAGAAATCTATTTTTGTTTGTTTATTCTTCTTGAGAAATCAAGGTAATAGCCCAAGGCCTATAGTGTACCAAAGAGAGACGAAATACGTCAAGAAGTAGAGGTTAGGTGATGCATAGCGAGGGTTTTTTAAATCTGCAGATTGTAGGAGGCAGTAAAGGCTGACGGAGGTAAGGCGTTCCACAGTTCTCGGATACTGGAAATGAGTACGTTGGAATAGGACATTGTGTGACGAGTCTTGATTACAACAAAGTGAGGAAGCAAAGAGGATGAAGAATTAAAACTTAGCAGAAAAAAGAAAAGGAAGGTTATAAATTTCATGTGTTCTAACATCATGATATGATTCTACTTTTCTGTGATAATATTGGATAGGACTGTATACCTTTGGCCCCATTCCAATCCAATCCCTCCCACATTCCATTTGCCTCCTGCAGCCAAACAAGGATGATCACACCCTGAACTGTGACCGCCGTCTATGCCTCCCACACCTCATACTAACAAAAGAAGAAAATAGAGAGAGAAAGGGCAATAAAGAAGAAAAAGAGAGATGGAAGAGGACAGAGGAATAACCACAAAGAGAGAGAAACATAGAATTACGTTAAATATAGCACAGAAACAGGGCATTCGGCCCAACTATGCTGAAGTTTCATCATAGGCAGTCCCTCGAGATCGAGGAAGACTTGCTTCCACTCTAAAAGTCAGTTCTCAGGTGACCGAACAGACCAATACGGGAATTACAGTCTCTGTCTGTCATGTATGTACATGCTGTTTGTAGCCACCAGATAGTGCCATTGTTGGAGGCCACTCAGCAGCACGCACATGGTGCTGCTCTGATATAAAAGGCCAGCCATATTATGAGTCAGGCACTTTGGGCCTTAATAAAGCAGAAACAAGGTTGTACCAGTACTCAGTTTGTACCTTTATTGCATACATAACATTTGGCGACGAGAATACAAGAATCTTTGTTTTCAAAATGAGCATGATTGGATTCTTAGAGCAATTTGTGGAGGGAGAAGATTGGGCAGACTTTGTGAGCCATTTGAACCAGTACTTCGTGGCCAACAAAATGAAGGGGGTCAACAATGCAGAGAGGTGCCGGGCCGTGTTCCTCATTGTGTGTGGTTCAAAGATCTACGGTCTGATAAAGAATCTACTCATGCCTAGTAATCCAACAGAAAAAACATATGAGGAATTGTGTACATTGGTACGGGAGCACCTCAAGCCAGATGACGGCATCATCATCTCGAGATACAGGTTTTATACACACGTTTGATCGGAGGGCCAGAGCAGGGCGGAATTCGTTGCCGACCTGAGACATCTAGCGGGACCGTGCAAGTTCGGGACGGTGTTGGCAGACATGCTATGGGACTTCTTTGTTATCGGTATCAACCTCGAGGTGATCCTGCCCAAACTTCTGGCGGTAGAGGAGTTGGATTTAAAAAGGGCATCCAGATCATTCAATCTTGTATGACAACGGACAGGAGTTTAAAGCAAACATCGGTGAAGAACCGAACCTCGGAAAGTATTGTAAATGCGATTGATTCGGCGTTTGGCAGAACGGCACATGGCAGGGCCAATCCAGTTGCGTTCGCGAATGATTCGGCATTCGACAGAGCGGCACATGGCAGGGCCTATCCAGCTGCGTTCGCGAAACCTGTGGCTGCCCAAAGTCCGCCAGTGGGAAAGTATCCAACTTCTCCGTGTTGGCGTTGTGGGGGAAATCATCGGCACCAGCAGTGCTAATTTAAGGAATATAGTTGCAAAGGCTTTCTAAGAGTGGGGCATCTCCAGCGCAAGTGTCTGCAGATGAGCAAGCGAACTGCGACACACCACGTGGAGGATGAGAGTCAGACTAGCGCGGATCCGAGATGCCAGAGGAGGAAGTGTATGGACTGTATTCTTTCATAACCAAGAGTAAACCAATTTTGATTAATGTGAAGTTTAACAGGATACCGGTATCGATGGAACTGGACACAGGGGCGAGTCAATCGATCATGAACGAGAGGGCATTTAATAAGCTGTGGGATACTAAGGGTGAAACCCAGGCTGAGCCCTGTTTACGCCAAGCTGTGCACGTATACCAAAGAACTGATAAAGGTGATTGGCAGTGTATAAATTAATGTGTTGTATAATGGTGCGGTTCACGAGTTACCGCTGTGGATTGTTCCAGGCAATGGCCCAACGCTGCTCGGCAGGAGCTGATTGGAGAAAATCAGATACGACAGGAACGTCTTAAAGGCATTGTTATCGGAGGAAGATACATGTGCCCAAGTATTGAGCAAGTTCCCCTCGCTGTTTGAGCAGGATATCGGCAACTTCACGGGAGCCAAGGTGCAGATCCATGTGGACTCAGATGCAAGACCCGTCCATCATAAAGCTCGGGCAGTGCCACATATGATGAGGGAGAAGGTTGAAATTGAACTGGACAGACTCCAGCATGAAGGGATCATATCACCAGTCGAATTTAATGAATGGGTCAGCCCCATTGTTCCTGTGCTGAAAAGTGATGGCACAGTCAGAATCTGTGGAGACTACAATCAACAGGGTTTCGAAACAAGATCAGTACCCGTTACCGAAGGCTGATGACTTGTTTGCGACGCTAGCCGGAGGGAAGTCGTTCACAAAACTGGACTTGACATCAGCCTATATGAGGCAGGAGTTGGTCGAGATGTCGAAGAGACATATGTGCATAACACGCACAAAGGACTGTTTATTTGCCATAGGTGCCCTTTTGGAATTCGCTCAGCTGCAGCAATATTCCAGAGGAATATGGAAAGTCTACTGAAGTCCGTTCCCAGAACCATCGTGTTCCAAGATGACATTCTGATCACCGGTCGTGACTCCAAGGATCATCTGAACAACCTGAAAGAAGTTCTACTGTGTTTGGACAGAGTAGGACTCAGACTGAAATGCTCGAAGTGCATCTTCATGGCACTGGAGGTCGAATTCCTTGGGAGGAAAACCGCCACTGATGGCATCAGACCTACTGATGTGAAAACCAAAGCCATCAAGAATGCACCCAAGCCAAAGAACATGACGGAGCTGCGTTTGTTCCTGGGTCTACTCAACTACTTTGGTAACTTCCTACCTAAATTGAGCACCTTACTTGAACCACTGCACATGCTATTGAGAAAAGGCAACAACTGGGTGTGGGGCGCATTGCAAGACAGAGCTTTCGAGAAAGCCACCAATCTGCTTTGCTCGAACAAGCTGCTGGTACATTATGACCCATGTAAACGTTTAGTTTTGGCCTGTGACGCGCCGTCATATGGAACTGGTTGCATGTTACAACAAGCCAATGAGTCGGGGAAACTTCAACCTGTCACGTATGCATCCAAAAGTTTATCTAAAGCAGAAAGAGCCTACAGTATGGTAGAAAAAGAAGCTTTAGCGTGTGTGTACAGTGTTAAAAAGATGCATCAATACCTGTTCGGTCTGTGGTTGTGGTCATGGACATCCAAACCTTGGTCCAGGATCCATGTAGATTTTGCAGGTCCCTTCCTGGGCAAGATGTTTTTAGTGGTGGTGGATGCTTATTCGAAGTTGATAGAATGCATAATCATGTCATTCAGTACGTCCACGGCAACCATAGAGACTGATCACAAGCCGCTCATTTTGTTGTTTTCCGAGAGCAAAGGTATCAATACCAACGCTTCATCCCACATCCAAAGGTGGGCGCTGACATTATCTGCCTATGATTAAGTCATTCGCCACAGAACTGGCACAGAGAATTGTGCCTTTGCTTTGAGCCAGTTGCCGTTGCCCACATTGGAGGTGGAAACATCACAACCGGCAGATTTAATGTTAATCATGGATGCTTTTAAGAGTGAAGATACCCCTGTCACGGCTCAACAAGTTAAGACCTGGACCCGCCAGGATCCGATATTAATGGTGGTAAAGGGTTGCATCCTCAAAGGTCTGCCATACCTAAGCAAATGTGCGAGGAGGACAAACAGTACATTCGTCGCAAGGACGAACTGTCTATTCAAGCAGATTACATATGTTGGGACAATCGAGTTGTAATGTCTAAGAAGGGGAGAGAGAAGTTTGTGCGTGAGTTACACAGCACACATCCTGGTATAGTGATGATGAAGGCCATCGTCAGGTCCCATATATGGTGGCCAGGAATTGATTCTGAGCTGGAAGCATGCATGCATCAGTGCAACACCTGCATGCAGCTCAGCAAAGCACCAGCAGAATCGTCGCTGAGTCTGTGATCATGGACATCCAAACCTTGGTCCAGGATCCATGTAGATTTTGCAGGTCCCTTCCTGGGCAAGATGTTTTTAGTGGTGGTGGATGTTTATTCGAAGTGGATAGAATGCATAATCATGTCATCCAGTATGTCCACGGCAACCATAGAGAATCTCAATGTCATGTTCGCGACAAATGGTCTGCTTGACATAGTGGTGAGCAACAATGGGTTGTGCTTCACCAGTCAGGAATTTCAGGAGTTTGTAAAACTTAACGGCATCAAACATGTGTCAGCACCATTCAAGCCTATGTCCAATGGGCAAGCAGAACGTGCAGTACAAATTATCAAGCAAAGCATGATGACAGTAACCCAAGGGTCACTGCAGACCCGCTTGTTTTGCATTCTGCTGAGTTACAGGACAAGACCCCACACACTCACAGGGGTTTCGCCTGCTGAACTCATGATGAAAAGAGGTCTTAAGACCAAGTTATCTCTTGTACACCCGGATTATGTTGAATACAGAAGTAATCAGGTTGAGTACAGAAGACAGAGTCAACAAGGGTACCACAATTGCGCTACTGTGTCACGCGAGATTTCTGATAATGATCCTGTATATGTGTTGAATTATGGTCAGGGTCCCAAATGGATCGCTGGTATGTTCATGGCCAAGGAGGGCAACAGAGTATTTGTTATTAAGCTCAAGAATGGGCAAACTTGCAGGAAACACATGGATCAAACAAAGCTGAGGCACACAGACGAGCCAGAGCAGTCGGATGTAGAAACTGTCGACGACCAACCAACCTAGCAGCCTTCAGTGGACTCAAGGGTCTTCAGTGAACCCGGAATTTCTATTGTTAAGTATAAAAAACTCCACAAGACTGAGTACTGTGAGCTAAAACTGATGTAACCTTAGTCTCTTTAATACAACTCCAGAGTGCTTAAGCAGCATGGCAGAAAACCTTTTATACTGCCTTGCACGAGGTGTGCAGATGACTCTTGGGTCTCCAACAGTTGCACCCTCTGGTGGCAAGTCTTACACAGTTACAATGTTTACATACATAACATCACTCCCTGCCCCCCTGCCTCCCCCCAAAATCTTTGATACAAATGATTTACAAGTTGAGACGATCCGGGGCCCTACCTCCCTGGTTGATCGTCTGATTTCAAACTCTGGCATGGGTGAGTTGGTCGGACCATTGCTGCACTGCGGTGTTGCTGGTCTGACAGGACTGTTGGAAATGGTGGGTTCATCCTCTTGATTGACAGCGAGGTCGATTGCTGGTTGGGTGTGTGTTGGTGGATCAATGATGGTGATGTCCTCTTCAGGTTGTTCCTGGTTGTCAGTGAACCGCAGTTTGGTTTGATCCGAATGCTTTCTGCATGTTTGTCCATTCAATAGTTTGATTATAAACACTCTATTCCTCTCCTTGGTCAAGACAGTGCCAGCAACCCATTTAGGACCATGTCCGTAATTCAGGACAAACACAGGATTAACATCAATGTCACGCGATACAGCCGCGCGATCGTGGTACATGTTTTGCCGGCGTCGCAGGTTTCCACAAGATCATTTCGATCCGGGTGGACTAGGGAGAGCCTGGTTTTGAGTGCTGTCCTCATTAACAATTCTGCAGGAGGAACCGCAGTGAGCGAGTGGGGTCGCGTCTGGTAGCTGAGCAGAACCCAAGATAAAAGGGTCTGCAAGGAGCCCTCCGTCACACGTTTCAAGCTCTGCTTGATAGTTTGGACTGCCCGTTCCGCTTGACCGTTGGATGCGGGCTTAAACGGGGCACATCTGACAAGCTTGATGCCATTGCAGGTCATAAACACATTGAATTCTGAGCTGATGAAACATGGTCCATTGTCACTGACAAGGACGTTGGGCAAGCCATGGGTGACGAACATAGCCCGGAGGCTTTCAATTGTGGATGTGCTGGATGACATGATTATGCATTCAATCCATTTAGAGTAAGCATCCACTACAACTAAAGGGGTCAGCAAAATCTATGTGGATCCTGGACCACGGTTTGGAGGGCCATGACCACAGACTCAATGGAACCTCCCTTGGTGCATTGCTCAGTTGCGAGGACATATTGCACTGGTATACGCATGACTCTAAGTCCGAGTAAATGCCGGGTCATCAAACATGCGACCTGGCTGTAGCCTTCATCATGACTATGCCTGGATGGGTATTGTGTAGGTCGCGTATAAACGTTTCCCTGCCTTTTTTTGGCAAAACCGCGCGATTACCCCATAAGAGACAATCCAACTGAAAGGACAGTTCATCTTTGCGTCGGTGAAACGGCTTAATTTCATCTTGCATTTCCCCGAGAACAGCCAACCAGCTCCCATTGAGGACGCAATTTTTTACAAATGATAGCACAGGATTCTTGCTGGTCCAGGTCCTAATCTGGCGAGCAGTGATGGGTGACCCCTCGCTCTCAAAAGCATCCATGACCAGAAGCAATTCTGCGGGCGGCGACATTTCAACCCCGGTGGTGGGTAATGGTAGCCAACTGAGGGCATCAGCACAATTCTCCGTGCCTGGTCTGTGGTGGATAACATAGTCATAGGTGGACAATGTTAGTGCCCATCTTTGGATGCGGGACGAAGCATTGGTGTTTCTACCTTTGCGTTCTGAAAACAGCGAAATGAGCGGTTTGTGGTCGGTTTCAAGCTCAAACTGAAATCCAAATAGGTATTGGTGCATTTTCTTAACCCCATATACACATGCTAACGCCTCTTTCTCGACCATACTGTAGACTCTTTCAGCCTTAGACAGACCTTTAGACACATATGCAACCGGTTGAAGTTTGCCCGATACATTGGTTTGCTGTAACACACAGCCGACCCCGTACGAAGATGCATCACAAGCTAGCACAAATCGTTTACACGGGTCATGTCATACAGTACAAGTAACTTATTAGAACAAAGTAGGTTTCTGGCCTTCTCAAAGGCTGCCTCTTGAGATTTACCCCAAACCCAGTCGTCACCCTTACGTAGCAACATGTGCAACGGTTCCAGCAAAGTGCTTAACCCGGGTAGAAAGTTACCAAAATAGTTGAGGAGTCCCAGGAACGAACACAGCTCCGTCACATTCTGTGGTCTGGGTGCATTCTTGATGGCCTCTGACTTTGAGTCTGTTGGTCTGATGCCAACTGCCGCAATCTTTCTCCCCAAAAATTCAAGCTCTGGTGCCAGGAAAGCACATTTGGAGCGTTTCAGCCTGAGTCCCACTCTGTCTAGTCGACTTAGAACCTCTTCCAGGTTGTTCAGGTGTTCGGTGGTGTCACGACCAGTGATCAGGATGTCATCTTGAAACACAATGATGCGCGGAACCGATTTCAGCAGACTCTTCATGTTCCCCTGGAAGATGGCAGCAGCTGAGCGAATCCGAAAAGGGCACTTGTGGTATATAAACAGTCCTTTGTGTGTGTTGATGCACATCAATCCTTTTGAAGATTCAGCCAGCTCCTGTGTCATGTAGGCGAAGGTTAGGTCCAACTTGGTGAACAACTTCCCCTCTGCTAACGTTGTGAACAGGTCATCCACCTTGGGTAACGGGTACTGGTCCTGTAACGAGACTCGGTTGATCGTCACATTGTAGTCTCCGCAGATTCTAACCGTGCCATCGCTTTTCAACACCGGAACAATCGGACTGGCCCACTCGTTGAACTCAACTGGTGAAATGATTCCCTCTCGTTGAAATCTGTCCAGTTCGATCTCGACTTTCTCCCTCATCATACATGGAACCGCTCGAGCCTTGTGATGAAAGGGCCTTGCATCGGGGACTACATGGATCTGCACCTTGGTGCCTGTGAAGTTGCCGATGCCTGGTTCAAATAGCGACTGAAGCTTGCTCAGCACTTGGGCACACGAGGCACCATCCACTGAAGATGGTGCTTTGATGTCGTCCCAGTTCCATCAAATCTTTTCCAGCCAGCTTCTGCCGAATAGCTTTGGACCATCACCTGGTACAATCCACAGTGATAAATCATGCACAGCTCCATCGTACGATACCTTAACTGCCGCATTGCCAATGACTGGTGTGAGCTCTTTGGTGTAGATGTGCAGCTTAGACTGAATCGGGCTCAGTTTGGGCTTTTGTGCCTTGTTGCCCCACAGTTTCTCAAAAGCCTTCTGGCTCATAATTGATTGACTCACCCACGTGTCCAACTCCATTGATACCGGAATACCATTCAATTTGACTTTCAGCATAATGGGAGGGCACTTGGTGGTGAAGGTGTGTACCGCATACACCTCTTCCTTGGGTTGAGTTGCCTCTCTTGTTTGTTCTGCGTGATCCACATTGGATTGATCATCCTCTGCTGACTGCCACGTGGTGAATCGCAGCACTTTTGCACATTTGCTGGAGGTGCCCCATTGTTTCGCAGCCTTTGCATACGTAGTGCTTGAATTGACATTGATGGGCTCGATGATTACCCCCACAGCGCCAACATGGTGCTAATGGGTTTGCATTCACGCCCGATGGCGAACTCCGAGTCATCCTGGGTCTTGTAGCTGCAGGCGTATAGGCCCTGCCATATGCAGTTCTGCCTGCTAGCGACGTTATTTTATGCACAGTACTTGCCGGTGAGCTTCAATGCTGGGAAGATATATGTCTGTTGTTATCGCATGTGGATATGAATGCCTGGGCTATCGTGATGGCCTTGCTCGGGTCTAGGGATTCAGCAGACAGCAGCTTGCGAAGAATGACCTCGTGGCCGATGCCAAGCACAAAAAAGTCCCACAGCATTTCCCCCAAACGTCCAGCAAATGCGCAAGTTCCCGCAAGACATCTTAGGTCGGCGACATAACTCGCCACGTCCTGGCCCTTGGAGCGATGGTGCGTGTAGAAGCGATACCTGGCCATTAAGATACTCTGCTTCGGCTTGAGGTGTTCCTGAACCAGTGTACACAACTCAGTATATGTCTTCTTCGTTGGTTTTTCTCCAGTGCTAGCAGATTCTTGATGAGGCCGTATATTGTTGATCCATACATGGTGAAGAGAATCACTCTGCGCTTGATCGCTGTATCATCCCCATCCAGCTCATTGGCCACAAAGTACTGGCCGAGACGCTCAATGAAGGCTTCCCAATCATCACCCTCTACAAAGCTCTCTAAAATACCAACGGCAGCCATGACCACGTGAAAGTTCGTAATCTGTTACTCGTCGCCAATTGTTATGTATGGAAGAACTCCACAAGACTGAGTACTGTGAGCTAAAACTGATGTGACCTTAGACTCTTTAATACAACTCCAGGGTGCCTAAGCAGCATGGCAGACAACATTTTATCCTGCCTTGCACGAGGTGTGCAGGTAACCCTTGGGCCTCCAACAGTTGCGCCCTCTGTGACAAATCTTACACAGTTACAATGTTTATATACATAACATCCATCACGGACTTGTTCAATAAAAATGGACTTGCAATTCCTGACATGGCACTGCCACGCCCAACAAGTCAACCATCCAGCCACCAGCCACAACAGACTCCGCAAATTCACCCAAGGTTGGAATCGAACTGAGATGGTCAACCCGGGAGCGTAAAGCACCGGACCGTCTCAACCTGTGAAAGACTGTGATAAGATCTCAGAGGAGGGTATTGTCATGTAAGTACATGCTGTTTGCACCAGACGGTGCCATTGTTGGCAGGCCACTGAGCAGCACGCACACGGTGCTGCTCTGGTATAAAAGGCCAGCCATTTTATAAGTCAGGCATTTGGGCCGTAATAAAGCAGAAACAAGGTCGTACCTTGTTCAGTTAAACAATATTCAGTTTGTACCTTTATTGCACACATAACACTGTCACAGGTGAGACTGACAGTCATTGAAAGAAAGGGTGGGTGGGGAGTCTAGTTTGCTGCATGCTCCTTCCGCTGCCTGAGCTTGTTTTCTGCATGCTCTTGGCGTCGAGACTCGAGGTGCTCAGCACCCTCCCGGATGCTCTTCCTCCACTTAGGGTGGTCTTTGCCCAGGGATTCCCAGGTGTCGGTGGGGATGTTGCACTTTATCAAGGAGGCTTTAAGTGTGTCCTTGAAACGTTTCCTCTGCCCTCCTGGTGCTCACTTGTTGTATAGGAGTTGCGAGTAGAGCTCTTGCTTTGGGAGTCTTGTGTCGGGCATACAGACAATGTGGCTCATCCAACAGAGCTGGTCAAGTGTGGTCAGTGCTTCGATGTCGGGGATATTGGCCTGACCAAGAACACTGACGTTGCTGCATCTATCCTCCCAGGGGATTTGCAGGATCTTGCAGAGAAATCGTTGGTGATAGTTCTCCAAAGATTTGAGGTGTCTGCTGTATATGGTCTATGTCGCTGAGCCATACAGGAGGGCGGGTATCACTACAGCCCTGTAATCCATATGCTTGTTGCCAGATTTGAGGGCCTGATCCTTGAACACTCTCTTCCTCAGGCAACTGAAGGCTGCACTGGTGCACTGGAGGCGGTGTTGGATTTCGTCATCGATGTCTGCCCTTGCTGATAGTAGGCTGTGGAGGTATGGAAAGTGGTCCACGTTGTCCAAGGCCCGCCGTGGAATTTGATGACCAGGTCAGGTTGGTAGAGGACCTTTGTCTTACGGATGTTTAGTGTAAGGCCCATGCTTTCATATGCCTCAGTGAAGATGTTGACCATGGCTTGGAGTTCAGTCTCTGAATGTGTGCAGACGCAAGCATCGTCCGCGTACTGTAGTTCGACGTCAGAGGATGGGACGGTCTTGGATCTAGCCTGGTGAGTGATGAAGGTTGAACAGGTTCCCACTGGTTCCATAGTTTAATTCCACTCAAGCAGGGAGCTTGTTGAGCGTGAGATGAAACATTGTAGTGAGAAAGATTGAGAAGAGGGTTGGCGCGATGATGCAGCCCTGCTTGACCCCGGTCCGGACGTGGATTGGGTCTGTGGTGGATCCGTTGTTCAGAATCATGGCTTGCATGTCATCATTCATGGAGCAGGCGGAGGATGGTGACAAACATTTGGGGACAGCCGAAACGGAGGAGGAACCTCCATAATCCCTCGCAGTTAACAGTGTCAAAGGCCTTTGTGATGTGAAAGAAAGCCATGTACAAGGGTTGGTGCTGTTCCCTGCATTTCTCTTGCAGTTGTTGTGTATTGAAGATCATGGGCTAGATTTTCCACTTTTGTGCTTATCGCCCAAAAATGGGTGTTATTTCCGGTGTGGGCAGTAAAAAAGGGTTTTCAGATCATCGGCTTCTCGCCCATTCTCAAAGCACCTAGTCTCCATTTTTAAAAATGGGGTTTACCGCGAGCGATATGAAATGGGCGGTAGCGTTAAATCTCACTGACCTTCTGCCGTAAAGTATCGCCGTCCTTAGCAATGGCATGGCAACGCTCGATTCCCACGATTCAGGAGGTCAAGGGTCATCATGACATGCGCAGAAGAGGAGACAGAGAAAGAGGGAGCTGAGAGGGATTGAAGGTGTGTGTGGGTGTGGTGTGTTCTTGTTTGGCTGTTGTGGGAGGCATGAGGGAGATTCACCAGCAGCAAAAAGCTTAATAAGCACCAAGCACATAGTTGGCACCGAGTTTTTGTCCAACAAATAAGATATAACATGGAAGGGATGGTGGAGCTGGTAGCCAGGAACACTGGTGGCAGAGGACTCCCAGTGGTCCCGGAGCACGGCACTGCACCCCAAGGTGCTGCACCCACATTGCCAACCACACATGAGAGCCAGGAGCAACATCTTGCTTCTGGCTCGGAGCACGTTCCCACCTCAGGACTGTCCTCTCCCGTATCCGTCCAAGCAGCGGGTCGGCCGTCATCCACCCCTCCGCCCCCACCCCGCCCCCGCCAATGAAGCATCGCCTGAAGAGCTCCTCGGCCAGGCAGCTTGGAGTCAGGAGGGGAAGGGGAAGGGGTAGAGATGGGGAGGAGAAGCGGGTGCAGGGGGAGGAGGGGGGGGAGGGTTGGTTTTTACAGAAATACTGATGATTTCAGACAACTGTTTGGTTTAAATGTTTTTTATTTAACAAAATCATGTTGCGCATTGGCTCAGATAGCTGCACCGTTACGCGCTGGTGATTGCTTAACGTCAAAGGGTATAATTACACTTAACTTCAATCAACTTAAACTTTAACTGTCACCAAGGTGATGCCCGTCATTGATGTATCAGCTGCACATCCAGCAGTGTGTCAGTCTTGTAAAGAATACTAATGTTCTTTCAGGCAAGGCGATCATTGATGAGCTCCTGACGTAAGGCTCTTCCGGCTATCATGCCACCACAGGAACCTTTATGCGGTCTACGGTGGGGCGGGGGCATGGCTTCAGCATCAGCCTGATTGTCTGGGCCGAAGTCAGCATCCATCTCTTCGTCCTCCTCTTCCTCTCTCTGGTGAGGTGGACTGTCAGACTCATCAGGCAATTCTTGTCCCTCCTGATAGCCAAGTTGTGCAGCATGGAGCACACCACCACGAATTGAGCTATCAGCTCAGGGTGGTATTGGAGCTCGCCTCCTGAATGGTCCAGGCATCTAAAGTGCTGCTTCAGCACTCCAATGGTTTTCTCCACGATATTACAAGTGGCTCTGTGGCTCTCGTTGTATCGCCTCTCGGCTTCGGTGTGGGTGTCACGCAGGGGGTCATCAGCCAGGTGGCAAGGCCATATCCTTTGTCACCAAGCATCCAGCATTGACCTGTGGCTGATTGTTAAACAAGTCATATACAGTGCTCTCATGCAGGATGTGAGCATCATGTCGAGGTAAGACTGCTTCTCCCTGTACTTGCGGGGGGTGCAACGTCTGGTCCTCCTCATTAGTCTGGCACATCTTATATTGGCCACATAATGCTGTGGAGCGTACCTTCGGCGATCTCGAGTCTGCTGCATGTAATTGGTCATCAAGAGAATGCAAGAAAGGACAGGCCCCATTGCAGTAGTTCTCTGTTTTCCACCGATTGGTCACAAACAATGAATGTCCCAACGAAGACACCTATTCAATTCCAGTCGACCACAGTATGGTCAAGATGTTTGTACGGATGTTCACATCAACTCCAACGACCTCCAGAGTACATCCAAACTCCGCCGAGGTTGAAGCACAGCAGCCTTTTAAAGGGTGTGACATGTGATGTAGAACATGTGATGTAGAACATGTCCAGTTAGTTTCATTCTTTCTGGGCGTTTTTTTGGGCGAGCGATATTGTGGGCGATATTTGTGCGAGTTGGTGAGATTGACGCTGGGCGATCTCATGGCCGCTAGTTTTGGTAACTATACTCTTTACAACAAAAAAAAGTGGGCTGGCGGGATTATTGAGTGTCGGCGTTAAATCAGTGCGGAAATTAACGCTGGGCAATATTATGGCCGTTGATTTCGCCCATTCTGATGATTCAGACCCAAAAAGAGTGGGCGGGCGGTATTACTTTTTCCCGGCGTTACGCGCATGGGGAAAGTAACGCTCGCCGATAAGTTTCTGAAAAATGCTCGTCAGTTTCCATTTTGTGGCTAAATGGGCAATATCTGTACGTTATACGTCATTTCAGCAGTAAAATGGGCATTAAGTGACCGTTAAGCATGCAATAAAAGTGGAGGTTCTAGCCGCATGTCCGTTGTACCCCATATCGGACAGAATCTGCACTGGGACTCCGCGAGGAGCTCCTCAGCCACAGGGAGAAGATAGTTGTCATCAACACCTGTTCCGCTAGAGGGACAAGTACAAGGCATTGTGGCAGCACCCTCGCTCCAAACACTGGCACCTGCTCGACTACGTCATCGTTCGAGCAAGGAATCGCAAGGACGTGCACATCATAGGAGCCGAAAACTGCTGGACAGACCACCGCCTAATCCATTCCGTCATCAACATTAATATAGCCCCAAAGCGACGTTTGGCAAAAGAAGCAATGTCACAGAAAAATCAAAGACCCAGCTAAGAGAACCCTGTACAGCCAGCGCCTCACTGCCAACCTGGCGACCCTCGATGATCCCGAGATGCAGAGTGCCCAGAGCGCTTAGTCTGCCACCCAGGCCACCATAACCAGTGCCTGCAAAGAGGCGTCGGTCACTCAGCCGGGAAACACCAGGACTGGTTTGATGAGAACGACCAGGAGATCCAGGAGCTAATAAACCGCAAGCACAGGGTATTTCTGAACTTAAACCATGCTGGAGTTTATACTCTACACCAGTCTCCTCCCATTCTAGCTACCTTATCTCAGCCTTTCAGCATATCTTTCTAATCCCTTTTCTCTCATGTACTCGTCAAGTTCCTTTTGAAAGTATCTAAACTATTTGCCTCAACCACTTTCTGTTCCACATTCTAACCAGTCTCTGAGTAAAGACATTTCCACTTATTTCCCTATTGGATTTATAATAACTATTGTTTTGGATTCTCCCACAAGTGGAAACATTCTCTCCACATCTAACCTGTCCAACACATTCATAACTTCAAAGACCTCTATCAGGTCAACTCTAAATTTTCTCTTTTCTAAAGAAAAAAGCCCAAACCTGTTTGATCTTTTTCAATAGCTGTAATCTCTCAGTTTTGACACCATCCTTGTAAATCTGTTTTGCATTTTCTCCAGTGTTTCTATGTTCTTTTTATAGTATGGAGACCAGAACTGTGCACAGTACTCTAAGTGCGGACTGACCAGGGTCCTATACAAGCTTAACATAACTTCACTACTTTTGAATTCTATACCCCTAGAAATAAATCCCAGTGCTCTGTTAGCATTTTTAATTGCTTTGCTGACCTGCTGTTTTTAAGGAGTTGTTCACTTCTATCCCTGGATCCCTTTGCTCTTCTACCCCATTGAGTTTTTTTTATTTTCTAAGGTGTGTGTGATGTTTATATTTTTCCAACCAAAGTGCATCACCTCACATTAATCTAGCTTAATGTTAATTTGCCACTTAACTGCCCAGTCTGCACGTTTTCTAATGTATTCTTGCACTCATCTTCAGTGTTAGCTATACTCACCAGTTTGGTATCATCTGCAAATTTTGATATTGAGATACTTGTGCCTAAGTCCAAATCATTGATGTAAATTATGAATAACAGAGGTCCCTGCACTGATCCTTGTGGAACACTGCTTTCTATCCTCCTCCAATCTGAATAACTACTCTTTACCCCTACTCTACTTTCTATTGTTTAGCTAATTTACGATCAATTCAGCTATTTGTCCCAACTCCACATGCCCTAACCTTTGGCATGAGCCTACCAAACAGAAAAGAAAAGAACAGAAAGGTTATAAAGAAGTAGAAGAGAGAGAGAGAGAGAAAACACCAGCAATGTGAAGGTGATTGGACATGTCAGACATATATCCTGCTACTGATTAGGTTTCTTAAAAATAAAGAGAAGTGCAGCTATAAAAGGACTATTTCAAAGATTTATAAATGTACAGAAGAGTTAATTATGGCCAGTTTTGAATTGCAAATGTTTATAATTCAATTTTACAATCACTACCCACATTTAAAATGATAATTTTTGCTGAGTCGATGTGACCAAAAGATGGCCTCACATAAGAAAGGCCGAAGCAGATCCTGCAAATATATGAAAAGTATAGATATTAATCATGAGTGCACAGGGGAGGGGGAGGGGCATGGGTCAGGCAGCTGTATGGCACAATATTTACCAGGTTCACGCTCAGACGTTACGCAAAGAGTCATTAAGCTCTAAAATTGTTTGCATCAGTCTATTTGGGAGATGGAAGACAGTTTCCAAAAATGTGGTACTGAAGTAGGTACATACATTAATAATTGAGCAGCTGGATGAGATCACTTGATTCAAAGTAATCGCAGCATTCAAGCATTGGAAGGAGTGTAAAAGCAAACAATCAATTCTCGGCATGGAAACCTTCTCCTCTCAAAGGACCATAAAGTCTTTCATGTGCACTGCTTAGAACTGAAAAGTAGACACTGGATGTTGCAGTGTCCCAGATCGTGCCGAGCAAGTTGATGGCTGGGAGCCAAAGTGCACCCGTGATTTACATTTGGAAAGAAGCAGCTTTCCTTTGGAACTGCAGGGCGAGGGGGACGGGGTTGGGGTTGCAGAAAGGACTGTAAATCGCTCACCATTTCATTTTGAACCTCTGTTGTTTTTCACCCTCATTTAAGATCCAGATCACTAAAAAGTCACCTTCTTTACGCAGTCGAAAGAATCCCTGAAGTCAATCCATCAAACCGAACAAAACTGGTGAACAATTTGACCACGATTTTCCCCTCACACATCAGTGAAAATATTTTAAAATGTAAATAGCCGTACAGTAAAATGTACATGTTGCCAGACTTATATGTGCCAACTGACAATCAAATGAAACATGCAATCTGGTTGCCTACCAATTATGAATGTTTTTAAAATATTCTAGTTGACTTCATGTGGCATTGCACACTGGAACTGAAGGCTGAAAGCAGTGTTTAGGTCGATCATGGTTAGTGTGTATCAATAATTGGACCAGGGCTGAGGGAGAACAGGGGGACTGGAGAAGAGACAACAGGCTGTAAAGGGTGTATCAGGAGGGAGGGTACATGAATAAGGGAGAGAGGGGGGGGGAAGAAGGAGCAAAGAGGTGAGGGATGGAAGCTAATGTAACCCCACTTTTTAAAAAAGGAGGGAGAGAAATCAGGGAATTATAGACCGGTTAGCCTAAAATCGATGGTGAGGAAATTGCTGGAATCAGTTATTAAAGATGTAATAGCAGCGCATTTGGAAAGCAGTGACAGGATCGGTCCAAGTCAGCATGGATTTATGAAAGGGAAATCATGCTTGACAAATCTTCTAGAGTTTTTTGAGGTTGTAACTAGTAGAGTGGACAAGGGAGAACCAGTGGATGTGGTGTATTTGGACTTTCAAAAGGCTATTGACAAGGTCCCACACAGGAGATTAGTGTGCAAAATTAAGGCACATGGTATTGGGGGTAATGTATTGATGTGGATAGAGAACTGGTTGGCAGACAGGAAGCAAAGAGTCGGGATAAACAGGCCCTTTTCAGACTAGCCAGGCAGTGACTAGTGTGGTGCCGCAGGGTTCAGTGCTGGGACCCCAGCTATTTACAATATACATTAATGATTTAGACGAAGGAATTGAATGTAATATCTCCAAGTTTGCAGATGACACTAAGCTGGGTGGCAGTGTGAGCTGTGAGGAGGATGCTAAGAGGCTGCAGGGTGACTTGGACAGGTTAGGTGAATGGGCAAATGCATGGCAGATGCAGGATAATGTGGATAAATGTGAGGTTATCCACTTTGGTGGCAAAAACAGGAAGGCAGAATACTATCTGAATGGTGACAGATTAGGAAAAGGGGAGGTGCAACGAGACCTGGGTGTCATGGTACATCAATCATTGAAGGTTGGGCATGCAGGTACAACAGGCAGTAAAGAAAGCAAATGGCATGCTGGCCTTCATAGCGAGGAGATTTAAGTATAGGAGCAGGGAGGTCTTACTGCAGTTGTACTGGGCCTTGGTGAGACCACACCTTGAGTATTGTGTGCGGTTTTGGTCTCCTAATCTGAGTAAGGACATTCTTGCTATTGAGGGAGCGCAGCGAAGTTCACCAAACTGATTCCCGGGATGGCAGGACTGACATATGAAGAAAGTGGATCGACTAGACTTATATTCACTGGAATTTAGAAGAATGAGAGGGGATCTCATAGAAACATATAAAATTTTAACAGGATTAGACAGGTTAGATGCAGGAAGAATGTACCCGATGTTGGGGAAGTCCAGAACTAGGGATCACAGTCTAAGGATAAGGGGTAAGCCATTTAGGAAACTTCTTCACTCCAATAATTGTGAACCTGTGGAATTCTCTACCATAGAAAGTTGTTGATGCCGGTTCATTAGATATATTCAAAAGGGAGTTAGATGTGGCCCTTACGGCCAAAGGAATCAAGGGGTATGGAGAGAAAGCAGGCGTGGGGTACTGAAGTTGCATGATCAGCCATGATCATATTGAATGTGGTGCAGGCTCGAAGGGCCGAATGGCCTACTCCTGCACCTATTTTCTATGTTTCTATGAGACAGGGAGAGGGAGAGAGGAAAGGAGGAAAGCGAGTCGGGATAGAGTGTGACAGGAGAAAATGGGGGAGAGGGAGATTGGGACAAGGCAATTGGAGATGATGATGATGTGAAGGGACTTAGAGGAGGAAGAAGGGGATTAAGAAGGTGAAGTGTTAATATATTTGTTTAACGCCGCCAAAGTAATTGGGCCAGAAACTGCGGTCAGAGGCTTCCCACGGGCGGATGCCTCGGACCAAATTTTTTTTAAATGAAAGTACCTGGTGGTCCCGAAGGAACAAACACATTGGCTCTGAGGCCTAGATGCGCAGCCCAGCACGGAGGCCCACGTATTCCAGGAGTATACGCGCATCCTGGGATCACGTGAGCCTGGACCACCAGTGAAAATAGAGTATTCTCACTTATGATAATGGTGAGTTCTGTTTGCATGGACCTCCCATTATTATCGATGAGAATACCCACAGAAACACAATACATATATATAAAAAAAAAACTCACATATTTAAAATTAATTGAAATTGAATTAAATTAAATGTTTTAGAAAAAAACATATTTTTTTAATATGTTTTAATAGGGTTGAAAATAAACTTACTTTAAAGGACAGGGTTTTTAACATAAAAATTAGTGGTAATATTTAATTTTTCTATTTTTTCAAACTCTCACGCTGGTAACCTGCTTTTACCAGACGTAAGGGTTTTCAGGACATTCGCTGGGCAAATAACCCAAATCTGCGCCTGCGAAGGCCCTTCTCCCGGGGATGTGTATGATCTGTCAAAAGAAATTTTGACAGATCCCCTGTTGGGTTTAGGCGCATACACTTTGTGCGTCTAAACCCGGAACTTGCTAGGGCTCCGTGAGTGCGTGCGTACATCGTACACACCCAAAGAGGCAGCAATCTATGGTCCATTAGCTCAGGCTGAGATTCCCCTGCCACTCCCATCATGGAGTGTGAGCTGACAGAGAATTCCATCACAATCTTTCCAAGCCATCAGTCTTGGCTCAGTAGCAGGACTCTCACCTCTGAGTCATGATGTTGAGCTGTAATTTTTATAAATATATGGAATTTTCCACATACTATTAATTAACATCTCACTCTGTAGTGCTCTCGCTAACGTGGTAAAGCATCACCCTATTTTCAGTATGTTTTAGGAAAGGCCAAATTAGCAACTGAAAGATCCAACTCATGATAAGCCAGACATTGTCACATCATTACAAAATCAAAATACTGCATCTGCTGGAAATCTGAAATAAAAACAGAAATATTCAGCAGGTCAGGCAGCATCTATGGAGTTAGAAACAGAGCCAACGTTTGAGGTCAATGACGATGTTCTGATGAATGGTCAACGATCTGAAATGTTAACTCTGTTTCTATCTCCACAGACACTGCCTGACCTGCTGAGTATTTCCAGCATTTTCTGTTTTTATTATCACATCATTACTCTGCTTCAAGCCTTTCCACTCATATTAATGGCTTACTTCCGAAGGACTGGAATAAGGTAATGGATGGCACACTGTGTTCATTGGCCTTCCCAGTCATTCCGCTCCAAACCCTTCCCATTAAGAGTCGTTTGAAGAATTATTACATTTAAAATTGTTCCTTGGCCCAAGATTTGGCTCTTCTTAACAATGAAAGCTTCATTTTTCTTCATTAAAATCCAAGTCACTTTGGACTTTTCAAATCCAAGGATGAACTCACAAATTGGCCCTAACGAGAATAAAAATGCCATTTGACACCACTATTGTTCCCACATGGTTCTTCAACCATCATACCTAAATTCTGCTTTAACGTCCATTAAATCTGATTATATAGTTAAATATAAAATGTGGGCGAGAATATCTTTGTCTTGTCCCAACCTGCCAAAACACAGGTGGAATTTTGCTCTTGGTTGTATAAGCACCATCTCCTTTTAGGGGTAATTTAAGTGGCAATTACAACTTATTCCAGATAAAAGAAATTTTCCACTTGTGTTAATGCCTTACTATATAATAAGGTAATCAGGGATGGGACAGTGGGGTTATTGGCTGTCTCTGAATTTTCCACAAGAACTTGGCCTTATTTCCATACCACTGTGTAAATTGTTTTGTTTTTGGGTTTTTATTTAAACTAGGCTGTCAACTCTCAAACACAGTTGGAGTCCTATTCCTTCAGCCATGTGTTCAAAAGACACTGAGGCTTCTGAATGCAACTAAAGAATTAGCTTGCTCGTTCCCAGCCCAGATTTATTGCTCGGACAGACTTTCTGGCTTCTCCTTGCTGCTCGAGGTGGTCTTGCTTTTGGCCTGGATCACTGGCGGAGCAGCTCCAAATGGTCATTTTAATGTTTTAACAAAATAGTTTAAACTGGTGGTTCTTGTTACGAGACTTATTTCTCCTGTCAGCAGCTACACATTACTGTTCACAGAAAGCAAGATCCAAACCGTGAAGTATATATAAGATGCCAACCTATTTTACTGATCAACCCTGCTTCGTTAGATAAAAAGTTACGCTGTTGAGATTTTTCTTAATCTTTCATGCCAATTGCCAAAGGAGGCCTTCCTTCCTCTCTAATATCAAGTCACTTGACAAAATTTGATCTCCATTCCTCAAAAAAAAGTGTAACCAACAGGGTTCAAGGCCAACAATACCCTTGTGTCTTTGTTAAGGCAGAACAAACAGTACATTTATTGGAGCAACATGGGTGTCTCTACTGAGAACACATTTGAAATTATGTTAATTCTACAATCTATATTTATCCCATTCTTAAATTACGAGGTGAGATTGCACAAATTAGGATTGCATTCCCCAGAATTTGGAAGGTTAAGGGGTGATTTGATCGAAGTTTTCAAGACATTAAGGGGAACTGATAAGAAAGATTGAGAGAAACTATTTCTGCTGTTTGGGAATTCTAGGACTCGGGGGCATAGTCTAAAAATCAGTGCCAGACCTTTCAGGAGTGAAATTAGGAAACTCTTCCACACACAAAAGGTGGTAGAATTTTGAGAACTCTCTTCCGCAAATGGCAATTGATGCTCGATCAATTATTAATTTTAAATCTAAGATTGATAGATTTTTGTTAACCTTCTTCTTCTTAGGCAGTCCCTCGGAGTTGAGGATGACTTGCTTCCACACTAAAAAGGAGTTCTCAGGTGACTGATGAGTCCAATGCGGGACCCAGGACTTAATTTTCCCCAATTATCGGCGCTGTTTTTTTTGATTAAATTAAAATCTCCAAGTTTCCCCAAAGTTTCTGCGCCAGCGTAATTTAGTTAGGTACAATTTCTTTAGGTTACGATTTTTTTTGCATCATAGCGGGCATAACCTGATGTCTGCGCCAGTTTTTCACATTTAAGCAAGTTTGGACAACTTACATTTTTCCTAGGACGGTGTATGTGACCACTCCCAAAAGATTTTCTGGGCACTTAAGAAATAGCAGCGCGTATTAAAAAATCGGCGCAGAAAGACACCACTGTTTTTAGGCAAATTCTTGGAGGAGGTCAAGAAGGCAAAGAATAGGCATCCTAAATCTTAATTGTTTTGAAGTCAAAAGGGAGAAAATGTAAGTCTAATGCAATTCTTTAATTTTTGATTTTTTTCAACGTACCACGCCACCACTGAACGTCTCCTCACCAGGCTCGAGGGTTGGAATGTCAGCCGGCAGCATCACTGCCTCGCCCGGACTCAGGGGCTCGGGGCTCGGCTTTAAAAGAAGCCCGGGGGGGGGGTGGGGTGGGGTGGAAGCCGAACTGAACTACTGAACTGCCAGCCACTTATATAAAGGCTGAGAATCCTTGGGCTATACAGCAGCTTCGAAAGATGGGGTGGAAGCCAAGCCCCTATGTCTGGGCGAGGGAGTGATTCTGTTGGCCGACGCTCCAACCCTCAAGCCCAGTGAGGAGACGTTCGGTGGTGGGGTGGTATTTTGAAAAATATCAAAAATTAAATAATTGCATTAGACTTCGTTGTCCCAAATGTCTCCATTGAATGCCTATCTTCCTGTTCTAAGCAAGCCTATAGCACATGTGCAGACCAGGATGTGGTCCATACTAGGGCGTGCACCTTGGAGAGATAGAAGAAAGAAGGTGTGAGTGCTTTGTCCTGCTTTGTTGAACTTCTTGCAAAGCTACAATTAAATTATGGGGACAATACTGACAATGACATACCTCATGCAAGCCTACTGCATGATGGTGCTGCGGAGGAGATTGATTAGGCATTATCACCTGAGGAACCTCAAAGCACGTAGGATGATGGGCAGGAGGCCTTACCCACATCGGCTATATCGAAACAGGTGTTCATACCTGCACCTGAGTGATGCAGGTTGTGTGAGAAGGCTGCATTTCTTCAAAGAAGTTGTAACCGAGATCTGTGAGTTAGTAAAACCAGACCTGCACCCTAGAAGCATCAGGAGGACTGCTGTGTCAGTTGAAGTAAAGGTTAAAGCTGCACTTTCGTTTTATGCATCTGGATCGTTCCAGACCATAACTCGGGATGTGTGTGCCATTTCTCAACATGCAGCACATATCTGCATTCGGCAGGTGACTGCTGCACTATATGCCCAGAAGAATGACTACATAAAGTTCCCCATGACCGCCCAGGCAATGCGTGACAGGGCTATGGGCTTCTCCAGGATTGCTGGCTTCCCAAAGTACAGAGCTGCATTGATTGTACCCACATCATCTTGCGAGCACCATTGGAGGATTCCGAGATGTACAGGAACAGAAAAGGCTTCCACTCCGTGAATGTGCAGCTTGTTTGTGACTACATGCATTGCATCATGTCAGTTGATGCAAGATACCCTGGGAGCACCCATGATACGTTCATCCTACGCAAGAGCGCGATATCTGCCATGTGTCAGCAGCAGTCAGAAGGACAGAGCTGGCTGCTGGGGGACAAAGAGTACGGCCATGACACCCCTAAGCATAACCTGGGCAGAAGCTGACCGGGAATACAACATGTCGCACATTGCGACGCGCAGCATCATAGAGAGAACCATTGGCATCTTGAAACAGCGTTTCCGATGCTTGGACCATTCCGGAGGCTACTTGCAATATTCCCCTGAGATTGTCGGTCAGTTCACTGTTGTGTGCTGCATGCTACATAACTTAGCCATCATGAGGCAGCAGCAGCTGGTAGTAGAAGACCCACGTGAGGTGAGAGTGGCTGATGATGAGGAGGAAGGTGCAGATGACGAGGAGAGGCCGAGGAAGCCATGCAAGTACCTTGCAGCACGACGGCGGAGGAGGGCGGACTGTCGTGTCCCTTGCGCCAGCAGCTCATCCGTGAACGCCTTGCTGCCTGAAGGCTCAGCGGCTACTGTTCCAAATGGACCATATTTACTGTTTGGACCTGTTCCATAATGTTGTGTTGTGTTAATGGAACAAATAATGTAAATGATTCTTCTTTAGTTCAAAAAGTTGTGTTAATAATGGAACAAATAATGTAAATGATTCAGTTATAACTTAAAATATATTTTATTCAAAAGTTTAACACTTGTTTGTACTTAAATTAACATTAATAAAAAATATTCTTGTATCAAACTTTAAAGTATTCAGTTAAGATCACATACAAACTTTAAGATCATGTACAAACTTTAAGATTATTTACAAACTTTTAAACTTGTAAATTTACATAACTTACAAAAAACTTTTAATTTGAGAACATTTACAACAGTAACAACAATAATAAGAAGAACAACAGCAGCAGCAGCAAAGAAAGGCTGCACACATCTCTCCTCCACCTTATTCAAAGAGCGTCCTCTGTGCTTGGGCTTGGTGACTCCACCCCTGCATGCAGTTGGTGGGGCAGCGTTTCTCGGGTTGGTACCTGTTAAGTATGGAAGAACTCCACAAGACTGAGTACTGTGAGCTAAAACTGATGTGACGTTAGTCTCTTTAATACAACTCCAGAGTGCCTAAGCAGCATGTCAGACAACCTTTTATACTGCCTTACACAAGGTGCGCAGGTGACCCTTGGGCCTCCAATAGTTGTACCCTCTGGTGGCAAGTCTTACACAGTTACAATGTTTACACACATAACATCACTCCCCCTCAAAGTCTTTGATACTAATTATTTACAAGTTGAGACAATCTGGGGTCCTACGCTCCCTGGTTGATCATCTGAGTTCAAACTCTGGCATGAGTGAGTTGGTCGGTCCATTGCTGCACTGCGGCGCGGCTGGTCTGATAGGACTGTTGGGAATGGTGGGTTCATCCTCTTGATGGACAGCGAGGTCGATTGCTGGTTGGGTGTGTGTTGGTGGATCGATGATGGCAATGTCCTCTTCAGGTTGTTCCTGGTTGTCGGTGAACCGCAGTTTGGTCTGATCCAAATGCTTTCTGCACGTTTGTCCATTCAATAGTTTGACTATAAACACTCTATTCTCCTCCTTGACCGAGACAGTGCCAGCAACCCATTTAGGACCATGACCGTAATTCAGGACAAACACAGGGTCGTTAACATCAATGTCACGTGATACAGCCGCGCGATCATGGTACATGTTTTGCCGGTGGGGCCGGGTTTCCGCATGATCATTTAGATCTGGGTGGACTAGGGAGAGCCTGGTTTTGAGTGCTTTCTTCATTAACAATTCTGCAGGGGGAACCCCAGTGAGCGAGTGGGGTCATGTCCGGTAGCTGAGCAGAACCCGAGATAAGCCTTCCGTCGCGTGTTTCAAGCTCGGCTTGATAGTTTGGACTGCCCATTCCACTTGACCGTTGGATGCAGGCTTAAACGGGGCAGACCTGCCATTGCAGGTCATAAACTCATTGAATTCTGAGCTGATGAAACATGGTCCATTGTCACTGACAAGGCTGTCGGGCAAGGCATGGGTGGCGAACATAGCCCGGAGGCTTTCAATGGTGGCAGTGGATGTGCTGGATGACATGATTACGCATTCAATCCATCTGGAATAAGCATCCACTACAACTAAAAACATCTTTCCGAGAAAGGGGCCAGCAAAATCTACGTGGATCCTGGACCACGGTTTGGAGGGCCATGACCATAGATTCAATGGAGCCTCCCTTGGTATATTGCTCAGTTGTGAGCACGTGTTGCACTGCTGTACGCATGACTCTTAAGTCCGAGTCAAGCCGGGCCACCAAACATGCGACCTGGCTGTAGCCTTCATCATGACTATGCCTGGGTGGGTACTGTGTAGGTTGCGTATAAACGTTTCCCTGCCTTTTTTTGGCAAAACCATGTGATTACCCCATAAGAGACAATCCGACTGGATGGACATTTTGTTGTGTCCTTAGATGCTCTAGTGATGACTCCACGAGGCAATGTGTTGTACTTGAACTGTAGTGACCTGAGTCCTTTATTCGTTAACTCCAGAGTGAGGATCACACCTGGTGGCCTGCCTTTTATACTTGGCCAGGCACACCTCTACAGGTAGCATACAAGTCTCCCACTGCTGTGCCTCTGGTGGCACACCTTGTGATAGTACCAACAGTAGCCATGTCGGATACATGACATCACTCTCTCCTGAGCCCTTCGTGCAAATTGCCTCTGCATTGACTGCACTCTGGCCTTAGCTCTATGTGGGCTCTGTCTGGTTGACCCTTGGCAGATCATTTCAATCTTGGGTGAGTGGTTGGTGCAGTAGATTGCTGGTGGTTGTTGTTTGTGTGTGTGTCCCTGCCCACTCCATTCCCCACTCCCCTTCTCCAATCAATTATGGCAGGGCCTCCTAGCATTCATGTACATTCAAGTTCAGGAAAATGGGTTTTGCATTACATTTGTGGTTCCGTTGTGAGACAAGTACGTTAGATGCCTTGTCGATGCAGTGATCGGTGCGTGAGGACCGGTGCTTCTGGGTTGTGTCCCTGCAGTCTGGTGGCAGCTCAGTGCCCGATGCTGGCAGTGGGACCCCAGTTGGCTTGAGTTGTCTGTTCTCGGGGCTGTTGCCGTGGTCCCTCGCGTCGGGCCGGTTCACAGATGCCTGCGACCTCCATCATTTCTTTGCACCCTGGGTCGCTGCTGCTTCCTGAGGAGCTGTCATCTAGCAGTGCACAGGGAACTGCTGACTCGCTGGCCTGGGCATTGTTTGGGATCCTGGCTGGTGCCGGTTCCCTTTGGGGGAACTGTGGCGGGTGACCCTTTGTTTACGGGTATGGCCTTGGTGGCGATGGGGTTTGGGGACTGCGCCTTAGTACAGTCTGCTTCTTCAGGCTCGTCGCAGTTGGTGCCATCGGGTGCCTGAGAGGTGGAGCCGATCAGGGGCAGGGTATCGATACTGCTGCAATTGCCCTGCTGAGGTCGCATGCTCTGCAGCTTC
Organism: Pristiophorus japonicus; assembly: GCF_044704955.1. NCBI lineage: Eukaryota > Metazoa > Chordata > Chondrichthyes > Pristiophoridae > Pristiophorus > Pristiophorus japonicus. Next base: position 38,184,832 of record NC_091982.1, on the reverse strand, counting down.
TGTGTGCTGGCTGCTTGTGGCCACATTCCAGGGTGCACGACTCTGGTCCCCGGGAGCTCGCTGGACTTGTGTGCTCCCGATGGGTGTCTGCGCACTGCACTGGCTGCATGCAGTTGAAACCCTGCATCGCACAACTTTTCATTACTTATGATGGACACATTGTGGTTCAATTGCGATCGCGTGACTTTTTCTCGCTGGTTGTATATGCACAATTCAGATCATCGATTACACATTTTACAAAATCACGCGACTTTTCCTCGCTGGTTGCACGTACACAATTCAGATTATCAGTTGCACATTTTACATGAACAATTCTACTTTTGTCTCTGACTTACAATTACTATTACATTGCTTAAGTGTGTGGAACTGTCCCTTTAATTATGGTGGGTTGCAAGCCTCCTTGAAGAGAGCCTTCCTTTCTTTATCCCAATCCACTTCTCCATTTGGTGCCACGTTTTGCTCCATCAGCGCGGCACCTCATGGTCCGGCCTTGGCCATCTTTTTCTTCAGCGCCTCATCTCATGGTTTGAGCGCCATCTTTTCACTATCCACGATATCGACTGCAGTGATCCTCTTCTCCCCGGGTTCTGTCTCCGAAGCTGGGACGTCACCTCTGGATCCGATTTTCTTCCTCCAGAGTCCTGCCACTGGAGCCTGGAAGGGGGGGTTCAGGTCATCTCAGCTGGATCATCTCCACGCAGTCGTGCTGGGTGGTCTGTGCCTCGGGTGCTGTGCTGGTCTGCTCTCTGGTGCCGGGTCCACCCTCAGGTGAGGGCTTGCTTTGCCTCTGAGCGCAGAGGGCGTCGATCGCTGGAGGGGCGAAGTCTTACCACTTCCAATGGATCTTCTCCATCCACCTTCTGCCAAACAGCGTTGGTCCATCACCTGCAACAATCCACAGAGGTAACTTGTGCACCATGCCATCCTGGAGTACCTTTACATTCGCGCTACCAACGACTGGGATGATTTCATCAGTGTAAGTGCGCAGCTTTGCCTGAACCGGGACCAACTTGGGTCGTTCAGCTTGATTGTCCCATAGCCTCTCAAAAGCTTCTTGATTCATCACTGACTGGCTCACCCCTGTGTCCACTTCCATTAAGACTGGAACGCCCTCTAGCTCGACTTCCACCTTCAGCGGGAACACTTGGTGGTGCAGGTAAACATGCTATGTACCTATGTACCTCCCGTGGGACTGGGCTGCCTCTCTGCCTACCGATTCATAATCCGCTCTGGATTCCTGGCCATCTGAACACTCTTCATCAACACAGTGAGTCATATTTCTCCTACACATTCGCTGGAGGAGGCCCTTTGTGCTGCAGCCTTTGCGTACATAGTCTTTAAAGCGGCACTGGTGAGCCCTGTGATTCCCTCCCCAACGCCAGCATGGAGCTACCCGATTAGCCCCCCTCGGTGGACTCTGAGCTAAGGGACTCGGGGGCCTGTTCTCTCTTCCCTGAGAGGGTTTGCGCTCTACAGTCCAGCCCCTAAACGGTGCCACTCTGTGCACAGTACCTGCCTGGTTTGAGTCCTGAGGGTGAGTCATCTGCCTAGAGCCGCAGGTCGAGGTCATGAGTGCCTGGCCCACAGAGATGGCCTTCTGCAGTGTGACTGTGGTATCTGCCGACAGTAGCTTGTGAAGAAGGCCCTCATGGCCAATTCCAATGACAAAAATGTCCTGCAGCGCTTCATTGAGATGGGTGGCGAACTCGCATGGTGCCGCCAGCCTCCTGAGGTCTGCAGCGTACTTTGCAACTTCCTGGCCTTCGGGCCATCGATGGGTATAGAACCGGTGTCTGGCTGTGAGGATGCTCTCCTTGGGCTTGAGTTGCTCATGGATCAGGGTTACGAGCTCCTTGTACATCTTGGTCGTTGTTTTCGCTGGTGCCAGCAAGTCCCTGATGAGGCCATTGACGGTGGGCCCACAACTGGTTAGCAAGATAGCTTGCCGCTTATCAGCCAACGTGGCCAGGTTGTCTCCTGCCAGGTCGTTTGCTGTGAAGAAATGTTCAAGCCTCTCCATAAAGGCTTCCCAATCATCACCATCGGCGAACTGCTGCAATGTACCAAGGGTAGCCATTTTCGCGTGAAAGTTCGTAATCTCATCACCAATTGCTGTGTTCTTAGATGCTCTAATGATGACTCCACGAGGCAATGTGTTGTACTTGAACTGTAGTGACCTTAGTCCTTTATTCGTTAACTCCAGAGCGAGGATCACACATGGTGGCCTGCCTTTTATATTAGTCCAGGCACACCTGTACAGATAACTTACAAGTCTCCCACTGCTGTGCCCTCTGGTGGCACACCTTGTGATAGCACCAACAGTAGCCGTGTAGGATACATGACCATTTTATCTTTGCGTCGGTGAAATGGCTTAATTTCATCTTGCATCTCCCCGGGAATGGCCGACGCAACTTTTCACAAGTGATAGCACAGGATCCTAGCTGGTCCAGGTCCTGATCTGACGAGCAGTGACGGGTGACCCCTTGCTCTCAAAAGCATACGTGACCAGAAGCAAGTCTGCGGGCTGCGCCATTTCCATCTCGGTAGTGGCCAATGGTAGCCAACTGAGGGCATCAGCACAGTTCTCCGTGCCTGGTCTGTGGCGGATAACATAGTCATAGGCGGACAATGTTAGTGCCCATCTTTGGATGCGGAACGAAGCATTGGTGTTTACCTTTGCTTTCTGAAAACAGCGAAATGAGTGGCTTGTGGTCGGTTTCAAGCTCAAACCGAAGTCCAAATAGGTATTGGTGCATTTTCTTAACCCCATATACACATGCTAACGCCTCTTTCTCGACCATACTGTCGGCTCTTTCAGCCTTAGACAGACTTCTAGATGCGTAGGCAACCGGTTGAAGTTTGGCCAATACATTGGTTTGAGTAACACACAGCCGACCCCGTACGAAGATGCATCACAAGCTAGTACTAATCGTTTACACGGGTCATACAGTACAAATAACTTATTAGAACAAAGTAGGATTCTAGTCTTCTCAAAGGCTGTCTCTTGAGATTTATCCCAAACCTAGTTGTCACCTTTACATAGCAACATGTGCAACGGTTCCAGCAAAGTGCTTAACCCGGGTAGAAAGTTATCAAAATCGTTGAGGAGTCCCAGGAAAGAACGCAGCTCCGTCACATTCTGTGGTCTGGATGCATTCTTGATGGCCTCTGTCTTTGAGTCCGTGGGTCTGATACCGTCTGCCACAATCCTTCTCCCCAAAGATTCGACCTCTGGCACCAGGAAAACACACTTGGAGCGTTTCAGCCTGAGTCCCACTCTGTCTCGTCGACATAGAGCCTCTTCCAGGTTGTGCAGGTGTTCGGTGGTGTCACGACCGGTGATCAGGATGTCGTCTTGAAACACAATGCTGCGCGGAACCGATTTCAACAGACTCTCCATGTTCCTCTGGAAGATGGCCACAGCGAAGTGAATCCCGTGGTACATAAACAGTCCTTTGTGTGGGTTGATGCACGTCAATCTTTTTGAAGATTCAGCCAGCTCCTGTGTCATGTAGGCGGAGGTTAGGTCCAATTTGATGAACGACTTACCCCCTGCTAACATTGCGAACAGGTCATCCACCTTGGGTAGCGGGTACTGGTCCTGTAATGAGACTCTGTTGATCGTTACCTTGTAGTCTCTGCAGATTCTGACTGTGCGGTCGCTTTTCAATACCGGAACAATCGGACTGGCCCACTCGTTGAACTCGACTGGCGATATGATTCCCTCTCATTGAAGTCTGTCCAGTTCGATCTCGACTGGGGAAAATGTTGGAATCAATTAATTAAAGACGTAATAGGAGCACATTTGGAAAGCAGTGACAGGATCGGTCCCAGTCAGTATGGATTTATGAAAGGGAAATCATGCTTGACAAATCTTCTAGAATTTTCAGAGGATGTAAATAGTAGAGTACACAAGGGAGAACCAGTGGATGTGGTGTATTTGGACTTTCAAAAGGCTTTTGACAAGGTCCCATACAAGAGATTAGTGTGCAAAATTAAAGCACATGGTATTGGGGGTAATATATTGAAGTGGATAGAGAACTGGTTGGCAGACAGGAAGCAAAGAATAGGAATAAACGGGTCCTTTTCAGAATGGCAGGCAGTGACTAGTGGGGTTCTGTGCTGGGACCCCAGCTATTTACAATATACATTAATGATTTAGATGAAGAAATTGAATGTAATATCTCCAAGTTTGCAGATGACACTAAGCTGGGTGGCAGTATGAGCTGTGAGGAGAATGCTAAGAGGCTGCACGGTGACTTGGACAGGTTAGGTGAGTGGGAAAATGCATGGCAGATGCAGTATAATGTAAATAAATGTGAGGTTATCCACTTTGGTGGCAAAAACAGGAAGGCAGAATATTATCTGAATGGTGACAGATTAGGAAAAGGGGAAGTGCAACGAGACCTGGGTTTCATGGTACATCAGTCATTGAAAGTTGCCGTGCAGGTACAGCAGGCGGTGAAGAAGGCAAATGGCATGTTGGCCTTCATAGCGAGAGGATTTGAGTATAGGAGCAGGGAGGTCTTACTGCAGTTGTACAGTGCCTTGGTGAGGCCACACCTTGAATATTGTGTACAGTTTTGGTCTCTGAATCTGAGGAAGGATATTCTTGCTATTGAGGGAGTGCAGCGCAGGTTCACCAGACTGATTCCCGAGATGGCAGGACTGACATATGAAGAAAGACTGGATCGACTAAATTTATATTCACTAGAATTTAGAAGAATGAGGGGGGATCTCATAGAAACATATAAAATTCTGACGGGATTGGACAGGTTAGATGCAGGAAGAATGTTCCCGATGTTGGGGAAGTCCAGAACCAAGGGTCACAGTCTAAGGATAATGGGTAAGCCATTTAGGACTGAGATGAGGAGAAACTTCTTCACTCAGAAAATTGTGAACCTGTGGAATTCTCTACCACAGAAAGTTGTTGAGGCCAGTTTGTTAGATATATCCAAAAGGAAGTTAGATGTGGCCCTTATGACTAAAGGGATCAAGGGGTATGGAGAGAAAGCAGGAATGGGGTATTGAAATTGCATGATCAGCCATGATGAAATTGAATGGTGGCGCAGGCTCGAAAGGCCTACTCTGCACCTATTTTCTATGTTTCTCCCTCATCATATATGGAACCGCTCGAGCCTTGTGATGAACAGGCCTTGCATCGGGGACTAGATGGATCTGTGAAGTTGCCGATGCCTGGTTGAAATAACAATGGAAACTTGCTCAGCACTTGGGCGCACGAGGCATCATCCACTGAAGATAGTGCTTTGATGTTGTCCCAGTTCCATCGAATCTTTCCCAGCCAGCTTCTGCTGAATAGCTTTGGGCCATCGCCTGGTACAATCCACAGTGATAAATCATGCACAGCTCCATCGTATGATACCTTAACTGTCGCACTGCCAATGACTGGTATGAGCTCTTTGGTGTAGATGCGCAGCTTTGTCCTTTGTGCCTTGTTGCCCCACAGTTTCTCAAAAGCCTTCTGGCTCATAATTGACTGACTCGCCCCCGTGTCCAACTCCATTGATACCGGAATACTGTTCAATTTGACTTTCAGTATACTGGGAGGGCGTTTGGTGGTGAAGGTGTGTATCCCATACACTTCTTGCTTGGGTTGAGTTGTCTCTTTAGTTAGTTCTGCAGATCTGCACCGGATCGATCATCCTCTGCCGACTCTGCCACGTGGTGAGTCGCAGCACTCTTGCACATTCGCTGGAGGTGCCCCATTGTTTCGCAGCCTTTGCACACATAGTGCTTAAATTGACATTGATGGTCTCAATGATCACCCCCGCAGCACCAACATGGTGCTAATGGATTTGCATTCACGCTCGATGGCGGACTCTGAGTCATCCTGGGTCTTGCAGCTGCAGGCGTGTAGACCTTGCCATATGCAGTTCTGCCTGCTAGCGATGTTATTTTATGCACAGTACTTGCCGGTGAGCTTCGATGTTGGGAAGATATCTGTCTGATATTATCGCTCGTGGATATAAATGCCTGGGCTATCGTGATGGCCTTGCTCAGGTCTAGGGATTCAGCGGACAGCAGCTTGCGAAGAATGACCTCGTGGCCGATGCCAAGCACAAAAAAGTCCCACAGTATTTCTCCCAAAAATCCAGCAAATGCGCAAGTTCCCGCAAGGTGTCTCAGGTCGGTGACATAACTCGCCACGACCTGGCCCTCAGAGCGGTGGTGTGTGTAGAAACGATACCTGGCCATTAAGGCGCTCTCCTTCGGCTTGAGATGGTTCCGAACCAGCGTACACAACTCTGAATATGTCTTCTCCACTGGTTTCTCTGGTGCCAGCAGATTCTTGATGAGGCCGTATATTGTGTATCATCCCCATCCAGCTAATTGGCCATGAAGTACTGGCCGAGACGCTCAACGAAGGCTTCCCAATCATCACCCTCTACAAATCTCTCTAAAATACCAATGTTGGCAATGACCGTGTGAAAGTTCGTAATCTGTTACTCATCGACAATTGTTAAGTATGGAAGAACTCCACAAGACTGAGTACTGTGAGCTAAAACTGATGTGACGTTAGTCTCTTTAATACATCTCCAGAGTGCCTAAGCAGCATGGCAGACAACCTTTTATACTCCCTTGCACGAGGTGTGCAGGTGACCCTTGGGCCACCAACAGTTGCGCCCTCTGGTGGCAAGTTTTACACAGTTACAATGTTTACATACATAACAGTACCAAGCTTATTCTTTCGAGCATCCCGGGTAATGCGCACTTCTTGATGGGGGGCATGGGCAGGCGCTAATGTCGAAGCCCCGGCTTGGGTCTCTTCAGCGGTTGGTCTGGGGATTGGAGCGGGAGTGGCAATTGATTCAGTTGGAGGGTGAGAAAGTTGGATCTCAAACCAGTGTCCTAAGATTAAATAAAGGAGACTACAATGGTCTGAAGGCAGAGTTAGCTAAAGTGGACTGGGAAAGTAGATTAAAATATGAAATGGTTGATGAGCAATGGCAGACATTTAAGGAGATATTTCATAACCCACAACAAAAATATATCCCACTGAGAAGGAAAGACTGTAAGAGAAGGGATACCTATTTGTGGCTAACTACGGAAATAATGGATGGTATCAAATTGAAAACAAGAACATACAATGTGGCCAAGACTAGTCGGAGGCCAGCGCATTGGGAAACTTTTAACAGCCAGAAAAAACAACTAAAGAAAGGGAAGATAGATTATGAAAGTAAACTAGCACAAAATATAAAAACAGTAAGAGTTTCTACAGGTACATAAAAAGGAAAAGAGTGGCTAAAGTAAATGTTGGTCCCCAAGAGGATGAGACTGGGAAATTAATAATAGGATACAGGGAAATGGCAGCGATATTGAACCAATATTTTGTATCGGTCTTCACGGTAGAAGACACTAAAAACATCCCAATAGTGGATAATCAAGGGGCTATAGGAAGGGAGGAACTTAATACTATCACTATCACTAAAGAAGTAGTACTCGGTAAATTAATGGGACTAAAGGCAGACAAGTCGTCTGGGCCTGATGGCTTATATCCTATGATTTTACAAGAAGTGGCTGCAGAGATAGTGGATGCATTGGTTGTAATCTACCAAAATTCCCTGGATTCTGGGGAGGTCTCAGCAGATTGGAAAACCGCAAATGTAACGCCCCTATTTAAAAAAGGAGGCAGAGTGAAAGCAGGAAACTATAGACCAATTAGCCTAACATCTGTCATTGGGAAAATGCTGGAGTCCATTATTAAGGAAGCAGTAGCAGGACATTTGAAAAAGCATAATTCAATCAAGTAGATTCAGCATGGTTTTATGAAAGGGAAATCATGTTTGACAAATTTGCTGGAGTTCTTTGAGAATGTAACGAGCAGGGTGGATAAAGGGGAACTAGTGGATGTGGTGTATTTCGATTTCCGGAAGGCATTCGATAAGGTGCCACATAAAAGGTTACTGCACAAGATAAAAGTTTACGGGGTTGGTGATAATATATTAGCATGGATAGAGGATTGGCTAACTAACAGAAAACGGAGGGTCATTTTCCGGTTGACAAATGGTAACTAATGGGATGCAGCAGGGATTGGTACTGGGGCCTCAGCTATTTACAATCTATATTAATGACTTTAATGAAGGGACCGAGTGTAATGTGGCCAAGTTTGCTGATGATACAAAGATGGGTGGGAAAGCAAATTGTGAGGAAGACACAAAGAATCTGCAAAGGGATATAGACAGGCTAAGTGAGTCGGAAAATATTTGGCAGATGGAGTATAATGTAGAAAAATGTGAGGTTATCCACTTTGGCAGAAAAAATAAAAAATCAAATTATAATTTAAATCAGTACAGAGACCTGGGGATCCTTGTGCACGAAGTACAAAAAGTTAGTAAACAAGTACAGCAAGTAATCAGGAAGGCAAATGAAATGTTGGCCTTTATTGCAAGGGGGATAGAGTATAAAAGCAGAGAAGCCCTGCTACAACTGTACAGGGTATTGGAGAGGCCACACCTAGAGTACTTCGTGCAGTTTTGGTCTCCGTATTTAAGGAAGGATATACTTGCATTGGAGGCTGTTCAGAGAAGGTTCACTAGGTTGATTCCGGAGATGATGGGGTGACTTATGAAGATAGGTTGAGTAGGTTAGGACTATACTCATTGGAGTTCAGAAGAATGAAAGGTGACACTATCGAAACATACAAGATAATGAGAGGGCTCGATAAGTTGGATGCAGAGAGGCTATTGCCACTCATAGGGGAAACTAAAACTAGGGGGCATAGTCTCAGAATAGAGGGACGCCCATTTAAAACTGAGATGAGGAGGAATTTCTTCTCTCAGATGTTTGTAATTCTGTGGATTTCTCTGCCCCAGAGAGCTGTGGAGGCTGGGTCATTGATATATTTAAGGCGGAGATAGACAGATTTGTGAGTGATAAGGGAGTAAAGGATTATGGGGAGCGGGCAGGGGAGTGGAGGGGAGTCCATGATCAGATCATCTATGAACTTATGAAATTGCGGAGCAGGCTCAAGGAGTCAAATGGTCTACTCCTGCTCCTATTTCTTGTGTTCTTGTGTTCTTGAGTACAACAGTGGAGGCTTCAACCTCCTCCCCCTCCCCCTCCCCCCTGCCCTTCCCCCTCTCCCCCATACTCTTGGTCTGGAAGGTGGGATTGAGCGATGTTCTCCTCTTCAGGCTCGTCCACGTCTGAATCTTCTTCTGCATCGGATTCAGCCTCGTCAGGGTTGGTCTCAAGTTCTGCAAACTATAACAGAACAGACAAATGTTTAGCAGCAGAGGAGGGGGCAGAGTGGGTGGCATGAGTAGGCTCACACAGCACAGGCAGCAGGCTCATTTGAAGGACCTCGATGAATGATAGCACATTGCATCAACCGAAGCGTAACTGATGGAGACACCCCATGAACCGAAGCCTGGTTAGCCTGCGCAGTACTTAACATTTAGCAAAGCCAGACTCTGGAATTTGCAGGACTTCCCCTCTCCCTCAAGTGTGGGCCCAGCTTGTGCAGTGGTGGTTGTTTTTCTCCAGGCAGGACCCATCAAAGCAGCGACCCTGTCTTCCAAGGGTGTCAGTGGGTGCAGTTTTGCCGGGCCTCCTCCTGCTCAAGTTTTCTCTCTTTTGTTGTGTGCTACCTTCCTCTGCAAAGGTGAAAATATAACTTTTTAGAGAGGGTATCTTTCTTCTGGGTGGGACTTATACAGATGGTCACATTTACTATTGCCATTCCAATGAATAAATGGAACTATTACTTACATCAACTACTTGACCAAGGTCCTGCCACTTCTTTTTGCACTGGCTTCCGGACCTCGGGGTGGTCACCATTGCACAGTAATCTTGTGAAAATTGGTTCCAGCGTTTCTTCATTTCTTTTGTGAAACTTTTATTTGACCTCTGCTGGTGTCCAGCTCGTGCCATCTGGCCTCAATTACAGTAACCAGGGCCTGTACTTCGTCCTGTGAGAAATTCTTGGTCCTTGAGCTGCGTTGCATGTTGCAGCTCCGATTTTCTTCCACTCAGAAGAAAAATTCTCACACACCACTCAGAATTAAAGTTATCACAGACATCTGGCTCGTTAAAAATGGCTGAATGCAGTCACGTAAAAAACATCCATTTTTTTCGCGCATGCGCAGAAGTGGAGTGGGGTGGCGCCCTTTCTTCGACTCAGACATTAGGCTCCACCCCCTGAAGTTAAAGGACAGGCTGCGCGGTGCCAATTTCAAAAATTAGAATGGGAAAACTTTCAACTTTTTTATTGGAGTAGTCGGGCCCAAAAATACGGACATAACTCTTGAAATACGCCCAAAAATGGCATTGGGGAAAATTGAGCCCCTACAGTCTCTGTCACAGGTGGGGCAGACGGTGGTTGAAGGGAAGGGTGGGTGGGGTGCTTGGGTTGTCGTGCGCTCCTTCCACTTTCGCTTGCTCCCGATAAAGAGACTGGAGGTGTTCAGTGCCTTCCCAGATGTTTCTCCTCCAATTTGAGTGGTCTTGGGCCAGGGATTCCCATGTGTCAGTGGGTCTGAAGACATCTTTTTAATAAATGGCTGTAAGAGATGGAAAAGAGAGCACCTGTTGGGTGAAATCCTCTGGTCCCAACACACAATTTAAAGTTTCTAATAAGGTTGCTGGTAGAGATATAGGATTACATAGGATATACAGCACAGAAACAGGCCCAACCAGTCCATGCCAGCGTTTATGCTCCACTCGAGCCTCCTCCCGTCTTTCCTCATCTGAATCTATCAGCATAACCTTCTATTTTTTTCTCTCTCATATGCTTGTCTCGACTCCCCTTAAATGCATCTATACTATTCGCTTCAACCACTCCTTGTGGTAACAAGTTCCACAATCTCACCACTCTCTGGGTAAAGAAGTTTCTTCTGAATTCTTTAATGGATTTGTTGGTGACTATCTTATATTAATGGCCTCTAGTTATGCTCTTCCCCACAAGTGAAAACATTCTCTCTGCACCCACTCTACCAAAACCTTTCATAATTTTAAAGACCTCTGTTAGGTCACACCTCAGTCTTCTGTTTTCAAGAGTCACAAGTTTGTAAAATGTTCACCCTTGCCCTTTCAGAATATGGGTCACATACATCTGTGTATGCAACAGTTGGCTCTCAATGTCTAGAGCTCAATTTCTTTATACTCTCTGCTTTGAACGAAAAGACATAATTGCATTTATATAGCACCTTTCACAAACAAAGGAAAAATCTAAAAATAAAGGGCTATAGAAATGACTGTCAAACAGAAAACTTACAGGCTCCCAAAGCAAGTGCTCTACTCGGAACTCCTTCACGGCAAGCAAGCCAAATATGGGCAGCGTAAACGTTACAGGAACACCCTCAAAGCCTCCCTGATAAAGTGCAACATCCCCACCAACACCTGGGAGTCCCTGGCCAAAGACCGCCCTAAATGGAGGAAGTGCATCCGGGAGAGCACTGAGCACCTCGAGTCTCATTGCCGAGAGCATGCAGAAATCAAGCACAGGCAGCGGAAAGAGCGTGCGGCAAACCTGTTCCACCCACCCCTTCCCTCAACGACTATCTGTCCCACCTGTGACAGGGACTGCGGTTCTCATATTGGATTGTTCAGCCACCTAAGGACTCATTTTTAGAGTGGAAGCAAGTCTTTCTCGATTCCAAGGGACTGCCTGTGATGATGATGATGATGTGACCACTCCCAAAAAACCTCTGGGCACTTAAGAAAAACCAGCGCACATTACAAAATCGGCGCAGAAAGACGCCATTGTTTCTCGGCGAAGTTTTGGAGGGAGTCAAGAACACATTAAATATGCATCATGAAGCTGAATTTTTTTTAAACTTAAAATGCAGAAAATGGAAGTTTAATGCAATTCTTTAATTTTGGATTTTTTTTAAAGTGCCACGCCACCACCAAACGTCTCCAAACCGGGCTCGAGGGTCGGAGCGTCGGCCGGCAGAATCGGGCCCTCGCCCGGACACAGGCGTTCGGGGCTCGGCTTCAAAAGAAGCTCGGAGGGTGGGGGGAGGCGGGTGGGGGTGTGTGGAAGCTGAACTGAAGGGATCATAATCCTTACACTATGCAGCAGCAGCATCAAATGAAGCCCGGGGCGGAGTGGGTGGGGGGGGGTTCCCATTCTAAGCAACCCTATTGCGCATGAGCAGACCTGGGTGTGGTCCGTACTAGGGTGTCGACCTTGGGCAAAGAGACAACAAAGAAGCTTCTTCTGTTGTTTTGAGCTTCTTGCAAAGGTACAACTTAATCATGGGGGCAATACTGACAATGCCATATCTCATGCAAGCCTTCTGTATGATGGTGCTGCGGAGGAGACGATTAATTTGACATCATCACATGAGGAACCTCAAAGCATGCAGGATGATGGGCAGGAGGCCTTACCAACATCCAGTATATCGAGGCAGGCTTTCATACCTGCACCTGAGTGATGCAGACTGTGTCAGAAGGCTTCGTTTCTGCAAAGCGTGATCGTATAAGATCAAAGCTCGCCGCACTCATTGCCATCATCCGAACCACATCTGTTAGATCCTGCACATCAGGTGGGCGCTTTTGAGCTCGTGTTCCCCTCCTCACTCTGGGCATGCCTTGCTGCATCCCACTGGGACCCGCAGCCTCAGACAGTGGGGCCCTGGGTGTGCCTCGCTGCACCCCACTGGAATCCCCAGCCTCAGACTGTGGGAAACCATGGAATGTCCCACCAACACTTGTACCACTCAGGGAAAGGGCTGGCACCTCAATGGGCGGCACCTGCACTTCTTCCAGAGTGAGTACAACAGTGGGGGCTTCATCCATCCCTTCCCCCTCCCCCTCCCCCTCACCCCCATGCTTTTGGTCTGGATGGTGGGTTTGGAAGATGTTCTCCTCTTCAAGCTCGCCCGTGCCTGAATTGTCTTCTGCATCATCAGGGTTGGCCTCAAGTTCTGCAAAATATAACCGAACAGACAAATGGTTAGCAGCAGAGGAGGGGCAGGGTGGCATGAGTAGGCACACACAGCACAGGCGGCAGGCTGATTTGAAGAACCACGATGAATGATAGTACACTGCATCAACCGAAGTGTAGCTGACGGAGACATCCCCATGAACAAAAGTATGGCTAGCCCACGCAGTACTTAACATTTAGCAAAGCCAGACTGGAATTTGCAGGACTTACCCTCTCCCTCGAGTGTGAGCCCAGCTTTTGTAGTGGTGGTTGCTTTTCTCCAGGCAGGATCCATCAAAGCAGCGACCCTCTCTTCCAAGGGTGTCAGTGGGTGCAGATTTGCCAGGCCTTCTCCTGTTTCGAGTTCTTTCCTTTTTGTTGTGTGCCACCTTCCTATGCAAAGATGAAAATATAACTTTTTGGAGAGGGTGTCTTTCTGCTGGGTGGGACATACAGATGGTCACAATTACAATTGCAATTCCAGTGAATAAATGAAAATATTACTTACATTAACTACTTGACCAAGGTCCTGTCACTTCTTTTTGCACTGGCCTCCAGACCTCGGGATACAGAAGACGATTCAGACGTGGACAAACCTGAAGAGGAGAACATCTTCCAATCCCACCATCCAGACCAAGAGCATGGGGGTGAGGAGGAGGGGGAGGGGATGCATGAAGCCCTCACTGTTGTAGTCACTCTGGAGAAGGTGCGGGTGCCACCCATTGAGGTGCCAGGCCCTTTCCCGAGAGGTACGAGTGTTGGTTGTGTCATGTATTCAACCAGCATTGTAACCCATGTATAATCTGACCTAAGTTGTACACTGTGAGAACAATGACCACTAGGTGGTGAACTTCTGGGAGACACTCCTAACCTGGACCTTCAGGTATAAAAGGGGGAAGCTCCACCCACTTTCATCACTTGAGTGCTAAGGAATAAAGGACAGGTCACAAGCATGGGCCTCGTGTGCATTTATACTGTATAGTAAGGATGTATCAATGGTGACAAGAAACTGGGATTTAAACCATGCAAGCATGGCCACTAGCAGAACTGATGAGAGGTACTGTGTTAAGGAATGGTTGGGACAGAGATTCAACATTGTTAAAGCAGCACACAGTTCTCCAGGCAGACAAGGGCAATTGGGCATGCCCCAACATGTAGTCGAACCCAGAAGGGGAGTTCGACAGAGACAATGGCAAGCTGAACGGCGATTCACGCCATTGCAAGGGACAATGCGGCCAGTAATGGGGCCATCAACACCTGTTAATGGCGCACTCAAGAACAGTCACAGGGACAGTCAGGGATGATCGACTGGCAAGGGACCTTTTGTTTCCAACAACAGCTCATGTTGGAGGCATGGAGGCACACACTCAGCTGGAGTTTGCAGAGATGAGCAAAATACCTGCAGAAATTGCAGAAATGAACGCTGGGGGAAATCGTTGGAAGCTGAAGTTCAGCGAGTTCATGTGGAGCACGTATACAGTTCATACACCAGGACGCCACCGATAATGATGAAAGTGCTCCTCAATGGCAACACAGTATCAAAAGTATCAATGGAGCTAGCCAGTCCCTGATGGGTATCAAACAGTTCGAAAAGTTGTGGGCGTCCAAGGCCAGGAGGCCAAAATTATCGCCGATTGACACACAGCTACGGATATACACAAAGGAGATCATTCCGGTGCTAGGCAGCGCCACGGTAGTCATGACCCACAAAGATTCTAGAACAGGTTGCCACTCTGGGTTGTCCCGGGAGACGGTCCCGCACTACTGGGGAGGAGTTGGCTTGCTGTCATGAACTGGAAATGGGGCGATGTCAATGCAATTTCCTCTGTGGTACGAGTATCATGCTCACAGATCCTGGACAAATTTGACTCATTATTTCAACCGGGCATTGGCACTTTCATGGGGGCCAAGGTAGTGATTCACATAAACCCGGACGCCAAGCCAGTACACCACAAGGCCAGAGCGGTGCCGTACGTGATGCGGGAAAGGATAGAAGGCGAACTGGACCATCTGCTGAGGGAAGGCATTATCTCGCCAGTCGAATTCAGTGACTGGGCGAGCCCGATTGTGCCGGTGCTCAAAGCGGATGGATCAGTCAGGATATGTGGTGATTACAAGGCCACCATCAACCGGGTGTCACTCCAAGACCAGTACCCGCTACCTAGAGCGGAGGACCTCTTTCCGGTGGCGAACTATTTTCAAAATTGGACCTGACCTCAGCTTACATGACCCAGATGCTGGTGAGTGAGTCGAAGAAGCTGACCACCATCATGACACGCAAGGGGTTGTTTGAGTACAACAGATGTCCGTTCGGGATTTGCTTGACCGCCGCGATATTCCAACGAAATATGGAAAGCCTCCTCAAGTCGATTCCAGGGACGGTGGTTTTTCAGGACGACATCCTCATCACGGGTTACGATACTGAAGAACACCTCCACAACCTGGAGAAGGTGCTACGCAGACTGGACCGGGTAGGGCTGCGACTGAAAAAGGCGAAGTGCGTCTTCCTAGCTCCAGAGGTAGAATTCCTGGGGATGAGGGTAGCAGCAGATGGGATCAGCCCTACTGCGTCCAAGACGGAAGCGATCCAGAGAGCACCCAGACCCCGTAACACGATGGAGCTGCGTTCGTTCCTGGGGCTCCTGAACTATTTTGGTAACTTTCTTTCCAAATTGAGCACCCTGTTAGAGCCGCTACATGTGCTCCTACGCAAAGGTCGCGAATGGGTCTGGGGGAACAGCCAGGAAAGGGCTTGTAATAGAGCACGCAATTTGTTATGTTCCAACAATCTGTTAACGCTATATGACCCATGTAAGAAACTTGTGTTAATGTGCGATGCGTCGTCCTATGGTGTCGGGTGTGTGTTGCAGCATGTCAATGCCAAGGGTTAGTTACAGCCGGTAGCTTATGCCTCCAGAAGTCTGTCCCAAGCAGAAAGGGTCTACTGGATGGTAGAAAAGGAGGCGCTCGCATGTGTAAATGCGGTAAAGAAAATGCACCAATACCTGTTTGGCAGGAAATTTGAGCTGGAGACAGATCACAAACCCCTAACGTCCCTTTTGGCCATAAATGCAAACGCATCGGCCCGCATACAGAGATGGGCACTCATGTTAGCCGCCTATAACTATACAATTCGGTACAGACCAGGCACCGAAAACTGCGTCGATGCACTCAGCAGGCTCCCACTAGCCACCACTGAGGGGGCTACTGAGCATGCTGCTGAGATGGTCATGGCTGTTGAAGCTTTCGGAAGCGAAAGCTCACCCTGACAGCCCGCCAGATTAAAGTCTGGACAAATAGAGACCCGCTATTGTCTCTAGTCAAGAAATGTGTCCTGAATGGGGACTGGGCAGCCACGTACAGGGCATGCCCTGAGAAATTTAAACCATTTCACAGGCGCAAGGATGAACTCTCGATTCAGGCCGATTGCCTACTGTGGGGAAACCGCGTAGTCATGCCCCAGATGGGCAGAGAGGTGTTCATCAGAGAACTCCACAATGGGCACCCGGGCATTGTCATGATGAAGGCAATTGCCAGGTCACACGTTTGATGGCCAGGGATAGACGCAGATCTGGAACTTTGTGTTCGCAGATGTAACACGTGTGCCCAGCTGGGCAATGCGCCCAGGGAAGCCCCCCTTAGCCCCTGGCCATGGCCCGCCAAGCCTTGGTCACACATCCATGTGGACTACGCAGGTCCTTTCATGGAAAAATATTTTTGGTTGTAGTAGATGCCTACTCCAAATGGATCGAGTGTGACATTTTAACTTCAAGCACATCCTCTGCCACGGTAGAAAGTCTACGGGCAATGTTCGCCGCCCACGGTCTACCGGACATCTTGGTCAGCGACAATGGCCCATGCTTCACATGCACTGAATTCCAGGACTTCATGGCAGGCAACGGAATCAACCATGTCAGAACGGCACCGTTCAAGCCGGCCTCAAACGGCCAGGCAGAACGAGCAGTGCAGATAATCAAACAGGGGATGCTCAGAATCCAAGGGGGTTCCCTTCAAAGCCGCTTATCACGCTTCCTGTTGGCCAATAGATCCCGACCACACTCGCTCACAGGAGTTCCACCCGCAGAGCTGCTAATGAAAAGGACCCTCAAAACCCTGTTATCCCTTATACACCCCAACATGAAAGAAATTGTCGAGAGCAGGCGCCAGTCACAATATGACTACTATGACAGGAATGCGAGGGCGCGATGTATTGATGTAAATGATCCTGTTTTTGTCCTCAACTACGCTACAGGGCCGAAATGGCTCGCAGGCACTGTGATTGCCAAAGAGGGAAATAGGATCCTGGTAGTTAAACTTACCAATGGACAAATCTGACGCAAACACGTGGATCAAACAAAAAGGAGGTTCAGCAACCCCATAGAAGAAGCAGAGGAAGAACACGATATAGAGTTCACTCCACCACAGGTGACCGAACACCGGAACCAAAGGGAGGAGAGCCCAGTCAGTGTGGGCAGTCTGGATAGGCCTGAGGCACCGCAAACAGCAGACATTCAGGCCTGTGCCCAACAACCGGAGCCCCAACTCAGGCGCTCTACAAGGGAGCGTAAACCACCAGAGAGACTCAACCTGTGATCCCAATAAGACTTTGGGGGGGGAGGTGATGTCATGTATAATCTGACCTAAGTTGTACACTGTGAGAACACTGACCACTAGGTGGTGAACTTGTGGGAGACACTCCTAACCTGGACCTTCAAGTATAAAAGGGGAAGCTCCACCCACTTTCATCACTTGAGTGCTAAGGAATAAAGGACAGATCACAGACTGACCTTCTCTCAAGCATGGGCCTCGAGTGCATTTATACTGTATAGTTAGGACGTATCAGGTGGGACATTCCATGGTTTCCACAAGTTGATTCCAGCATTTCTTCATTTCTTTTGGTGAAACTTTTATGACCTCTGCTGGTGTCCAGCTCGTGCTATCTGGCCTCAATTACAGTAACCAGTGCCTTCATTTCATCCTGTAAGAAATTCTTGGTCCTTGAGCTGCGTTGCATCGTGTATTGCAGCTCCGATTTCGCCAATAAAAACTAAAGTTCTCACACAAACTAGCTCTTTAAAAATGCCCAAATGCATACCGGGAGCTGTACTGGGCATGCGCACCAATAGCAATCACGTCAAAAAACATTCTTTTTTTTCGCGCATGCGCAGAAGGGCGTGCATCTTTTTTTCAGCGCAGACATTAGGCTCCACCCCCTGAAGCTGAAAGACAGGCTGTGCGGCGCCAAATTCTAAAAATAGAATGGGGAAACTTGCTAGTTTTTTTTTGGAGTAGTCAGGGCCCAAAAAAACGGGCGTCACTCTTACAGTGCGCCAAAAAACGGCATTGGGGAAAATTGTTTTATAACGATAGATGTATATTAACAAAGTGTGACAGGGAAAATGATATAGGAATTACCAGAAATTTGTGCTGTATGCAAGACATTTAATGTTATATCTTTTTTATAATATATATATATATTCCTTTTCAGTCACTTCTCTTCCTGTTCACAAATGCAACAGGATGGATAACCCACTAAGATTTCTGATGCAATAAAATCCTCCGAAATACAAATATTAACTTTCAAGAATGCATAACCACTTCAGACTGCAAAGTTTTGAATTCTACTTAGTGTAATGTGTTATGTAGATTACTGGTTCGTATACAGAGCACCATATGGTACATCAGGCATTCTTGCTCAGAGATGCCAGACACCCATAGAGCATGATAACATTATCCTGGAATGAAAGTTGGAATGCTAATGTAATTGCTGCAAAAGCCATAGGCTTTAAATTATATCAAGTTTCTGCTGTCCTATGATTTAAATTTTACTTGTCGTTTTGTGTGCATCGAACTCAAAGCAGCATTACCATGTCGCAGGATGAAAACTCTGACACCAAATTAGTGTCATCAAGCACAGTGAAAATGGCAGTCACTGAATTTGTCATTATTTTCATGTTGTTTTAAAGAGGTTCATAGATGTGATTGAGATTGTAGGTTACAAAACATCATTAGTTGACAATTATGGCAGATTCAATAACCAGCAGCGTGTTGGATTCCCTCAATTTGACCAAATGATCTTTCATGTTAAGCTTTCATTTTTTATAAGACAGGATAGCTCTTTTAAGCATGTACTACACACTACAGTGACAAGTAATTATACTTATAACTGTGCTTTTTGGTTTAGCCACGGAAGCCATTTTCACCAGTTTCCGCCTGGTGTTTCTTCCTTCAGGACCATGCACGCTTCCTGTGACAGCCTTCTATTTTGAAATAAAGATTATTCATTAATATATCAACAAAAATGGCAAAAAATTCAAAAGATTTTCTTTCAATTCTAGAAGAAAACTAAGAATTGATGCTAAACAACAACTCTGAAGGGGACAGGAGACGAAGCAAAAACCTTGGGCCACACTAGCTGGACTTTCAGAGATCAATAGCTGCACATTGCAGAGCACAAACCAAAGTGAATGTTTTCACATTACATCATTGCAGCAGATTTTGCTTAATGCAGATTCTTCGGGTTGGCAAGGCAGCAGAGCCTTGCTTCAGGAGTAGATATGCATTGCGTAGAGTTCATAAAGTGAATTGCACATGACTGGTGGAATAACTGGGCTTTTCTTATTCCGTGCTGTTTATGCATGTTCTAGTATAACTTTATTATATCACATATTTGGCAGTATCTTTATGCCTTCAGGAACAAACCCACAATCTGCACACCAAAAACATAGAGTTGTTAAATTTATTCTGATTTTTTGCTAGTTTATTCCATCCCCCCGCCCCCCCCACAATTTTCTCTCCTATCCTGAAGGAGTTGTCACCCTGTGTGTCAGCTTCCTCCAATACATTGCCCAACTGGCCATTGTTCGTGTCTGAGCCCAGTGGCTGTCCACAGGATCTCGGCTGTGGAGAGGGAGAACATCACTGCCACGACCCAGTTGTCACCGATGTCCACACGTGCTCACTTTCTGGCAGGAATGGGACGCCTGGCTGATCTTTTTCCCCTCCCGAGCCCAGCGACATTAAACTCAATTGGTATTGCTTCTACCATCACCCCACTTGAGATCAGCTAGCTCGGCACAGAATAGGAATGGATTTTATGTATCCATAGGTTTTTCCAATTCTATCTTAGAATATTCAGCATTTGAAACATACATAAACAGTGGTTTAACTGGTTGCCTATAAGTCCTTGAAAGAATATAACTTCGGCAAGTACAGTTGAGATTTTCGGTTTTCGGCGAAAATGGTAGTTTTGCATCAAAATTACCGTTTTCGCTGTGCTAACATTTTTAGGCCGAATTTTTGGCCTTTATGTCTCGGTAAAGGAGGTGTTGCATGACTATTCACGGCACAAAGCGCGAGTTTCGGCATCATTAGATACTGTTCTCTGCAGCCAAGAGTGTGAGTCCCGAAGGCTGTGTTGCCTGCCTGGTGCCAGGGTTAAGGACATCTCCTCTGGGCTGGAGAGGAACCTGGAGTGGGAGGGGGAAGATCCAGTTGTCATGGTCCACATGGGTACCAACAACATAGTTGGACAAATAAAGAGGTTCTGCTGAGAGATTATGAGCAGCTAGGGGCCAAATTAAAAAGCAGAACCACAAAGGTAATTGTTATGTATTTAACCCCTTGTAACCTTTAGTACACTATCACCAGAGGGCCTATATGTTGGAGTCCCAAGGGATCCCAGCATCCCTTGGGAGCACGGTATATAAGCAGGCCACCCACGAGGTACCTGACTCTGGAGTCTTAATTAAGGAGCTAAGGTCACACTTGCTCATTGCACACAGTACTCAGTTTCATCCTTTATTATGAGTGCACCAATTGGCAACGAGGTAATGAACAACAATGTGAAAATGCAAAGAACAGTTGGTATCCTGGAGAAGTTCTCAGAAGGGGATGATTGGGAGGCCTTCGTGGAGAGACTCAACCAATACTTCGTGGCGAATGAGCTGGAAGGGGACGAGAACGCTACCAATTGAAGGGCGATCCTCCTACTGTCTGTGGGGCAACAACCTATGGCCTCATGAAAAACCTCCTAGCTCCGGCAAAACAACAGAGAAATCCTATGAAGAATTGTGTACGCTGGTCCGGGAGCACCTAAATCCTAAGGAGAGCGTTTTGATGGCGAGATATTGGTTCTACACGTGTCAACGATCAGAGGGTCAGGAAGTGGCGAGCTATGTTGCCGAACTAAGGCGCCTCGCAGGACATTGTGAGTTTGAGGGATTCCTAGAACAAATGCTTAGAGACTTTTTTGATCTGGGCATTGGCCATGAGACAATCCTTCGCAAACTGCTGACTGTAGAAACTCCGAATCTAGGTAAAGCCATAACGATAGCCCAGGCATTTATGTCCACCAGCGACAACACCAAACAGATTTCGCAGAGCAAAGAAGTTTCGGCCAGTACTGTACGCTTCCGAGCAGAAATACACATGGCAGAACGTACACACCGGCTGCTGCTGCACAACCTCACATGACCCAGAGTCCGCCATCAATTGTTAATGCGAGGCAGTTAACACCTTGTTGGCGTTGTGGAGGTGATCATCGGCCCCATCAATGCAGCTTCAAGCACTATGCGTGCAACCGTTGCAGAACAATGGGACACCACCAGTGAATGTGCAGGCGAGCTGCAAACCCTGCAAACCCTGCAAACCACCATGCTGCAGAGGAAAATCGATCCACTGTGGATCAGGCTGAATTGGAGACTCGTACCGAGGAGGCAGAAGTGTACTGGGTACACACATTCATTACGAAATGTCCACCAATAATGTTGAAAGTTGAACTGAACGGGTATTCCAGTATCTATGGAACTGGACGCAGGTGCAATTCAGTCCATAATGAGTAAAAAAGCCTTCGACAGGCTGTTTGCCAAAAAAGCACTTAGGCCCAAGCTCAGCCCCATTCACACCAAACTAAGGACTTACACCAAGGAACTAATTCCTGTAATTGGCAGTGCAGAAGTCAAAGTCTCCCTTGACAGAGCAGTACACAAACTCCCGCTGTAGATTGTGCCAAGGGATGGCCCCACGTTGTTTGGTAGAAGCTGGCTGGGAAAAATCTGCTGGAACTGGGACGACATCCGAGCGCTTTTGTCCGTCGACGACGCCTCATGCGCCCAGGTTCTGAGCAAGTTCCCATCGTTGTTCGAGCCAGGCATTGGAAGCTTCTCGGGGGTGAAAGTGCAGATCCATTTGGTTCCCGGTACGCGACCCATCCACCACAAGGCTCGGGCAATACTGTACATGATGCGTGAGAACGTGGAAATTGAGCTGGACAGGCTGCAGCAAGAAGGCATCATTGCGCCGGTGGAATTCAACGAGTGGGCTAGTCCGATTCTCCTGGTTCTTAAAGAGGACGGCATGGTTAGAATTCACGGGGACTATAAAGTAACGATTAACCATTTTTCGCTATAAGACCAGTACCTGCTACCCAAGGCAGACGACCTATTTGCAACCCTGGCTGGAGGGAAGACGTTCACAAAGCTGGACCTGACCTCGGCCTACATGATGCAGGAGCTGGAAGAGTCTTCAAAGGCCTCACTTGCATTAACATGCTCAAAGGTCTGTTCATCTATAACCAGTGCCCGGTCAGTATTCGGTCGGCCGCGGCAATCGTCCAACGGAACATGGAGAGCCTGCTAAAGGTGGTTCCTTGCACTGTGGTTTTCCAGGATGACATACTGGTTATAGGTCGGGACACCATGGAGCACTTGAAGAATCTGGAAGAGGTTCTTAGTCAGTTGGATCGCGTGGGGCTCAGGTTGAAACGCTCGAAGTGTGTTTTCCTGGCGCAGGAGATCGAGTTCTTGTGAAGAAGAATCGTGGCAGACGGCATCAGACCACTGATGCCAAGACGAAGGCCATCAAGAATGTGCCAAGACCACAGAACGTAACGGAGCAGTGGTCGTTCCTGGGACTCCTTAACTATTTCGGTAATTTTCTACCTGGGTTAAGCACCCTGCTAGAACCCCTACATGCACTACATTCAGGAAGGATAGAATAAAAGGAAAAGGAGGTGGGGTAGCATTGCTGGTTAAAGAGGAGATTAATGCAATAGTTAGGAAGGACATTAGCTTGGATGATGTGGAATCTATATGGGTAGAGCTGCAGAACACCAAAGGGCAAAAAACGTTAGTGGGAGTTGTGTACAGACCTCCAAACAGTAGTAGTGATGTTGGGGAGGGCATCAAATGGGAAATTAGGGGTGCATGCAATAAAGGTGCAGCAGTTATCATGGGTGACTTTAATATGCATATAGATTGGACTAACCAAACTGGAAGCAATACGGTGGAGGAGGATTTCCTGGAGTGCATAAGGGATGGTTTTCTAGACCAATATGTCGAGGAACCAACTAGGGGGGAGGCCATCTTAGATTGGGTGTTGTGTAATGAGAGAGGATTAATTAGCAATCTCGTTGTGCGAGGCCCCTTGGGGAAGAGTGACCATAATATAGTGGAATTCTACATTAGGATGGAGAATGAAACAGTAAATTCAGAGACCATGGTCCAGAACTTAAAGAAGGGTAACTTTGAAGGTATGAGGCGTGAATTGGCTAGGCTAGATTGGCGAATGATACTTAAGGAGTTGACAGTGGATGGGCAATGGCAGACATTTAGAGACCACATGGATGATTTACAACAATTGTACAACCCTGTCTGGCGTAAAAATAAAAAAGGGAAGGTGGCTCAACCAAGGGAAATCAGGGATAGTATTAAAGCCAAAGAAGTGGCATACAAATTGGCCATAAATAGCAATGAACCCGTGGACTGGGAGAAATTTAGAACTCAGCAGAGGAGGACAAAGGGTTTGATTAGGGCAGGGAAAATAGAGTACAAGAGGAAGCTTGCAGGGAACATTAAAACAGGCTGCAAAAGCTTCTATAGATATGTAAAGAGAAAAAGGTTAATAAAAACAAACATAGGTCCCCTTGATAGAGAATTCAAGCTCTGCAGCCTGGCTGCAGTTTTTGAGAAAACACAGACCACATTGCATTAAGTCATCAATCAACTTGACATTTTAGGACCTTGGGTAGCGAGCCAATTAAAGGTTAACAGACTAGCAAATGAGCCAATAAGGTCAAAGAAGGCGAGTTCTTTTCTGTAAATTGAACCAGGTATAAGTACAGCCATTTTGGCCATGTGGTCTCAGAAGGACAAAGGCCTGGCTTAAAGCCAAGAGCTTGTTGCTGCTGCCAGAATAAAGATACATTAAAACTACAATCGGAGTTCGTATTTCATTGGGAATTAAGAGGTCTAACAATTTTGGCGTCACGAACATGATCGCTGAGGAAAGAAACTGAATTTTGGACATCGGACCTACATACTGAGGTAAGGACTCCTCTTTATAAAAGTCATCGGTCAAAAGTCTAAATTTGCCTCTCCTTCTATGCGATTCCGAAAGCCTCCGATTTGCGAACCCTCCAGTTGGTAGTCGGCTCGAGGTCCCATAGATGTCTAACTTCGGCGGTGTGTTAGTTAATTAATCACCGACCCACTGATCGGCTGGAAAGCCTACAACTCGAGACCCAGTAAAGAAATCAGTATTATGGCAGCAGGAGATAAGAGCAAAGAATTGGCTACAACTGTTAAAGGCGGGCGAGCACCACCTAAGGTTTCGATAGATGAAATCCTCGAACAGTTGAAAGAATACATAGAACAACAATTCAACTTATCTAAAACCTGTATTAAGATCGAACAAAAGTACGGAACCTCCAAAGGACAATGGTCCTTGGACGAGATTAAAAAGGTCTGGGGAAAAACGACCCGTATGAAAAATAAAGAGCGAACTAGCTGGTCCCTACCCGTTATGGGACAGATCCGAAAGCGGAATGAAATTATAATGTGTTCCCAACATGATCGAGAACTCACCAGTACAAAGGACCAATTGCAAGCTGTTTGTGCACAGCTGCGACAGATAAGACTTGAATTTGAAAAATCGGAAGAGGAAGTTAAAGATCTTAAAGGTGAAATTAAAGAATGGAAAAACTCATTAGGTCAAGAGACAGTAATAGGAAAAGGAAAATGTATCGGTCAATTCCCAGGGTACCCATGTTTGGATAAATTAAAAGCGCAAACCCAAAGACACGACCGAGGAACAGATACGGATTCTGAATCCTCTGACGATACAGGGTCGGAAGATGAAGAATTAGGGGTGCGCTTTGCCCCGTTTAAAAAAAGACGAGTTGTAGTCAAATCAGAAGAGACTGTGGATGAGGGCGGAACCAAAAAAACGAAGAACACGGTGTATGCAGAATATTTAGTTCATGCTCCGGCAGACCCAGAGAAAATTGATAAATGGTCCAAGGAGTTGCCCAATCCAAAGAAAGGGGAAGTAAAAACATGGGACCAATTGGCCCGCCATAGAAATATATATCAACTTCATCCCTGGGACGGAGTGCAAATTTTGACCATAATGATGCCAAAAACACAGGGAAGAAAATTGCACGACAAGGTAGAAGAAGCTTTGGGGCAGGATGAGCAAGAATTAAACGCAGGGTGAGAGGTGATTAAACACTGGCTGCAAGCCTTCAGTCCAGCTAAGACAGACTGGGGAAAAATTGCAGCCTGCCAACAGAAAGGAACAGAGGAGGTCCTGGAGTATGACGAGCGGTTTAGATGCACGTGACTAGAACATTCGGGTATGAATAATATGGATGAGGAAATGGATGAACAAGTGTTTGGACCCCTGAAAGCACCTTTCGTGGCAGGTCTAAAGCCAGAACTGTCCAAAATGCTTAAGGTAGTGTTACCGGACTGGGAAGGTAGAGGAACTACCTTTGCAGCATTGGTGGATCGATGTAACCAATTAGATCGGGATATGGGAGCTGAAGTCCGAGCTGTACAGGCTATGGGATAGAAATCCCAGGATTCCGATAAACAGTTATTAGGAAAATTACCCGGAAAATGTCATTATTGTGGGAAAGAAGGTCACTGGGCCAAGACATGCAGGGCAAAACAGCAAGATCATGGCCGGGGAAGAGGACGCAGCCAGGGATACAATTCAGCCAACAAACCAGGCTTGTCACAAGATAACGACCTCATAGAAGCATTTAAGCGACTGACAATACAACAACAGAAGGAGTTACTTGGGATAGCAAAAAACGATTAGAGCCCACCCTGGTCCACCTCCTCGCACTAATACAACAAAGGGGAGATGGGCTATATATAACTGTGAGGGTGGGCGATAAGGATGTGGACTGTCTTTTAGACACAGGGGCGGAATTAACATGCTTACCCTACAATATGGAGACTTTTTTCCATTGGATGATAGGGCACGTACAGCCTATGGAGTTGGGGGCCATAAAATGGAAATTAAAAGGACAACACCGGTACTTATAGAGCTGGGTCCACATGAACTAACCACGCCGGTCTGGATAGGCCCAGTAGATCAACCCCTTTTAGGAATGGACATTCTAATCCAAGTAGATTCATCGTTGCATTTCGAGGATGGTCGGGTGACATGGTCAATTAGAACTTTGAAGAAAGAAGAATTGAAGGAACACCCGATATGGGCTAAAGATAAGAACGATTGTGGCTTACTCCAGATGGAGCCTGCGTCATTTACAGGGACCAAGCCTCCATGCACTAAACAGTATCCCATCAGTCCAACTGCCATCGCGGGAATCTTACCGGTTATTCAGCAATTGGAGAAACAAGGGGTGCTTATTAAAACGCATAGCTCCTCCAATAGCCCCGTGTGGCCAGTACAGAAATCTAATGAGACTTGGCGTTTAACTGTCGATTATAGGAAAGCTAACCAGTGTATTGATCAAAAAGCTCCTTTGGTTGCAGATCACTCCACCATTTTTAATGCCCTCAAACCGGAACATAAATATTTCTCGGTTATAGATATGGCCAACGGATTTTGGTCGGTGCCTCTGGCACTGGAGGTTCGCCAGTGGTTTGCTTTCACGGTCCAAGGACAACAGTATACTTGGACCCGGTTACCGCAGGGTTTCTACAACAGCCCTACGGTATTCCACATGGCTTTACAAAACCATTTGCGAGAATTACCTCCCCTGTCATCCACAGTCATCCAATATGTAGATGATATCCTGCTAGTTTTAAACACGGAAGAACAGCAGGAACAAGAGTTACGAGCTTTGCTGGACCACCTTTGGCTGAAAGGACATAAAGCCAGCATCGACAAAGCACAAATATCCCAAGAAGAGATTGTATACCTGGGACAAAAGATTTCACAAGGAAAGAGAGAACTTACCCAGGATAGAACTGCAGCCATTCGTGCTGCTAAAAAACCCACCACTATTCAGGAACTAAGGTCTTTTTTGGGATTGTGTAACTTTAACAGAAATTGGATTGACTCCTTCACACAGCTTGCTCAGCCATTGAATGATATCTTAATGGGGAAACATGCCTCTAAAGAAGCCATCACCCTCACTAAGGAACAGCAAGAGGCCTTCCTGAGTTTGAAAAAGGCTTTGTGTTCGGCACCGGCTTTGGGAATCCCCGACAGTGGTAAACCATTTATCCTGTTTGTCCATGAGAAAGAAGGATATATGACAGCTATACTGACACAAGAACATGGGGATTGGCAAAGACCTATTGGCTATTATTCGGCAAAACTGGATGCAGTAGCCCTCGGATGGGGACGTTGCCTAAGGGCCATGGAAGCTACATGTCGAGCGGTAATGATCACTGCGGGTCTAGTCCTCGACCAAAAGCTGATTGTCAAGTGTCCCCACACCGTACATGCTTTGCTGTCTATGAATAGAATGTCTCAGGTGACAGCAGCTAGATGGACCCGCTGGACAGCAGTTTTGGAAGCTCATAATCTCCATATCGTCCGGGCCAGCCCGGTTAATCCCGCAACTATGCTCTCGATGTCAGAATCGAGGGAGCAAGAGTGGGGAGAATGTGAAGAGCATGACTGCGTGGAGATTTTAAAAGAAACAGAAGAAGCAGCCTTAGCAGCAGAGGAGCCTCTGCACAACCCAGACCTCATCCTGTTTACAGATGGTTCCTCCTTTGTTGACAATGGTACCAGAAAAGCAGGATGGGCAGTTACAACCTTATATGAGGGAGTGGCAAAAGGATGTTTATCCTCAGGAACGTCAGCACAACAGGCCAAGTTATGGGCCCTGTCAGAAGCATGTTGAATAGCAGAAGAACAGACAGCTAATGTCTACACAGATTCGCGTTATGCTTTTGGAGTCGCTCACGACTTTGATCTGTTATGGCGGAAAAGGGGATTCCTCACTGCTGCTGGTACACCTATCTGAAATGGAAAAGAAGTCCGAGACTTACTGGAGGCCATACAATTACCTCAGGAAGTGTCCATCCTGAAGTGTAAGGCCCATACCAAAGAAGCACAGGGAAATGCCCTAGCCGACCAGGCAGCTAAAGATGCCGCCTCACAGGACGTTCCCCCAGAAGAACCAACACAGATGTGCAGATTGAAAGCACTCAGGACTCTGACACGAGACCTTCAAACAATGCAAGGCGAATGCTCCCGAGAGGAAAAATGGACATGGATTGAGGCAGGAATTAAGCTACCGGGTATGTGAAGATGGTGTCTGGAGACAAAGAGTTACCGATAAGCCAGCCGCGCCACAAGTGCTTATGCCTTTTTTAGCCCAACAGATACACTCGTGGGGACACTTGGCCTCACAACAGATGACGGCACGGTTCCAGAAAAGCTGGTGGGCTCGGGGATTTAAAAAACATGCCCAGCTGGTAACAGACCGCTGTGTGGTCTGCCAGAAAAATAATTCTGGACCCATCACGGTAATGCCCCAACTGAGGCCCCTGCCCCTGTTGGACCATTCCAGTATCTGCAGGTTGATTATATATCTCTTCCTTCATGCCAAGGATACACTAACATTCTTGTCATGGTCGACAGATTCTCTAGATTCTCTAGATGGGTAGAAGCTGTCCCAACTAAAAGAGCCACAGCCAATCACACTGCAAAGGTCTAGTGTAAGGATTACATTCCCCGATGGGGAGTCCCGAGTCGCATTGACTCAGATCAGGGAACACATTTCACAGGTGCTGTCTGCCAAGAAGTCTGTAGGTTACTGAACATTACATGGGATTTACACTGTCCTTATCATCCACAATCATCAGGACAAGTAGAGCGAATGAATTGAACTCTGAAACAACAGCTTGCCAAATATCACCAAGAAGGAACACCATGGCCGCAGGCACTACTAATAGTGCTATGTAGCATTAGGGCAACCCCGAACAGAACTACAGGTCTAAGCCCATTTGAAATTATAACAGGAAGACCCATGTCGCTGCCAGGAACTATCGATTTAAGGAAAGCTGATGTTCACTTAATGAGTGACACTTTCTTATCATACTGTCAGAACCTAACCAATGCTATTAGTTCTGTTTCCCGACAGGTATCGGCAGCTTGGGGTAATCCACCCAAAGGAGGACACGACATCATCCCGGGAGTCTGGGTGTATGTGAAAAAGTTGCATAAAGAACCTTTGGGTGCCATGTGGGAGGGACCTTATCAAGTGTTATTGACCACCCAGGCAGCTGTTGAAGTCCAAGGAAAGAAAGCCTGGATCCACGCTTCACACGTTAAACGAGCACCCGTAACTGAAGCTGAAATCTAATAAGGACAATTACTTTTTGCCAAAATGTATAAATTTACTGTATTACTGACTGTAGGTATTCTAGGCATTTGCCTACTTCTTACTAGCCGACCCTCTGTACCAAAGAGAAATAGTAGGGTAGCAAGGGAATTCCATGTAAATACCTTTTTATATATGTCATACATTTATGCCAAACAAGATAACATTTCTAGTTGTTGGGTGTGTGCGCATATTAAAATCAATGCAGAAATGGTCGCAATCCGCACAGTAGCTCTACAGAATAGACTGGCACTTGATTACATCCTGGCTAAAAAGGGAGGTACTTGCGCCCTACTCGGAACTGAGTGTTGCACATATATCCCAGATAGCTCCGAAGAAATTACCCACTTAGCGGAGCATATCCAAAAGGAGGTACAAAAACTTAAGCAACCCCCATCATTCGCGTTGTGGAGCGGAGCCACTGAATGGCTAGGTTCAATAGGAACTTCATTGGTGTAAGGTTTAATTCTAGTCGTTGTAATTATTTTACTTTTATATTGTTTGTTTATGTTGATTAAATGTTGTTGCAACCAGGCGGCTGTAGCTGCTGTCCCGCATGTGAGACACCTTGCAGGTCCCAGCAGACTGTCTGTACATGGCACAGGGGTATATTATGCTTAAGGGAAGGTTGTTTACTGGTTAAATTAAGATATTGATTTGGATTAAATTGGAATAAGGGTAATTAACCTACTAAAACCAGACTTCCATTGTGGCCACGATGGAATTCGGGTTGGGTGTAAATTTGTGTGGAAGCTACTAGTCCAGACATGTGGCGAAACACATCAACAAATTTTAGAAGGAAACTCTATTAACATGTATGAAATTATTTTGTAGAATATTTAACCAGTGATAGCTGATGTTTTATGATTCCGTTTGTGAAAGAATAAAAGGGGGGATTGATAGAGAATTCAAGCTCTGCAGCCTGGCTGCAGTTTTTGAGAAAACACAGACCACATTGCATTAAGTCATCAATCAACTTGACATTTTAGGACCTTGGGTAGCGAGCCAATTAAAGGTTAACAGACTAGCAAATGAGCCAATAAGGTCAAAGAAGGCAAGTTCTTTTCTGTAAATTGAACCAGGTATAAGTACAGCCATTTTGGCCATGTGGTCTCAGAAGGACAAAGGCCTGGCTTAAAGCCAAGAGCTTGTTGCTGCTGCCAGAATAAAGTTACATTAAAACTACAATCGGAGTTCGTATTTCATTGGGAATTAAGAGGTCTAACACCCCTGCAGTCAGAATCAGGGGAAATCATAATGGGGAACAAAGAAATGGCAGACCAATTGAACAAGTACTTTGGTTCGGTATTCACGAAGGAGGACACAAACAACCTTCCGGATATAAAAGGGGTCAGAGGGTCTAGTAAGGAGGAGGAACTGAGGGAAATCCTTATTAGTCGGGAAATTGTGTTGGGGAAATTGATGGGATTGAAGGCCGATAACTCCCCAGGGCCTGTTGGTCTGCATCCCAAAGTACTTAAGGAGGTGGCCTTGGAAATAGCGGATGCATTGACAGTCATTTTCCAACATTCCATAGACTCTGGATCAGTTCCTATGGAGTGGAGGGTAGCCAATGTAACCCCACTTTTTAAAAAAGGAGGGAGAGAGAAAACAGGGAATTATAGACCGGTCAGCCTGACATCGGTAGTGGGTAAAATGATGGAATCAATTATTAAGGATGTCATAGCAGCACATTTGGAAAGAGGTGACATGATAGGTCCAAGTCAGCATGGATTTGTGAAAGGGAAATCATGCTTGACAAATCTTCTGGAATTTTTTGAGGATGTTTCCAGTAGAGTGGACAAGGGGGAACCAGTTGATGTGGTGTATTTGGACTTTCAGAAGGCTTTCGACAAGGTCCCACACAAGAGATTAATGTGCAAAGTTAAAGCACATGGGATTGGGGGTAGTGTGCTGACGTGGATTGAGAACTGGTTGGCAGACAAGAAGCAAAGAGTAGGAGTAAATGGGTACTTTTCAGAATGGCAGGCAGTGACTAGTGGGGTACCGCAAGGTTCTGTGCTGGGGCCCCAGCTGTTTACATTGTACATTAATGATTTAGATGAGGGGATTAAATGTAGTATCTCCAAATTTGCGGATGACACTAAGTTGGGTGGCAGTGTGAGCTGCGAGGAGGATGCTATGAGGCTGCAGAGCGACTTGGATAGGTTAGGTGAGTGGGCAAATGCATGGCAGATGAAGTATAATGTGGATAAATGTGAGGTTATCCACTTTGGTGGTAAAAACAGAGAGACAGACTATTATCTGAATGGTGACAGATTGGGAAAAGGGGAGGTGCAACGAGACCTGGGTGTCATGGTACATCAGTCATTGAAGGTTGGCATACAGGTACAGCAGGCAGTAAAGAAAGCAAATGGCATGTTGGCCTTCATAGCGTGGGGATTTGAGTACAGGGGCAGGGAGGTGTTACTACAGTTGTACAGGTGAGGCCACACCTGGAGTATTGTGTACAGTTTTGGTCTCCTAACTTGAGGAAGGACATTCTTGCTATTGAGGGAGTGCAGCGAAGGTTCACCAGATTGATTCCCGGGATGGCGGGACTGACATATCAAGAAAGACTGGATCAACTGGGCTTGTATTCACTGGAGTTCAGAAGAATGAGAGGGGATCTCATAGAAACGTTTAAAATTCTGACGGGATTAAACAGGTTAGATGCAGGAAGAATGTTCCCAATGTTGAGGAAGTCCAGAACCAGGGGTCACAGTCTAAGGATAAGGGGTAAGCCATTTAGGACCGAGATGAGGAGAAACTTCTTCACCCAGAGAGTGGTGAACCTGTGGAATTCTCTACCACAGAAAGTTGTTGAGGCCAATTCACTAAATATATTCAAAAAGGAGTTAGATGTAGTCCTTACTCTAGGGGGATCAAGGGGTATGGCAAGAAAGCAGGAATGGGGTACTGAAGTTGCATGTTCAGCCATGAAGTCATTGAATGGCGGTGCAGGCTCGAAGGGCCGAATGGCCTACTCCTGCACCTACTTTCTATGTTTCTATATTCCTCGGTGAGCAAAAATTAAAAAAGTCACAGAATAAGGAGAAAGCAATAGAGTAGGGTATAACTGGGGAAAATGAAAACCAGAGCGTGACAGGAAGGGACAGAACGTTGAAACATAAAGGTGAATCAGAAAGGGGGGAAAAAAGCAAGAAAAAATGTTAAAAAAAAACAAATTTAAAAGTTCTTTATCTGAATGCAAGTAGCGTTCATAACAAATAGATGAGTTGACGGCACAAATAGATACAAATGGGTATGATCTGATAGCCATTACCGAGACATGGTTGCAAGGTGACCAGGACTGGGAACTAAATATTCAGGGGTACAGGCAACTCTCGGTTATCCGGGTCCCTCGGGGATTAAGCTATTCCGGGTAAACGATTTTTCCGTTAGGGTGAGTCTACTTTTTAAAATTAAAACTTTAATGAATAAATACAATCATTAGGGCAAGTTTACATTTATAAGTTAAAACTTTAATGAATCAATACAATCAGCTACAAACAGTAACAAAAGATGGACATTACCAGCATGTACAGATTCCGTGCCTGGAACCCGGTGCCGGCACTGCCCCCATTCCCAACGTCAGCAGCGGCCGCGATAGACAACGGCTGCAGCAGCGCGCACATACACACACCAGCAAAGCAAGGACAGAGGAGGGTGATTTTTACAGTGAGAGAGAGAAAGAGTGTGTGTGAGAGAGAGAATATGCGAGTGTGAGAGAGAGAGTGTGTGAGAGAGAGAACGAGCAAATACAAATGAGCACAGTGTTTGGAAGGCGATTTTTCCAAATTATTTGGAGCTCTCTTTTCACTTGTTAGCAACAGAATTTAAAATCCCGTTACAACGGTTTCCCGTTGGATCCGTGTACGGATAATCGAGAGTTGCCTGTATTTGACAATTCGGAAGGACAGGCAGAAAGGAAAAGGAGGTTGTTATGTATGTAAACTTGTAAATACCATGTTTAACCACCAGAGGGCTTATTCCCTGGAGTCCCAAGGGATCCCACAATCCCTTGGGAGCACCTGTATACAAGGAGGCCTCACAGGCTGGAGAGGGACTCCGAGATCTGTAATAAAGGACGATGGCCACATCTTACTTTGAGCTTGCAGTATCTAGTCTGGCTCTTTATTCAAGACATTACAACTGGCGACGAGATACAGATGATGAACCCCACCGCAACAATGCAGACAACCATGGGAATCCTGGAGAAATTTTTGGAGGGTGATGATTGGGAAACCTTTGTGGAACGACTTGACCAATACTTCGTGGACAACGAGCTGGAAGGAGAAGCGAACGCAGCCAAAAGAAGAGCGATCTTCCTCACCGTTTGCGGGACACCAACGTATGGCCTCATGAAAAACCTGCTCGCTCCGGCAAAACCCACAGACAAGTCATACGATGAGTTGTGCATACTGGTCTGGGAGCATCTAAACCCGAAGGAAAGCTTTCTGATGGCGAGGTACCGGTTCTACACGTACAAGAGGTCTGAAGGCCAGGAAGTGGCGAGCTACGTCGCCGAGCTAAGGCGCCTTGCAGGACATTGCGAATTTGAAGGACACTTGGCGCACATGCTCAGAGACTTCTTTGTACTTGGCATTGGTCATGAAGTAATACTTTGCAAACTTTTGACGATAGATACTTCAACCTTGAGTAAAGCCATAGCAATAGCCCAGGCGTTTATTGCCACCAGTGACAATACCAAACAAATTTTTCAGCACATTGGTGCTGCTGCAAGTACTGTGAACAAAGTAACATTGTTTTCCAATCGAAATGTACATGGCAGGATTTACACGCCTGCAGCTGCACGTCTGCAGATGACTCATAGTCCACCATCAAGGGTGGCGAATACAAGACCATTAACACCTTGTTGGTGCTGCGGGAGTGATCATCGTTTCCATTCATGCCGCTTCAAAGGATACCTTTGCAAGGGCTGTGGAACAATGGGACACCTCCAACGTATGTGCAGGCGAGCTGCAAACCCTGCTAATCCTGCAAACCACCATGTTGCTGAGGAGGACAGATCCACGGTGGATCACGATGAACCAGAGTCTCAGACCGAGGAGGCAGAGGTATATGGGGTGCACATATTTACCACAAAGTGTCCCCCAATAATGCTGAAGGTTGAATTAAATGGACTCCCGGTGTCCATGGAGCTGGACACGGGCGCAAACCAGTCCATAATGAGCAAAAAGACTTTCGATAAATTGTGGTGCAGCAAGGCTTCAAGGCCAGTCCTGACTCCCATTCATACTAAATTTAGAACGTACACAAAGGAACTGATTCCCACAATTGGCAGTGCTACCATAAAGGTCTCCTACGATGGAGCGGTGCACGAGTTACCACTCTGGGTGGTACCAGGCGATGGCCCCTCGCTGTTCGGCAGGAGCTGGCTGTGAAAGATACGCTGGAACTGGGACGACGTTCGAGCGCTTTCATCCGTCGACGACACCTCATGTGCCCAGGTTCTAAGCAAGTTCCCCTCGCTGTTCGAGCCAGGCATCGGGAAGTTCCAAGGAGCAAAAGTGCAGATCCATTTGATTCTGGGGGTGCGACCCATCCATCACAAGGCGAGAGCGATACCTTATATGATGAGAGAAAGGGTGGAGATCGACCTGGACAGGTTGCAACCAGAGAGCATCATTTCACCGATCGAATTCAATGAGTGGGCCAGTCCGATTGTTCCAGATCTCAAGGGAGACGGCACCGTCAGAATCTGTGGTGATTACAAAGTAACTATCAATCGTTTCTCACTGCAGGATCCATACCCGCTACCAAAGGCAGATGATCAATTTGCAACGCTGGCGAGACGAAAAACATTCACGAAGCTGGACCTGACCTCGGACTACATGACGCAGGAGCTGGAGGAATCATCGAAAGGCCTCACCTGCATCAACACGCACAAAGGTCTCTTCATTTACAACAGATGCCCGTTTGGGATTTGATCGGCCGCGGCGATATTCGAGAGGAACATGGAAAGCTTACTGAAGATCGGTCCCACGCACCGTGGTCTTCCAGGACGACATCTTGGTTACAGGTCAGGACACCGTCGAGCACCTGCAGAACCTGGAGGAAGGTCTTAATCAGCTTAATCGTGTGGGGCTCAGGCTAAAATGCTCGAAGTGTGTTTTCCTGGTGCTTGAAGTGGAGTTCCTGGGGAGAAGAATTGCAGCGGACGGCATCAGGCCCACCGATTCGAAGACGGAGGTAATTGAGAACGCACCGAGACCACATAACGTGATGGAGCTGCGGTCGTTTCTAGGACTCCTGAACTATTTTGGTAACTTCCTACCGGGTCTTAGCACATTGTTAGAACCGCTGCACTCTTTACTGCATAAAGGAGATGTATGAGTATGGGGTAAAAGCCAAGAAAATGCCTTTGAGAAAGCTAGGAAGCTGTTATGTTCAAACAAATTGCTTGTGTTGTATAGAAACATAGAAACATAGAAAATAGGTGCAGGAGTAGGCCATTCGGCCCTTCGAGCCTGCACCACCATTCAATAAGATCATGGCTGATCATTCACTCAGTACTCCTTTCCTGCTTTCTCTCCATACCCCTTGATCCCTAAGCCGTAAGGGCCATATCTAACTCCCTGTTGAATATATCCAATGAACTGGCATCAACAACTCAAATGATCCATGTAAGCGTTTGGTACTAGCATGTGATGCGTCGTCGTACAGGGTCGGGTGTGTATTGAATGTGTGTAAGCTAATGAATTTGGGAAATTGCAACCGGTTGCTTATGCATCCAGAAGGCTGAGAGGGCCTACAGTATGATCGAAAAAGAAGCGTTAGCGTGTGTTTACGGGGTAAAGAAAATGCATCAATATCTGTTCGGGCTCAAATTTGAATTGGAAACCGACAATAAGCCGCTTATATCCCTCTTTTCTGAAAGCAAAGGGATAAATACGAATGCATCAGCCCGCATCCAGAGATGGGCGCTCACATTGTCCGCAAACAATGACGTCATCCGCCACAGGCCAGGCACAGAAAACTGTGCTGATGCTCTCAGTAGGCTGCCATTGCCCACCACAGGGGTGGAGATGGCATAGCCCGCAGATTTAGTCATGGTAATGGAAGCATTCGAGAGTGAGCAATCACCTGTTACCGCCCGACAGATTAGAACCTGGATGAGCCAGGACCCCTTATTATCCTTAGTAAAAAACTGCGTGCTCCACGGGAATTGGTCCAGTGTCCCGTTAGAGATGCAGGAGGAAATAAAGCCATACCAGCGGCGCAGAGATGAAATGTCTATACAGCCAGACTGCATCCTATGGGGTAATCGGTAGTGGTGCCAAAAAGGGCAGGACACTTTCATCAGTGATCTCCACAGCACCCACCCAGGCATCGTAATGATGAAAGCGATAGCCAGATCCCACGTGTGGTGGCCCCTGTATCGATGCAGACTTGGAGTTCTGCATGCACAAATGTAATACATGTTCACAGTTAAACAATGCACCCAGGGAGGCGTAACTAAGTTTATGGTTCTGGCCCTCCAAACCATGGTCCAGGGTCCATGCTGACTGTGCAGGTCCATTCTTGGGAAAAATGTTCAAAGTGGTTGTATATGAGTACTCCAAATGGATTGAATGTGTGATAATGTCAGCAAGCACGTCCGCTGTCACCATTGAAAGCCTACAGGCCATGTTTGCCGTGCACGGCCTGCCTGATGTCCTTGTAAGTGACAATGGGCCGTGCTTTACCAGTGCCGAATTCAAGGAGTTCATGACCCGCAATGGGATCAAACATGCCATATCTGCCCCGTTTAAACCAACGTCCAACGCTCAGGCAGAACGAGCAGTTCAAACAATCAAGCAAAGCTTGAAAAGGGTAACTGAAGACTCACTGCAGACTCGCCTATCCCGAGTCCTGCTTAGTTACCGCACAAGACCCCACTCACTCACTGGGGTCCATCCCGCTGAACTGCTCATGAAAAGGGCACTTAAGACAAGGCTCTCGTTAGTACACCCTGATCTACATAAACAGGTAGAGAGCAGGCGGCTTCAACAGAATACATATCATGATAGTGCAAATGTGTCACGCGAAATTGAGATAAATGATCCTGTATTTGTGTTGAACTATGGACAAGGTCCCAAGTGGCTTCCTGGCACTGTTTTGCCCAAAGAGGGGAGTAGGGTGCTTGTAGTCAAACTCTCAAATGGACTCACCTGCAGGAAACACTTGGACCAAACCAAACTCAGATTTACGGACTATCCAGAACACCCCTCAATAGACTCCACTTTTTTCGACCCTCCAACACACACACAAGTGGCAACCGACCCAGCGGTGACCACGAAGCAGAACCCATCACCCAGAGCAGTCCAGCAAGGCCAGCTGCACAGCAGCCCAGCGAGGGCCCAACAAACGACTCACCTAAAGCAGCATTTGCACCGAGACGATCAACCAGGGAAAGGAAGGCCCCAGATTGACTCACATTGTAAATAGTTACACTATTGACTTTGGGAGGGAGTGTTGTTATGTATGTAAACTTGTAAATACCATGTCTAACCACCAGAGGGCTTATCCCCTGGAGTCCCAAGGAATGCCACAATCCCTTGGGAGCACCTGTATATAAGAGGCTGGAGAGGGACTCTGAGATCTGTAATAAAGGACTATGATCACACCTTACTTTGAGCTTGCAGTATCTAGCCTGGCTCTTTATTTAAGACATAACAGAGGTGGGGTACCACTGTTAATAACGGATGATTTCAGTGTGTTAGTGAGAAACGATATTGGCTCAGAAGATCAAGATGTTCAATCAGTTTGGGTGAAGATAAGGAATAATAAGAGGAAAAAGTCGCTGGTGGGCAAAGTCTATCATCATAGGCAGTCTCTTGGAATCAAGGAAGACTTGCTTCCACTCCTGAAGTGAGTTCTTTGGTGGCTGAACAGTCCAATACGAGAGCCACAGACTCTGTCACAGGTTGGACAGATAGTCGTTGAGGGAAGGGGTGGGTTTGCCGCATGCTTGATTTCTGCATGCTCTCAGCGTTGAGACTCGAGGTGCTCAGCGCCCTCTCGTCTATAGGCTCCCTAACAGAAGCTACACTGTTGGATGGAGTATAAATCAAGAAATAATGGAGGCTTGTAAAAAAGGAACGGCAATAACCATGGGCGATTTTAACCTTCATATTGATTGGACAAAGCAAATTGGCCAGGGTAGCCTTGAGGAAGAGTTCATAGAGTGTATCCGGGATAATTTTCTTGAACAGTACATTGCGGAACCAACCAGGGAGCAGGCTAGCTTAGATCTGGTACTGTGTAATGAGACAGGATTAATAAATAATCTCGTAGTAAAGGATCCTCTGGGAATGAGAGACCATAACATGGTTGAATTTCAAATTCAGTTGGAGGGTGAGAAAGTTGGATCTCAAACCAGTGTCCTAAGCTTAAATAAAGGAGACTACAAAGGTATGAAGGCAGAGTTGGCTAAAGTGGACTGTGAAAATAGATTAAAGTGTGGGACAGTTGATGAGCAGTGGCAGACATTTAAGGAGATATTGTATAACTCGCAAC
Organism: Pristiophorus japonicus; assembly: GCF_044704955.1. Lineage (NCBI taxonomy): Eukaryota > Metazoa > Chordata > Chondrichthyes > Pristiophoridae > Pristiophorus > Pristiophorus japonicus. The sequence goes on along the minus strand of NC_091982.1, from coordinate 38,145,818 downwards.
AAAAATATATCCCAATCAGACGGAAAAGCTGTAAGAGAAGGGATAACCATCCGTGGAAATAAGGGATGGTATCAAATTGAAAACAAGGGCATACAATGTGGCCAAGACTAGTGGGAGGTCAGAGGATTGGGAAACTTTTAAAAGCCAGCAAAGAATGACTAAAAAAATGATAAAGAGAGAGAAGATAGATTATGAAAGTAAACGAACACAAAATATAAAAACAGATTGTAAGAGTTTCTATAGGTACATAAAAAGGAAAAGAGTGGGTAAAGTGAATGTTGGTCCCCTAGAGGATGAGGCTGGGAAATTAATAATGGAGAACAGAGAAATGGCAGAGACGTTGAACAAATATTTTGTATTGATCTTCACGGTGGAAGACACTAAAAACATCCCAATAGTGGATAATCAAGGGGCTATATGGAGCGAATTACTAAAGAAGTAGTACTCGGTAAAATAATGGGACTAAAGGCGGACAAGTCCCCTGCACCTGATGGCTTACATCCTTGGATCTTAAAAGAAGTGGCTGTAGAGATAGTAGATGCATTGATTGTAATCTACCAAAATTTCGTAGATTCTGGGGCGGTCCTAGCGGATTGGAAAACCACAAATGTAACACCCCTATTTAAAAAAAGAAGCAAACAAAAAGCAGGAAACTATAAACCAGTTAGCCTAACATCTGTCGTTGGGAAAATACTGGAGTCCATTATTAAGGAAGCAGTAGTGGAACACTTGGAAAAGCATGATTCAATCAAGCAGAGTCAGCATGGTTCTATGGAAGGGAAATCATGTTTGACAAACTTTCTGGAGTTCTTTGAGCAGGGTGGATAAAGGGGAACCAGTGGATGTGGTGTATTTGGATTTCCAGAAGGCATTCGATAAGGTGCCACATAAAAAGTTACTGCACAAAATAAAAGTTCATGGCGTTGGGGATAATATATTAGCATGGATAGAGGATTGGCTAACTAACAGAAAACAGAGAGTCGGGATAAATAGGTCATTTTCCGGTTGGCAAACAGTGACTAGTGGGGTGCCGCAGGGATCGGTGCTGGAACCTCAACTATTTGCAATCTATGTTAATGACATGGATGAAGGGACCGATTGTAATGTAGCCAAGTTTGCTAATAGAAACATAGAAACATAGAAAATAGGTGCAGGAGTAGGCCATTCAGCCCTTCTAGCCTGCACCGCCATTCAATGAGTTCATGGCTGAACATGCACTTCAGTACCCCATTCCTGCTTTCTCGCCATACCCCTTGATCCCTCGAGTAGTAAGGACTACATCTAACTCCCTTTTGAATATATTTAGTGAATTGGCCTCAACTACTTTCTGTGGTAGAGAGTTCCACAGGTTCACCACTCTCTGGGTGAAGAAGTTTCTCCTCATCTCGGTCCTAAATGGCTTACCCCTTATCCTTAGACTGTGACCCCTGGTTCTGGACTTCCCCAACATTGGGAACATTCTTCCTGCATCTAACCTGTCTAAACCCGTCAGAATTTTAAACGTTTCTATGAGGTCCCCTCTCATTCTTCTGAACTCCAGTGAATACAAGCCCAGTTGATCCAGTCTTTCTTTATAGGTCAGTCCCACCATCCCGGGAATCAGTCTGGTGAATCTTCGCTGCACTCCCTCAATAGCAAGAATGTCCTTCCTCAAGTTAGGAGACCAAAACTGTACACAATACTCCAGGTGTGGCCTCACCAAGGCCCTGTAGTGGATACAAAGATGGGTGGGAAAGCAAATTGTGAGGAGGACACAAAAAATCTGCTCAGGGATATAGGGTCCAAATTAACCCAAAAGTGCCCCTTTCTTTGGAGTAAGTAGCTTTTTTTGGAGTAATTTAAAAATTGCAAATTTCCCCTTTTAACTTGCTCCAATGTAAGTCAATTAGTTAGGTTCTTTTCTAATTTAGTTTGTTCTCTCCAAAAGCCACTTACACCTCTTCTGAACATAGAAGCAAATTTGGCCAGCTGAAAGTTATTCCAAACTAACTTAGGCCAGTGTATGTGACCACTTTTGTAGGCACAGAAAAACCTTACCCACATTTAAGAGATCAGTGCAGGTAGCCAGAGGTAGGGTGTAGGGGAGGGGTGGGGGGGGGGGGGTGGTGAGTTAGAGGATTCCAAAGCACTAAAGACATTCACAACATCAGCACAACATCACAACATCTTCAAGCACAACAGCTGCACAACATCATCACAAATAAATGAAAGATAAATCAACTACAGAAAATAGAGCAGTCCTCCCTTGCCGACTGCAGAATGCACCGGCTAGCCCTCCTACCAGGGCTAGGAGTGGCAGGCACGCATGATTGTAGGGGTGAGGGATTTTAACTTTTTACAGTTGACCCTAAATGTTGCGTGGTCCTAATGGAGGATGATTCAGTTGTGATGCAAAATATCTTTTATTGTAAATTTTACAGTGCACTTCAACGGTACCAACAACAACAACAACAGCCACAACACAAAAGAAAGTCTGCACCCATCCCTCACTCATATCTCGGGGAAAGTGCACTTCCTTATAGGGTTGGTGATGGTGGTGGGAGGGTTGGGGGCCCGGCTTGGGTCACACGGATGGCTGGTGCGTGGATTGAAGTGGGAGTAGCATTTGAGTCTCTGGCTTTTGTGCCCTTATTGCAGAAGCCAGCTCCCTCATGGCATCTGCCATCGTCGGCACACCCTCTGAAATGCCCGCCCTTACTTCCCGTCTTTGTGCAGAGATTTCACCCAACAGTGTCGCGACCTCATCATGCACCCCACTGACGGCCGCCACGAGTGATCTTGTGAGGGCATTGGTCTCCTCATCCTATGAAACAACCTGATTAACCTCTGCTGAGGGCTGCCTTTCAAGAGAGACTGGTCGGCTTCTCCTTCCCCTCGCAGTGGGTCTGCCTAGTGGCACCGCAGTGCGAGGTGCAGGCTGGGACAGTGGGGGACTGGGTGTCCCAAGATGCATTTCCTGGCCGTCACTCGGACCCGCGACCTCGGAAGGTGTGAACCCATGGAAGGTTGCCGAGGAGCTCATGGAGGATTCTGGCAGTGTGATTCCCTGTGATATGTCCTGATCGATATCGCGGTCAGCATTCTCCTGAGCACACATTTCCATGGACCCCTCTTCTCCCCACCTGCCTTGGTCTGGAGCGCACACATCTGGATCCTCAGAATCTTGAGGAATGTCGTCTTCTGCAAAAGACAACACAACAGTCAAATGATTAGCAGTACAGGAGGGGGCAGGATGGGTGGCATGAGTAGTCTCATGCGCAGCAGGCCAGTCAGCAGGTTGATTTGAAGGGCCACTATGCATTTTAATGACTCACCTTCACCCTCACGTGTGGGTGTAGCTTGTGCAGAGCTGATTCTTTTTCTGCCAGTGCGAGTCAGTAAGGCAGCAACCCTCTGTTCCAGGGGTGTCAGTTGGTGCAGATTTGGCGGGCCTCCTCCTGTTCTAGTTCTCTCCCTCTTGTTGTGGGCCAATTTCTTCTGCAAAGATGAAAATATTAATTGTCACACATGGTGCGCTTCTGACGGGTGGGACACATACAGATGCTCACATTTTCCACTGCAATTCAATTTAAAGATGAAGATATTACTTACACTCACTACTTGACCAACGTCCTGCCATTTCATAGAAATATAGAAACATAGAAAATAGATGCAGGAGTAGGCCATTCGGCCCTTCGAGCCTGCACCGCCATTCAATGAGTTCATGGCTGAACATGCAACTTCAGTACCCCATTCCTGCTTTCTCGCCATATCCCTTGATACCCCTAGTAGTAAGGACGACATCTAACTCCTTTTTGAATATATTTAGTGAATTGGCCTCAACAACCTTCTGTGGTAGAAAACTCCACAGGTTCACCACTCTCTGGGTGAAGAAGTTTCTCCTCATCGCGGTCCTAAATGGCTTACCCGTTATCCTTAGACTGTGACCCCTGGTTCTGGACTTCCCCAACATTGGGAACATTCTCCCTCATCTAACCTGTCTAAACCCGTCAGAATTTTAAACGTTTCTATGAGATCCCCTCTCATTCTTCTGCACTCCAGTGAATACAAGCGCAGTTGATCCAGTCTTTCTTGATATGTCAGTCCCGCCATCGCGGGAATCAGTCTGGTGAACCTTCGCTGCACTCCCTCAATAGCAAGAATGTCCTTCCTCAAGTTAGGAGACCAAAACTGTACACAATACCTCAGGTGTGGCCTCACCAAGGCCCTGTACAACTGTAGTAACACCTCCCTGCCCCTGTACTCAAATCCCCTCGCTATGAAGGCCAACATGCCATTTGCTTTCTTAACCGGCTGCTGTACCTGCATGCCAACCTTCAATGATTGATGTACCATGACACCCAGGTCTTGTTGCACCTCCCCTTTTCCTAATCTGTCACCATTCAGATAATAGTCTGTCTCTCTGTTTTTACCGCCAAAGTGGATAACCTCACATTTATCCACATTATACTTCATCTGCCATGCATTTGCCCACTCACCAAACCTATCCAAGTCACTCTGCAGCCTCATTGCATTCTCCTCGCAGCTCACACTGCCACCCAACTTAGTGTCATCCGCAAACTTGGAGATACTACATTTAATCCCCTCATCTAAATCATTAATGTACAATGTAAACAGCTGGGACCTCAGCACAGAACCTTGCGGTACCCCACTAGTCACTGCCTGCCATTTTGAAAAGTACCTATTTACTCCTACTCTTTGCTTCCTGTCTGCCAACCAGTTCTAAATCCACGTCAGCACACTATCCCCAATCCCATCCCATGTGCTTTAACATTGCACATTAATCTCTTGTGTGGGACCTTGTCGAAAGCCTTCTGAAAGTCCAAATAGACCACATCAACTGGTTCCCCCTTGTCCACTCTACTGGAAACATCCTTAAAAAATTCCAGAAGATTGTCAAGCATGATTTCCCTTTCACAAATCCATGCTGACTTGGTCCTATCATGTCACCTCTTTCCAAATGCACTGCTATGACATCCTAGAACATAAGAACATAAGAACATAAGAATTAGGAACAGGAGTAGGCCATCTAGCCCCTCGAGCCTGCTCCGCCATTCAACAAGATCATGGCTGATCTGGCCGTGGACTCAGCTCCACTTACCTGCCCGCTCCCCGTAACCCTTAATTCCCTTATTGGTTAAAAATCTATCTATCTGTGACTTGAATACATTCAATGAGCTAGCCTCAACTGCTTCCTTGGGCAGAGAATTCCACAGATTCACAACCCGCTGGGAGAAGAAATTACTTCTCAACTCAGTTTTAAATTGGCTCCCCCGTATTTTGAGGCTGTGCCCCCTAGTTCTAGTCTCCCCGACCAGTGGAAACAACCTCTCTGCCTCTATCTTGTCTATCCCTTTCATTATTTTAAATGTTTCTATAAGATCACCCCTCATCCTTCTGAACTCCAATGAGTAAAGACCCAGTCTACTCAATCTATCATCATAAGGTAACCCCTTCATCTCCGGAATCAGCCGTGTGAATCGTCTCTGTACCCCCTCCAAAGCTAGTATATCCTTCCTTAAGTAAGGTGACCAAAACTGCACACAGTACTCCAGGTGCGGCCTCACCAATACCCTATACAGTTGCAGCAGGACCTCCCTGCTTTTGTACTCCATCCCTCTCGCAATGAAGGCCAACGTTCCATTCACCTTCCTGATTACCTGGTGTACCTGCAAACTAACTTTTTGGGATTCATGCACAAGGACCCCCAGGTCCCTCTGCACCGCAGCATGTTGTAATTTCTCCCCATTCAAATAATATTCCCTTTTACTGTTTTTTTTTCCAAGGTGGATGACCTCACACTTTCCGACATTGTATTCCATCTGCCAAACCATAGCCCATTCGCTTAACCTATCTAAATCTCTTTGCAGCCTCTCTGTGTCCTCTACACAACCCGCTTTCCCACTAATCTTTGTGTCATCTGCAAATTTTGTTACACTACACTCTGTCCCCTCTTCCAGGTCATCTATGTATATTGTAAACAGTTGTGGTACCAGCACCGATCCCTGTGGCACACCACTAACCACCGATTTCCAATCCGAAAAGGACCCATTTATCCCAACTCTCTGCTTTCTGTTCGCCAGCCAATTCTCTATCTATGCTAATACATTTCCTCTGACTCGCGAACCTTTATCTTCTGCAGTAGCCTTTTGTGTGGCACCTTATCGAATGCCTTTTGGAAATCTAAATACACCACATCCAACGGTACACCTCTATCCATCATGCTCGTTATATCCTCAAAGAATTCCTGTAAATTAGTTAAACATGATTTCCCCTTCATGAATCCATGTTGCGTCTGCTTGATTGCACTTTTCCTATCTAGATGTCCCGCTATTTCTTCCTTAATGATAGTTTCAAGCATTTTCCCCACTACAGATGTTAAACTAACCGGCCTATAGTTATCTGCCTTTTGTCTGCCCCCTTTTTTAAACAGAGGCGTTACATTAGCTGCTTTCCAATCCGCTGGTACCTCCCCAGAGTCCAGAGAATTTTGGTAGATTATAACTAATGCATCTGCTATAACTTCCGCCATCTCTTTTAATACCCCGGGATGCATTTCATCAGGACCAGGGGACTTGTCTACCTTGAGTTCCATTAGCCTGTACAGCACTACCCCCCTAGTGATAGTGATCCTTAATAATTGATTCCATCATTTTACCCACTGCTGATGTCAGGCTGACTGGTCTATAATTCCCTGTTTTCTCTCTCCCTCCTTTTTTTTAAAGTGGGGTTACATTGGCTACCCTCCACACCATAGGAACTGATCCAGAGTCTATGGAATGTTGGAAAATGACTGTCAATGCATCCGCTATTTCCAAGGCCACCTCCTTAAGTACTCTGGGATGAAGACCATCAGGCCCTGGGGATTTATTGGCCTTCAATCCCATCAATTTCCCCAACACAATTTCCCGACAAATAAGGATTTCGCTCAGTTCCTCCTTCTTACTAGACTCTCTGACCCCTTTTATATCTTCTTGCACTGGCTTCCAGATCTTGCGGTGTTGACCCCAGCGGAGAATTCTTCTGCAACTAGGTTCCATCTTATTCTCATTTTCTTGGGCAAGAGCTTTGATGGACCACTCTTACTGATATCCAGCTCCAGTCATTTCTCCTCAATTAGTCACTAATTTCTCCACTTCCTCATGGAGGTAATTTTTGGAACACTCTTGCGCCATTCGTCTATTGGACTCAAACGCAGGTAATGTTCAAAGATCACACTTACACCTCTCTTACACCTATCCAGCACTCCTTTCCACTCCCTCAGCCACACAAAAATCTATATTCAGACCTCAGCTTTATATATGCTCCATAACCAATTATTCTGAGGATGCTTTCCCTTTAATTGGCCGATTGCCAAGCTTCCTGTTACACTGCGCATGCGCGCAAACTGAACTGCCTATTGCACATGCGCGCACGCTCAAACGGTCATGTGTGCCCCTGCCGGCACTACACAACATGCTGGGCCCAAGCCCCGCCTCCCTGCCGGCCGCGCTGAGGAAGCGCAGCCGAAGCTCCACCCCACCCTAGGCTCTGCTGCGCGACGCCGATGGATCCGGACGATGAGGGAGCGGCCAAATTCAAAGGTAGATTTTTGGCACTTTTTTTCCCCCACGAAGTTGGCGCACCACATTGAAATACGCCGCTCTAAGCGGCTGGGGAAATTTGGGGCCATAGATAGGTTAAGTAAGTGGGCAAAATTTTGGCAGAGGGAGTATAATGTGGGAAAAAGAGAGGTTATCCACTTTGGCAGAAAAAATAAAAAAGCAAATTATAATTTAAATGGAGAAAAATTGCAAAGTGCTGCAGTACAGAGGGACCTAGGGGTCCTTGTGCATGAAAGACAAAAAGTGCGTATGCAGGTACAACAAGTAAACAGGAAGGCAAATGGAATGTTGGCCTTTATTGCAAGGGGGATAGAGTATAAAAGCAGAGAAGTCCTGCTACAACTGTACATGGTATTGGTGAGGCCAATTGGTCTCTGTATTTAAGGAAGGATATACTTGCATTGGAGGCTGTTCAGAGAAGGTTCACAAGGTTGATTCTGGAGATGAGGGGGTTGACTTATGAAGATAGGTTGAGTAGTTTGAGCCTATACTCATTGAAATTCAGAAGAATGAGAGGTGATTTTATCGAAACAATATAAGTTAATGAGGGGGCTCGACAAGGTGGATGCAGAGAGGATATTTCCACTCATTGGGGAAACTGAACTAGGGGACATAGTCTCAGAATAAGGGGCTACCCATTTAAAACTGAGATGAGGAGGAATTTCTTCTCTCAGAGGATTGTAAATCTATGAAATTCTCTGCCTCAGAGAGCTGTGGAGGCTGGGTCATTGAATATATTTAAGGCGGAGAGAGACAGACTTTTGAGCGATAGGGGAGTAAAGGATTATAGGGAGCGGGCAGGCAAGTGGAGCTGAGTCCATGACCAGATCAGCCATGATCTTATTAAATGGCGGATCAGGCTAGTGGGGTCAAATGGCCTACTCCTGCTCCTATTTCTTATGTTCTTATGGGCCGCGAGCACTGCAAGAGAGGCCTTGGGAGGGAGGAAAAACAAAAGAAAATTCCCCAAAACATTCCAAAAACATTTTCAAGACCTTTATCTACCCAATTGCTGAAAAAAAATGTTTTAAAAAACTTTAATTTACCTATTTTGCAGGTTTTCATACTTACCGCTGCTGGCAGGACTGCAGCGACAGGTTTGACCTGTTGTTATTCTGGGCGCAGCCTACAGGTCGGGAGAGTGCTGAAAGTCCAACGCAAACGCAATCCGTGCCGATGCACGTTGGCGCACCTCACCCCGGTGGTACTTGGAAGCGCTGCTGCAAACAGGTACCCGAAGCGTCAAATCATGGTGAAAATCCCGTTGCACACCTGCCCAAAATCTGGCCCGTAGCCTTATAAAACACACGTGGAATTTCCTCTTGGAAGCCTGCGAGAATGTGGGGCTTGAAGCTCAATTCAAGGTCTAATAAGTGATAAATGATAAATGCATATGGGATCAGACAGGGAGGGAAATAGAATTGGCATCTTAGGTGCAAAGCTTCTGGTGGGAGCTGACATTTAGCTGGAGAACATTTTAGCTCATCCACCATTTGGTGTCAGATAATTGGATAGTATAGGGCTGGTTGGAGAATCAAGGATGGCAGAAAAAGTTGGATATCACTGGCAGCCTATAGGTTGAGGAACAGGGCGAGGCCAAGCAAGGAACCTTGGCACACACCAGAATGCACAGGAGGAGAAACCATTGGAGATGAACGGACTGTGGTTGGGCTGGTAGAAATAGAAGCTTATGGAGGTCATCATAGGCTGCTGCACAGACTTAGTGCACACACATATCGCAGTGTGGGCTGGCCCGTGCTGCCCCTGGGCCCTCGGCTCTTCTGGGTCCCGTACCTTCATTTGCCGCACCTCCGATGGAGGTAGATTGTGAAGGAGAGACAGTGGAGAAGGAAGGCGTGGCTGATCCTGTCAATGAGGAAGGATAATGTGTCATTGTCTCACAGGATGTTCCACTTTGAAGGAATGAGAATCAGTGGGACTCACACAGGAGCCACTATTCCACATCTTCTAGCGATCAAATCAAGATTGAGAATTGGCAAGTACCTAGGCCAGTTTTAGCAGGTAGCAAGGAACAGATCACAACCCAAGTCTTTCCATCTGGAAATTATATGGGAGGCCAAAGAGAGTGGAAATTATGTAAAAAATAAGGTCAAAACACAAATACCTTTGTAAATGTATCTTTTACTTTTTTGCAACAATGAAAACAACTTTTTTTTAAAATGGGATAATGAATGCATGGTGGCTACCTGACGGCGGTTAAAGGCAGGTAAGGCCACATTTCGGAGAGCTGTCACAGCTGAAATGTACCTGTTCATTGTATTTTAAATAAGACCAATTAAATAATTATAATTTCCACAGTACCTTTCCAACATTGGAGATCAATTACTCGACATACAATTGAGAGGCCTGGTTAATCTCTCAAACTGGTATGTTTTAGCATGAACTGATTTAAGTGTTTCCTTTTCAGCCCTGTCCAATATAATGAGGGTCTTTTGTTCTACCGCCACAAAGTAACAATGAATCAAATCACTCTCCTGCTGCCTGACCAGGAGTCATTTGTTTTCTGTGCATCCTTAAAGCCACCACTGATTTAGCAGATAGACAAGATCTGATTTTTTTTAATGAAGTGATGATAAAAGTACTAGTCACATTCTTTTGAACAATTGGAAATCTCGGAAGTTGCAGCGAGGTCGAGGCGAAGGAGCGGCAAGAGTTCGTAAAGGGATGTGGTCAGGGCCCAGGCGAGGTGTGAGTTCAGGGCCCAGAAGAGACGCGGGCCCTGGGGCAGCACGGGCCAGCCCACACTGCGATATGTGTGCGCACTAGGCCCGTGCAGCAGAGCTGGTCTCCAGTCGTCTTGGTCAATACTTGTCACTGGACCAAGGCCTAGCTCTGTCAAGCCCATGTGGTGGCTGGTGTGCAACAGCCACCACACGTTAAAAAAATCCACGCACAGGCATCTTCCATCCCTTCAACATGTAGTTCAGGACCTGGAATATTAGGTCCTTCATTGAAACACCTGTGAACTCATCCCTTTTCGGTGTGGAGGGATTGCCTATAATGATGTTGATAGTCACATATAACCATTTAACCCATCAATGCAAGCCAATATTCCCTTTCGAGCAAATTTCTCAGTGAATTTACTTTTTGCTTTCAGCTTTCTCTCAGCTAAGTAATGGTAGTTTAGTTAACTTCAGTGATGTGAAGAGACTAGAAAAGTTGGGATTGTTCTCCTTCGAGCAGAGAAGGTTCAGGGGAGATTCAGAGAGGAGATGAGGAGGATTTATTTTACGCAGTGAGTTGTTATGATCTGGAATGCGCTGCCTGAAAGGGTGGTGGAAGCTGATTCAATAGTAACTTTCAAAAGGGAATTGGAGATCCATTCGAAAAGTAAAAATGTAATGGGCTGTGGAGAAAGAGTGGGCGAGTGGGACTAGCTAGAAAGCTCTTTCAAAGATCCGGCACAGGAATAATAGGCCGCATGGTCTCCTTCTGTGCTCTATAATCCTAGAAAACCTTGCTGGTGATCATTCTTCACATAGGCCTAGACCGAGTATCAGCAGGTTATTTGAATGTGGGGATGGGCTGGTAGGGGAAAGGAGCCCTGGTTGACTTTTCTTCTTCACAGCTCCATTGACCAGAGACCAGTGAGGCCAATGTTGAGACCACCATCTCTGCCACCAGTCCAATGTTGTCATGTACTCCTAGCAATTACTGGGATCAAATTCGGACTATAATCTAGGAGACACGAATTAAAACATCCATAAAATACAGCAATGTTCAATTATTTCTTTGGCATAACAACACGGTATCTGTGTTGGTCACCAAGTCCTAATGTTGCTGGGAGTACGGACTACAGTAGCAGTGGAGTGCCAAAACTGGACTGCCTATCTCATTCAAGGAGGGAGAGAGAAAAGTTAGCCAGGGTTCCCTCTCCTTATTGCTGTCCAGTGATCCCTGCTGGAAAGTGCATATCTGTGGACTTTGAGTGAGCACAGGATTAGGTTCGGTTGAGATGCCACTTTCTCCCTCCTAACCTGACAAACTGTTGAACGGCCTGCTAATCAGATGAAATATAATGTCCAGGCTTGCACATGAAAAATGACCACAAATATGAGTCAGTGCCTTCAGGCAGAAGGAAAGGGAGGAAAATAAAAAAGAAAGAACTGTGCTGGGTTACCAATAAGAATGCCAACAAGGCCACATATTCCTTGAAAAATAAGAGTCTAAATGGAGTAGAGGAACAAAGGGATCTTGGGGTACACATTCACAAATCATTAAAAGTAGCAACACAGGTTAACATGGCCACAAAAAAAATGCAAACAAAGCACTTTAGTTCTAGAGGAAAAGAATTGAAAAGCAGAGAAGCTATATTAAACTTGTATAGAACTTAGTAAGACCACACTTAGGCCGGAATGTTGCAGGGGGAGGTCAGTAGGCGCGATCAGTGGCAGGACGAGTGGGAAAGTGCTTTTTTTCACAGCAGGTTGGGACCCTGCTGCTATGCATCTTTCCCAATGTTGAGTCTGTCAGCGCTGAGTCAACCCGACACGCAGTGATAGGGGACCCAATTCAGGTAATTAATGATTTTCAGCTTACATTTTGCACTTGACAACTCGCCCACGGGGTCCATGCTGGTCATGGACCACGTGTGTCAAGCTGAGATGGGAGTTCAGTGGCCATTGAATCAGCTTCAAATGTAAAATAAAAGCTCCCACCTTCCAGAGATATCTTCCCTCAGCCACAAGCTCTTCCTCACTGCATTTCCATGACAGATTCACCATTCTGCAAGTCTTTGCACAAGTCTCCATCCAGTCTGACCTCATTACCACTCTCACCATTGACAGATCACTTCTGTCATCAATACATCACCTGCCATCTATTCCATCAACATGGGTTCCCTTTATACTCCCTCACCTTGGTCCTCAGAATCCCACCACGATTAGCCCTAACACCAGCAGCACCAGGCAGACCAGCAGCACCAACAACAACACCAACCTTCTCCGCAATCAACTGATGCTGCACAGGGCAGAAGGCCTCAGCACCTGACCACATTGCTGCCCGGGAGATCAGGGATGGTCACACCATGGCCAGATTTACTTCACTTGATGCTGGACACTCTGGCTGTCACATGATGTGCCAGGTTGGCACCACCTCACACCAATACCATAAAGCATCCCTACAATGCCCAAGCCATTCCTTTCACACTCATCGCCACTGCAGGGGTGGTACCCTTATGTCTCATATTTCACTACAATTCACTAAGCTACTTCCAAAGGTGCACACAAATTTGTCCAGAATGCAAAGTGTTGAAAATAGAGGTTTCAATGTTTGACAGCACATTAACAGAAACTTTATATGAACATTGCATAAAACACCCAAGTGTGTTGTTAGTTGGTATGATTGCACTAGGATGAGGGGTGAGTGTGAGGGGTGGCTAGTGAGATGGGATGTGATAATATAGATAGAGAGGGATGGGTGGAAGTGCGAGATAGATTTGTGTGCAGGTGTAAGGTAGTGAAGGCAGATTGATGGGGATGTGATGAGAGACACAGCAGGATAAGGTTGAGTGCGGCTTTGTACTAACATTTCGTGATAGAAACATAGAAAATAGGTGCAGGAGTAGGCCATTCGGCCCTTTGAGCCTACCACCATTCAATGAGTTCATGGCTGAACATACACACTTCAGTACCCCATTCCTGCTTTCTTGCCATACCCCTTGATCCCCCCAGTAGTAAGGACTACATCTAACTCCTTTTTGAACATATTTAGTGAATTGGCCTCAACAACCTTCTGTGATAGAGAATTCCACAGGTTCACCACTCTCTGGGTGAAGAAGTTTCTCCTCATCTCGGTCCTAAATGGCTTACCCCTTATCCTGAGACTGTGACCCCTGGTTCTGGACTTCCCCAACATTGGGAACATTCTTCCTGCATCTAACCTGTCTGAACCCATCAGAATTTTAAACGTTTCTATGAGATCCCCTCTCATTCTTCTGAACTCCAGTGAATACAAGCCCAGTTCATCCAGTCTTTCTTGATATGTCAGTCCCGCCATCCCGGGAATCAGTCTGGTGAACCTTCGCAGCACTCCCTCAATAGCAAGAATGTCCTTCCTCAAGTTAGGAGACCAAAACTGTACACAATACTCCAGGTGTGGCCTCACCAAGGCCCTGTACAACTGTAGTAACCCCTCCCTGCCCTGATCTACTGAGATCTTGAAACCTTTGCGGCACTACACCAAGGTGCTCCTGACCACATCACTGCTTGTACCCTCCTCTTCAATGTGCAACGAGGCTACATTTATCTCCTGGGGAGATCTCTTCCAACCATGGGATGGGAAGAGGACCTCCCTGTGTGCTGTGACTCTGTCCATAAGCATAAGCATATAGGGGGAATCATGGGAAAGCCTGGGAGCAGCCCTGTGCCTTTATGCACTCATTGTCGGTGTTTGCAGCACCTCAGTGCTGTAGAACACTGACAGTACAGCTGTCAAAATTAATTTGGACGTGATCCCATTCAGGGAACCGGCTGATGAAACGTCATCGGATGATGTTACCAGACCCGCTTCCTCTAATTGACCAGGAAACGCGCTGGGCGGCTCAATAAGCCTAATCAAGGGAAATTCATTTCACAGAGCGAAATGGAGCCAGCAGTGGGGTCAGGACTCACCGCCATGGATCAGCCGAGGTTAGTAAAATCCTGGTCTTGAGTATTGTGCACAGTTCTCATCTCCATATTACAAAAAGGATATAGAGGCACTGAAGAAAATGCAATCAATTTTTACAAGTATGACACCACAACTGAGAGGTTAAAACTATCAGGAAACACTGAACAGGCTGGGACTCTTTTCTCTAGAAAAGACAAGGTTGAGTCGTGACCAATTTCCTACATTACAACAGTGATTACACTTCAAAAAGTACTTCATTGGCTGTAAAGCATTTGGGACTCCAATGGTTGCTTTATGAATGCAACTCTTTCATTTTTTTTTAAATAGAGGTCTTTAAAATTATAAAGGGGTTTGATAGGGTAGACATAGAGAAGGTGTTTACACTTGCAGGCAAGACCAGAATATACATATAAGCTAGTCACTAATAAACCCTGTTGTGTATCTGTAAAGCATGCACTCCCATGTTCCGCCACCAGGGAGCACATCCCCTGAACTCCCAAGGGATCCCAGCATACCTTGGGAACACTTTATATAAGCCGGCCCCTAAGGCCTGTTCCTCACTCTGGAGTGTCTTAATAAAGACTGAGGTCACTGTTACTTTAACCTCCCTGTATGCAGTCTCATCTGTGTTAGGAACACAATAACTGGCGATGAGGATACGAATCTAATGCAAAGATGCAGCAAACTGTGGGCATCCTGGAGAAGTTCTCGGAGGGTAAGGACTGGGAAGCCTATGTCGAACGGCTAGACCAGTACTTTGTAGCTAACGAGCTGGACGGAGAAGGAAGCGCTGCAAAAAGGAGAGCGGTCCTCCTCACGGTCTGCGGGGCACCAACCTACAGCCTCATGAAGAATCTTCTGGCTCCAGTGAAACCCACAGATAAGTCGTATGAGGAGCTGTGTACACTGGTTCGGGAGCATCTTAACCCAAGGGAGAGCATGCTGATGGCGAGGTATCGGTTCTACACGTACCAGCGATCTGAAGGTCAGGAAGTGGCGAGCTACGTCGCCGAGCTAAGGTGACTTGCAGGACAATGTGAGCTTGAAGGCTACCCGGAGCAAATGCTCAGAGGCTTTTTTGTACTGGGCATTGTCCACGAGACCATCCTACAAAAACTTTTGACTGTAGAGACACCGACCCTCAGTAAGGCCATTGCGATAGCACAGGCGTTTATGTCCATCAGTGATAACACCAAACAAATCTCTCAGCACACAAGTGCTAGCAATGTTCATAAATTAACT
This sequence comes from Pristiophorus japonicus, assembly GCF_044704955.1. NCBI lineage: Eukaryota > Metazoa > Chordata > Chondrichthyes > Pristiophoridae > Pristiophorus > Pristiophorus japonicus. Next base: position 38,130,342 of record NC_091982.1, on the reverse strand, counting down.
GGAACTGTCTTTGCGAGCAGAAATGTACAGGGCAGAAACCACGAGTCTGCAACTGCCAGCAGGCCTCAGGTGACCCAGATGACTCAGAGTCCCCAACAAAGGATGAATGCAAGGCAATTCACACCTTGTTGGAGTTGTGGAGGCTTCCATTCAGCCTATTCATGCCACTTCAAAGGGTATGTTTGCAAGAGCTGTGGTACAATGGGGCAAGCTCTGCAAAAACTGCTAACCACCTCGTGGCAGAGAAAGATCGACCCATGGTGGATCAAAGCAATTTCGAGCCTCAGAGAGAGGAGGCAGATGCTGACGTACACGGGGTGCACACATTTTCGATGAAATGTCCACCTATAATGCTAAATGTAAAGTTGAATGACTTACCCGTAGCCATGGAACGAGACACTGCCGCTAGCCAATCCATCATGAGTAAAAAGATGTTTGAGAGACTGTGATGCAACAAGGCACTCAGACAAGCCATGAGTCCCATCCACATCAAACTGAGAACATACACCAAAGAGCTCATCACTGTCAGCACCATGGTCAAGATCACCTACGAGGGCACGGTGCATGAACTGCCACTCTGGATTGACCCGGGCGATGGCCCCAACTGCTTGGAAGGAGCTGGCTGGGCAAAATCCGCTGGAACTGGGATGACATCTGAGCGCTATCACATGTCGATGAGGCCTCATGTACCCAGGTTCTAAACAAATTTCCTTCCCTTTTTGAGCCAGGCATTGGAAACTTTTCCGGGGCAAAGGTGCGGATCCACTTGGTCTCAGAGGCATGACCCATTAACCACAAGGCGCGAGTGGTACCTCACATGATGAGGGAGAGAGTGGAAATCGAGCTGGACAGGCGAGGGCATCATCTCCGCAGTGGAATTCAGCGAGTGGACCAGCCCGATTGTTCCAGTACTCAAAAATGATGGCACGGTCAAGATTTGCAGCGATTATAAAGTAACTATTAATCGTTTCTCGCTACAGGACCAATACCCGCTACCTAAGGCAGATGACCTTTTTGCGACACTGGCAGGAGGCAAGACATTCACCAAGCTCGACCTGACTTCGGCCTACATGACGCAGGAACTGGAGGAGTCTTCGAAGGGCCTCACCTGCATCAACACGCACAAGGGACTGGTCATCTACAACAGATGTCGGTTTGGAATTCGGTCGGCTGCAGCGATCTTCCAGAGAAACATGGAGAGCCTACTCAAGTCGGTACCACACACGGTGGTTTTTCAGGACGACATATTGGTCATGGATCGGGACACCGTCGAGCACCTACAAAACCTGGAGGAGGTCCTCCAGAGACTGGATCGCGTAGGGCTGCGGCTGAAGAGGTCGAAATGCGTCTTTATGACAACAGAAGTGTAGATTTTGGGGAGAAAGATCTCGGCGGACGGCATTCGGCCCACGGCATTCGGCCCACAGATGCCAAGACAGAGGCTATCAGGAATGCGCCCAGGCCACAGAACGTCACGGAGCTGCGGTCGTTCCTGGGACTCCTCAACTATTTTGGTAACTTCGTACCGGGCTTAAGCACCCTCTTGGAACCCCAACATGTGTTATTGCGTAAAGGTGAGAACTGGGTATGGGGAAAAAAAACAATTAATTGCTTTTGAGAAAGCCAGAAACATTTTATGCTCCAACAAGCTGCTTGTATTGTATAACCCGTGCAAAAGACTTGTGCGTGCATGTGATGCGTTGTCATACGGAGTCGGGTGTGTATTACAACAAGCTAACGTTGCGGGGAAGTTGCAACCTGTCGCCTATGCCTCCAGGAGCTTGTCTAAGTCCGAGAGGGCCTACAGCATGATTGAGAAAGAGGCATTAGCGTGTTCGGGGTAAAGAAAATGCATCAGTACCTGTTTGGGCTAAATTTGAGCTGGAAACCGATCACAAGCCCCTCATATCCCTGTTCACTGAAAACAAGGGGATAAATACTAATGCCTCAACCTGCATACAAAGGTGGGCACTCGCGCTATCAGCATATAACTATACCATCCGCCACAGGCTAGGCACCGAGAACTGTGCGGATGCTCTCAGTCGGCTATCATTGCCCACCACGGGGGTCGAAATGGTGCAGCCTGCAAACTTGTTGATGGTGGCACAGCCCGCAGACTTGTTGATGGTCATGGAAGCGTTTGAAAATGATAAATCACCTGTCACGGCCTGCCAGGTTAGGACTTGGACCAGCCAAGATCCTCTGCTGTTCCTAGTAAAAAACTGTATACTGCATGGGAGCTGGGCCAGCATCCCCATTGAAATGCAAGAGCTAATCAAGCCATTCCAGCGACGAAAGGACGAGCTGTCCATTCAGGCAGACTGCCTGTTGTGGGGTAACCGCGTAGTGCTACCCAAAAAGGGCAGGGAGACGTTCATCTTGGATCTCCACAGCACACACCCAGGTATAGTAATGACGAAAGTGATAGCCAGATCTCACGTGTGGTGGCCCGGTATCGACTCTGACTTAGAGTTCTGTGTACAGCAATGCAGCGTATGTGCTCAGTTGAGCAATGCGCCCAGAGAGGCACCACTAAGTTTGTGGTCCTGGCCCTCCAGACCATGGTCGAGGATCCATGTCGACTATGCGGGCCCGTTTCTCATTAAAATGTTCCTGGTGGCGGTGGATGGTTTTTCAAAATGGATTGAATGTGAAATAATGTCAGGAAGCACCGCCACTGCCACCATTGAAAGCCTGAGGGCCATGTTTGCCATCCACGGCCTGCCTGACATACTGGTCAGTGACAACGGGCCATTTATCATCAGTGCTGAATTTAAAGAATTCATGACCCGCAATGGGATCAAACATGTCACCTCGGCCCCGTTTAAACCAGCCTCCAAAGGGAAGGCAGAGCGGGCAGTAAAAACCATCAAACAGAGCCTTAAACGAGTCACAGAAGGCCCACTCCAAACCCGCCTGTCCCGAATACTGCTCAGCTACCGCACGAGACCCCTCTCGCTCATAGGGGTGCCCCCGGCTGAGCTACTCATGAAAAGGACACTTAAAACCAGACTCTCGCTGGTTCACCCCAACCTGCATGATCAGGTAGAGAGCAGGCGGCAGCAACAAAATGTAAACGATGGTCGCGCCACTGTGTCACGGGAAATTGATCTGACTGACCCTGTTTCTGTGCTATACTATGGACATGGTCTCAAGTGAATCGCGGGCACAGTGATAGCTAAAAAAGGGAGTAGGGTGTTTGTAGTCAAACTAGACAATGGACAAATTTGCAGAAAGCACCTGGACCAAACGAGGCTGCGGTTCACAGACTGCCCTGAACAACCCACAGCAGACACCACCTTTATCGAGCCCATAACACACACCCAAAGGATCAACGACACCACCCCGGACCAGGAAATCGAACCCATCACGCCCAACAGCCCAGCAAGGCCAGGCTCACCCAGCAGCCCTGCAGGACCAACAATACGCCAGCCCAGTGAGGGCACAGCCAACACACCAGAACAGACATTTGTACCGAGGCAGTCCACCAGGGAAAGAAAGGCTCCCGACCGCCTCACCTTGTAAATAGCTTTCACTTTGACTTTGGGAGGCGGGGTGATGTTGTGTATCTGTAAAGTATGCACTCCCATGTTCCGCCCCCAGGGAGTGCATCCCCTGAAGTCCCTAGGGATCCCAGCATCCCTTGGGAGCACTGTATATAAGCCGGCCCCTAAGGCCTGTTCCTCACTCTGGAGTGTCTTAATAAAGACTGAGGTCACTGTTACTTTAACCTCCCTGTGTGCAGTCTCATCTGTGTTCGGAACACAACAAATCCAATAGAGAATTCAGGAGAAATTTCTTTACCCAGAGAGTGGTGAGAATGTGGAACTCTCTAAAAAATGGAGTAGTTGAGGCAAGTCGCAAAAATGCATTTAAGGGAAAACTAGATGAGCACATGAGGGAGAAAAGGATAGAAGGATATGTTGATAGGGTTAGATGAAGAGGGGTGGGAGGAGCCTCATGTGGAGCATAAATGCCGGCATAAAACAGGGTAGATGCAGGGAGGATGTCTCCCCTGGCTGTGGAGTCTAGAACCAGTGGTCACAGTCTCAGAATAAGGGTTGGCCATTTAGGACTGAGATGAGGAGAAATTTCTTCACTCAGAGGGTGATGAATCTTTAGAATTCTCAACCCCAGAAGACTGTGGATGCTCAGTCGTTGAGTATATTCAAGACAGAGATCGATAGATTTTTGAATATTAAGGGAATCAAGGGATATGGGGATAGTGCAGGAAAGTGGAGTTGAGGTAGAAGATCAGCCATGATCTTATTGAATGGCGGAGCAGGCTCGAGGGGTCGCATAAGAATATAAGAAATCGGAGCAGGAGTAGGCCATTTGGCCCCTCGAGCTTGCTCCGCCATTTAATAAGATCATGGCTGATCTGATCTTGAGCTCAGCTCCACTTCCCTGCCCACTCCCCATAACCCTTCACTCCCTTATCGTTCAAAAATCTGTCTATCTCTACCTTAAATATATTCGATGAGCCTCCACAGCTCTCTGTGGCAGAGAATTCCACAGATTTACGACCCTCTGAGAGAAGAAATTCTCCTCATTTCAGTTCTAAATGGATGACCCCTTATTCTTAAACTATGCCCCCTAGTTCTAGATTTCCCCATGAGTGGAAATATCCTCTCTGCATCAACCTTGTCGAGACCCCTCAGTATGTTTCAATAAGATCACCTCTAATTCTTCTAAACTCCAATGAGTATAGATCCAACCTGCTCAACCTATCTTCATAAGTCAACCTCTTCATCTCTGGAAGCAACCTAGTGAACCTTCTCTGAACAGCCTCCAATGCAAGTATATCCCTCCTTAAATAAGGAGACAAAAACTGTATGCAGTACTCCAGGTGTGGTCTCACCAATACCTTGTACAGTTGTACAGGACTTCTCTGCTTTTATACTCCCTTTGCAATAAAGACCAACATTCCATTTGCCTTCCTGATTACCTGCTGTACCTACATGCAAACTTTGTGTTTCATGCACAAGGACCCCCAGGTCCCTCTGTCCTGCAGCATTTTTTTAATCCCTCTCCATTTAAATAACAATGTGCCTACTCCTGCTCCTATTTTGTATGTTCTTTTAAACCATTTGGACTGAATAGCATGCTCCGTGCTGTAAATGCTATGTAATTCTATGTAATGTCACAGTAGCAAACCTAATTCAGCAAGTGATGTTTAACTCTGCTTTTAATCTTGAAAAGAATACGCCTTAAAAGGTTTATCTTGAAGGATCTCGAACACTTGTGTCAGTTTGGATCACTGCTGTCAGGAGATTTGCTTGCAACATTTGGAAAAGAAAGAAAGACTTGCATATATAGCACCTTTGATGACCACTGGAAGTCTCAAAGTGCATTATAGCCAATGAAGTACTTCTGGAGTGTAGTCACTGTTGTAATGTGGGAAACATGACAGCCAACTTGTGCATAGCAAGCTCCCACAAACAGCAATGTGATAATGACCAGATAATCTATTTTAGTGATGATGATTGAGGGATAAATATTGGCCAAATGGAATAGTAAGATGAGTTTTCTCAGAACCATTTTCTGTTGATATAGGCCAAGCAGCAGGAACAGGCGATTCTCCACAGGAAGGGAAGGTGGGAAACAGCAGAAGGACCTCATTCCCAATACCCAATTACAGGGAAGCCTGGGAGTAAATTTTGGTTTTCTATTTTCACTGTGGAACAATGCAGATTTGGGGTTGGTAACCTTCAAAATGGAAATAACAACTTTACAAAAATGGGGGAACAACAATTTACTTTATATTTCCAGCCTTCGAATAATAGAGATTGTAAAACAAAAGGAGATTTCAAATGTATTACTTCACTAAAATAACAATGTTATTGTCTTCGTAAGAACTTCTAGAGAAAATAAGTGATTATATGATACTTTATCAACTCAACTAGCCTTAAATTATCCCTACATTACAACAGTGACTACACTTCAAAAGTACTTCATTGGTTGTAAAGCTCTTTGGGACTTCCTGAGGTCGTGAAATGCGCTATAGAAATGCAAGTTCTTTCATTCTAAAGAAGATACGTTACAAGGTTTATTTTGAAGAATCCCGAACACTTGTGGCAATTTGGAGCTTTGCTGTCAGGAGATTTGCTTGCAACATTAGGAGTCGGGGGACAGAACAGGTGATCGGGAACCTCCTGGATTTCCTGTAAGATATGTTGTTACTTCTGTTGTCCCTCTCCTTCCCTCCCTGGGGCGAAGCACCTGTTCCTGCTGCCTGGCCGAAATCCGGAAGTCACCAGAAAATGGTTGTGAGAAAACTCGCCCTATTATTCCATTTGGGCAGGATGTAAATTCAACAAATGGTCTGCACCAACCAATCCAAAATGTGTGTACAGAATAGCAGTGTAGAAGCTCGACACAATACTCTCTCTATGTGGATGGGGAATGTGAAATACATTGTCAAATCAGAAAAACATTCCTGATATCAAAATTCTCACAACATCAGCCCACAAAAACACCCTGGTTTGAATTTATTTGTGTTTTTTTCCCCTCAGCAATCAGCTAATATATCTCAATTTATCTTCCTGCGGCAGTTTAAAGATATTTGAGATGCTCCCTTGAAATATACATTTTAGCACCATCTGCTGGTATTAACAAAATAGCTTCTGTAAAGTACATGGCCATCCCGCCCTGTTTGCTAGTTTTTTTTTCCCGAGCTCTATTAGTCAGGTTAATCATCAGCCTTTTCACTAGATTCAATGTGTCACAGAAATGCATACCTCATTTAACTGACTGGTAAAAAATCAACCAGTGGAAAAAATGCAAAGACTCTGGGTTCCATCTGTTTCAATCCACACAACAGCAACTACCCTTGAGTTTACGTAAGGTCAAGTTTTTCCTGTTACAGAACCTAGTTGTAAATTAAAGGCTGTGCTGCAGAGCTTCACATTGGATCAAAAGCTGCATTCCTTCTTAAGATTAGATACTTTATTTGGAGAACTCAATACACTTAATGCAGTATTTTATTTTCATTCTCCACGACAAATTAAATAAATGTTTTCCATAGTTTGACTTCATTCTTCTTTCAAGCATTCAGCGCCAAGAATTTCCACCTATGATTTTATATGTATGATTTTTTTCCAATTGACAAACCTAGGTGAAGGGCCAAAGCCCACAAAATGGAACACCACCAAGGCCAAAAGAAATGAGAGAAGAGATAAATCAAGTCGTAATGATTCAGTGATGCCACACTTAGGGTTTAACAGCCTGTAGATAGTCGGAGGGAGGGAAGACCAAGGCAGGTAAGGAATTCCACAGTTTTGTGCTTCTGGGAAAGATTATGCATTTAGTATGAAACAGTGCAACGAGTCTTCGTTTAAGAACATAAGAACATAAGAAATAGGAGAAGGAGTAGGCCATTTGGCCCCTTGAGCCTGTTCCGCCATTCAATAAGATCATGGCTGATCTGATCTTGGCCTCAACTCCACTTTCCTGCCCAATCCCCGCTCCTCAGCGTTTCAACGCAGAGAGTAGGAAGGGCATACAAAGCAGTGTAGAAAACATATGTGCATTTTCTAAAAATTAAAAGCTATTCCAGAATTCCTTTGGTTAAAGTGATCTTATCTGAATGCTATTGTAGTGATTTCAAGTTTGTTTTTGCTCTTGATGGAGCTAATCCTTATACCTATAGAAGCAAATCAGATCCCTTTTATGGAGTTCCATTTTACAGCAAAATTGAGTAGTTATCAACCTCTCAAAAAGTACTTTCAGTTGCAGCATCAGAGTAGCCAAAAATGTCCTCCACTTGTGCTATCTCTGCCTTTTCATTTTATGAATTAATAAGGGACAAGCTATGTAACGCTAAGGTTTCACATTCCAGTACTACCTCTGTGTTTATGCACAGTTTGTACAAGGCTCAAATATGCATAACAAGATCTTTCATGTCCAAATCCTACACCTTTTCCTAGTTATTGCTTTTGTTACATGTATTATGGAGCTATGAAGTCTTAGTTTATTATATTCAACCAAAGGACGCTACAGATAAGAATCTGGTCTATAGCTGCTTGCTGTGGCTCAATACTCCAAAATATGTCTATTTTAAGCTAGTAATATATTCAGTATTATGCAACATAAATGTACAGATTGTTAACAGCTTCTATGGTGGTGTCACATCAGAACACAAGCAAGTTTTTGACCTCGCTGTTTCTGAAAGTGTGTTGGGTGGTGCTGGGAGTTCTGCAGGGGACTTTATTTCCCTCGGACGTTATTACTGCAACTTGGGCAAGATTCTGTCCCCAACTGTAAGCTAGAAATAGGGACCAATTCACTTTCTTTTGTTCTCGTTTTAAAGTTGGGCTCTGGATGGAGTGGGTTAATGAGCTGAATGAACTGAATGGCCTTTCTCTCAAAAAGCAAGGAAAGGCCATTCATCTGAAAGAAATACTTTGCAGTAAGTTTATAAAATGCTCGGGAGGGACAGTGGTCACCTAATCATTTAAACTGGGGATGAAGAGGAACTTCTTCTCTCAGAGGGTCGTGAATCTGTGGAATTCTCTACCCCAGAGAGCTGTGGAGGCTGGGTCATTGAATATATTTAAGGTGGAGAAAGACAGATTTGTGAATTATAAGGGCATCAAGGGTTATGGAGAGCAGGCGGGGAAGTGGAGTTGAGGCCAAGATCAGATCAGCCATGATCTTATTGAATGGCGGAGCAGGCTCCTATTTCTTATGTTCTTATGTTATGTTCTTATTGAATGTAGCTTCACACCACACTGGAGTTATACTCCATGCAGTGTCAAAGCCAAGCTGTGTTAGATGCTTTCCCGAGAGGATTTCACATCACATGCTATTGATGTAGAACAAGCCTTTGGCATCATGGGAGCAGTCTGAGGCAGAAGCTGAATGGTTCGAGCCCCACTCCATTCCCTGTTGAGACTAGAATGTGGTCTCTTGATACTGGGTTGACTTCCAGTGGGGTACACGCAACCAGATGGAGTGACTACTGACTCATGCCTCTAAGCCAGAAGGGTTGGGTCCGGGCCCCAATCCACACAGCCCTAGTGAGTGGAAAACAGAGCACTAGCTCTGATTACTGGATTGATGTACTTATATCCGATGGGCGCAAAAGGTCAGTGGGGCTCTTTAGCTTTAGTTGAAACCCACCTAGAAGGTGCTCCATAGATAAAAAAAACCATGAGGAAGGCAATGGGAAATCACCTCAGCTACTCTTCCCTAGTAAGTAGCTCAAGAATCTCATGTGTGAGTCTGGGGTTAGGACCTGCCTTAGAGCAGAACACAATGGATGGATGGATGGTATAGATGTGTTGCAGAGTCAGATTTGAACCTGATTCTAAAGTTACACTTCTACTTTGCAGTCAATAGACAGCAGAAGCCAGTTTGTATCGACGCAAACATGAAAGTTTGACTCCACCCTAAAGTATGATTTCCAATGTTATTACAATCCCGAGTTTGTTGCTGATGGTTATTTGCAGCCTTCTTATTTGAAAAGAGAAAGGAGACACTTTGAGCACGTGGAGGTATCAGGGCGGGTAGGGGTAGGGAACGCCTCGATGGATAGATTATATTATACTTGATGTGAAAGGAAGAGTGAAGATCATGGAAGTAGTTCTAGGAGCCATATAATGGGACAATGCCAGAGATGTATGAGTAAAAGGAAGCCCGACCCTTTGGCAGTCATCAAGTTGAAGGTGCAGCTTCAAATATTTAGGAGGTTTTAAGAAGTGAGACTTGAGCCTACATTGCAGACGTGGCAGCATGGTGTGGACTGAATGCTTGATACATGCCTGTTACAACCATGCCCTTGCATTTAGTGGGGAGCATTACTGTTCCCGAACAAGGCACACTTCCTCAGTATAATATTCTCCCTTAAGCAATGCACTCAGAAGACATCATTCACTTGATTACTAGCTTCCGACCATTCTCTATTTGGAGAATTGCCAGTGCCCCCAAAATTGCCATTCTCCTCAGCACCACCTCACCCATTCAAACCTCCAAGCTCTCTTTGCTAAAAGGGGCAGTTCTCGCTGCGCCTCCAGCCATGATCAGCCATGATCATATTGAATGGTAGTGCAGGCTCGAAGGGCCGAATGGCCTACTTCTGCACCTATTTTCTATGTTTCTATGTTTGTTCATTAACAGCCTCCAACAATTTCTTTTGGCTCCTTTCAAGAGTGAAGTGGCCCTTTAAGAACTGCTGCACTCCTGATTGTGAACTTCCATAGACATAACAATGTTCCCTTGACAAAAGAGAAAAAAGCACTGGCAACGTATACGAAGTCCTGTGGAATCTAGCAAGGTCAGCCCTCCATTCAACCAATGTGGTATGTACAAGATTATCAGGAGCAGGGATCACATTTTGATCCAACCACGGAACTGACCCTTCTAATCTCATCAGCCTGAGTTGGGTTTAAACCCATGGTCTGGATGTGAAAAGCTGGTATCTAAGTCACAATGCCATCCAGTTCCTGAACAGCATTAAAAGAAAACCAATTACCAAAAAAGGATAATGATATTGTTGCCATCAGGTCTGAGGCAATCTGTTGGTTCCACACAGGTTGATTTGCTGTGTTCAAAGATTTCAAAGAAATGCACTACTATTATTTAAAATACTCTAGTGTTAGAACCTGTTGAAGCAGCATTACATCTCACTCTTCCATAAAAATATTCCTTTCGGCGGAGATGCGCTTGTTAGTCACAGTTATTACAAAATTGTTACTCAGAATTTATTCAATGCATGCATCCTAAACTACACACTGCTCTAAAGTCATCTGGTCATCTGGCCTAGTGGGGTTCATTAGTGTTCCCTACCTAGACACACTTTGTCAGTCCAGAGAACGTTTTTTTTTCTAATGTGCTCCCTTCAGCGATACACATGATTAGCAGCCTCCGGCCATGCTATGTTCATGTCTGACATAAAGGTTGCCAGTGCCACTGTGGCCAGGTGTTAACAGCTGGTGGCTGTAAAATTGGCGCTGGGGACTAATTAACATTAGCCCAACGTTTAACTCACTGTGCATTGCCTTCCTGGTGGCAAATGCCAATGTAGCTCAAGTGTCAGTACAGCTAGAACAGCCTTCTGAAAGCGAAGCTGTGATTTCAGAAAGGGACAATGGCATCTGAAATGAATAAAATAAAAATGATGTAAAAATAGGCTGTTTCCAGCCCTTACGGCTCAACTGCCTTCTGAAAAAAAAATTAACATTAAAAAGAATTCCTAAATGGGGGACTTCAGCTCTTAAAGCTGAATTCCATTCCACACCTGAAAAAAATGGGCAAAGTGCTTCAGCATTAATATAAATGGCTCAGCACGCCAGGGAAGGGTCTCACACGCAGCACTCCAGCTTTGTGCAGGGGATCAATACTGCAAGAGAGGTCCTCTATGCACAGGTGCCGGGAGACCCTCCAGAAAGAACGATGTGGGACCACATCACCGAGGCCGTCACTGCCAGCGGAGTTGTCCCCATCACCTGGCTCCAGTGCCCAAAGAAGCTTCATCACCTCAGACCAGTGGTCAAGGTCAGTGAATGCATCTTCAAAAGCCTTCTCCTACCAACTGCATCACTAGCCTCATACACCTCTCAATGCATGACTCCCCTACTCCCAATCACTCACCTGCCAACAATCTGTACTAAACACGAGGCACACCTCCCATTTCTACCTCACCCCCTTGGAGGAGACGGTGCATTCTTGACAGGGGCATGGCTGAGCCCTTGGCCAGCGGTGGGGCTGAACAGAAAGAAGATGATGGTATCTTCATTTGTTAGCCTCCTTTTCACATGGACCTCTTGCTTTCCTGCCTCCGCTCACACAGGAGAGTCACAAGAGAATGCATAACGGTGAATTGTTGATTTCCTGATAACATATTGGATGTATAGATGTATAAAGTTGGATTGGAAAGTTTGCTTTGTGGTGGATTTTATTTCAGCTTTGTGACCAAGAGGATGCTGTGATGATCAGTAACAGAAGGAAGGTAAGGTGTAGAACAAATGTTGAAAGGGCAATTGGGGTTGTGTTAACTGGTACTTAGGCAGATGATTCCATCCTGGAGAGCCCGGTCAGAAAGGGGCTATGTTGTTGCACCCTGTTTCCTCCTATTCTGCCTCTTCCTCTTCTGCGTCGTCCACTTCCCTCTGCAAGCAGCTGCTGTAAATCTAACATGAAAGCAGAAAATGCTGGAAATATTCAGCAGGTCAAGCAGCATCTTGACCTGAGACGTAAACTCTGTTTCTCTCTCCACCATTGCTGCCTGACTTGCTGAGTATTTTCAGCATTTTCTGTCTTCTCAGAGACATTCCTTTGCCATCTGAGGCCTTGCAAGCGACCAGCAGCACTCCCTGCACACTTAAAACACTTTTAACGTGTATTGCACCAAGCCACTACTTCAATAAAGTTTTTTAAAAATCCAGTCCTAAAGCTTAAATGTCAACTTACCCAAAGATGTGTGTGTCCCTTTAATATGTGCTGACAGCGTCTCTGTCAGTCTGCTGAATGCTGGATTTTGATGGCGAGCTTAGGACCCAGCGCTGAACCCAGTGCTAAGGTGGAAGTTCGCTGAAGTGATTTTTAATCGGCATGATCTCACCCTCTCTTAATTTACATTTACGGACAAAGGTCCACACCAAAATGGCAGCCGCTGAGTCCTGCGCCAGAGAAGGGTGCTGGAGTGGCAGCTGCCATTTTTCAACTGGATCACAGTGGCAACTTGTGGCAGTAAGTGACCCAATTTCGAGGCCACTGTCTTTGTGTGTTTGACTAAACTTTTTTTCTATTTCTTCGCAAAATGTGACACAGTGACATAAATGGCCTTGAAACCTTTAATTATTTCAGCTAGGTGTCACATCCTTGTGACACAAATCTTCAGACTCTTCTTCCTTTGCAACAGTTTTGAAGACATTTCTTTCACGTAAACTGTTATGTTCAGAATAACTCCACAAGACTGTATACTGTAAGCTCAAACTGTTGTGACCTTGGTCTCTTTAATGTAACTCCAGAGTGAGGAAGCAGCATGGTAGACTACCTTTTATACCTGCTTGCCCGGAGTGTGCAGGTGACCCTTGGGTCTCCAACTGGTGCACCCCCTGGTGCAAGTCTTACACACTAGTAAAGTTTACATACATAACATCAACCCCCACCCCCCAAAGTCTTAGACACAAGTTATTTACAAGTTGAGGCAATCCGGGGCTCTACGTTCCCGGGTTGATCGCCTGAGTTGAAGTCCTGGCATGGGTGAGTTGGTCAGATCATTGCTGCACTGCGGTGTGGCTGGTCTGATTGGATTGTCGGGCATGGTGGGTTCGTCCTCGTGGTTGACAGCGAGGTCGATTGCTGGTTGGGTGTGTGTTGGTGGATCAATGATGGTAATGTGCTTTTCAAACTGTTCTTGGTTGTTGGTTTGGTCTGATCCAAATGCTTTCTGCACGTTTGTCCATTCAAAAGTTTGACAACAAACACTCTATTCCCCTCCTTGGCCAGCAACCCATTTGGGACCATGACCGTAATTAAGAACAAATACAGGGTCATTAACCTCAATGTCACACAATACAGCCGTGCATTCGTGCTACACATTATGCCGGTGATGCAGGGTTTCTACATGATCATTGAGATCCAGGTGGACTAAGGGAAGTCTGGTTTTGAGTGCTCTCTTCATTAACAATTCTGCAGGGGCAACCCCACTGAGCGACTGGGGTCGTGTCCGGTAGCTGAGCAGAACCTGAGATAACCGGGTCTGCAGGGTACTGTCCGTCACACGTTTCAAGCTCTGCTTGACAGTTTGGATTGCCCATTCCACTTGACCATTGGATGCGGGCTTAAGCGGGGCAGACCTGACATGCTTGATGCCATTGTGGGTCATGAACTGTTTGAATTCCGAGCTGGTGAAACATGGTCCATTGTCACTAACAAGGACATCGGGCAAACCATGGGTGGCGAACATGGCCCACAGGCTTTCAATGGTGGCAGTGGACGTACATGCTGACATTATTATACATTCAATCCATTTAGATTAAGCATCCACTGCTACAAGGAACATCTTTCCCAGAAAGGGGCCAGCAAAATCTACGTGGACTCTGGACCACGGTTTGGAGGGCCATGACCACAGACTCAGTGGGGCCTCCCTTGGTGCATTGCTCAACTGTGAGCAAGTGTTACATTGGTGTATGCATGACTCCAATTCCGAGTCAATGCCGGGTCACCAAACGTGCGACCTGGCGATAGCTTTCATCATGACTATGCCTGGGTGGGTACTGTGTAGGTCATGTATAAACGTTTCCCTGCCTTTTTTGGCAAAACCACGCGATTCCCCCATAGGAGACAATCCAAATGGATGGTCATTTCATTCTTGCGACAGTAAAACGGGTTAATTTCATCTTGCATTTCCCCGGGAGCAGCCGATCAACTCCCATTAAGGATACAGCTTTTTACTAGTAATAGCACCGGGTCCTGGCTAGTCCAGGTCCTGATCTGGCGAGCCATGACGTGTGACCCCTTGCTTCAAAAACATCCAATTACAAGATGCAAGTCTGCGGGTTGCGCCACTTCCACCCCGGTGGTGGGCAATGGTAGCCTTCTGAGGGCATCAGCACAGTTCTCAGTGCCTGGTCTGTGGCGGATTACATAGTCATACGCAGATAATGTTAGTGCCCATCTTTGGATGCGGGACGAAGCATTGGTGTTAATACCTTTGCTTTCTGAGAACAGCGAAATGAGTGGTTTGTGATCGGTTTTGAGCTCAAACCGGAGTCCAAATAGGTAATGGTGCATTTTGTTAACCCCGTATACACCTGCTAATGCTTCTTTCTCAACCATACTGGAGGCTCTTTTAGCCTTAGATAAACTTCTGGACGCATATGCAACCGATTGCAGTTTGTCTGACACATTGGCTTGCTGTAATACACAACCGACCCCATACAAAGATGCATCACAAGCTAGTACTAAACGTTTACGCGGGTCATACAATACAAGTAACTTGTTAGAACATAGCAGGTTTCTGGCCTTATTAAAGGCTGCCTCTTGAGATTTACCCCAAACCCAGTCGTCACTCTTGCATAGCAATAAATGCAAAGGTTCCAACAAAGTGTTCAACCCCGGTAGAAAGTTACCAAAATAGTTGAGCAGTCCCAGGAACGAACCCAGCTCCATCACATTCTGTGGTCTGGGTGCATTCTTGATGGCCTCCGTCTTGGAGTCCGTGGGTCTGATGCCGTCCGCCGCAATCTTTCTCCCCAAAAATTCAACCTCTGGCACCAGGAAAACACACTTGGAGCGTTTCAGCCTGAGTCCCACTCTGTCCAGTCGCTTTAGAACCTCTTCCAGGTTGTGCAAGTGTTCGGTGGTGTTGCAACCAGTGATCAGGGTGTTGTCTTGAAAGAGCACGGTGCGCGAAACCGATTTCAGCAGACTCTCCATGTTCCTCTGGAAGATGGCCGCAGCCGAGTGAATCCCAAAAGGGCATCTATGATATGTGAACAGTCCTTTGTGCGTGTTGATGCACGTCAACTTTTTCGAAGTTTCAGCCAGCTCCTGTGTCATGTAAGCAGAGGTTAGATACAGCTTGGTGAACGACTTCCCCCCTGCTAGCATTGCGAACAGCGGCAGTTGGTGAGAGGCGGGAGCAGCGTCGGAGCGGCCTATAAAAGGCCCAGCGGGAGCTCGAGAGCCAGCGGCAGTTGGCGAGAGGTGGGAGCAGCGTCGGAGCGGCCTATAAAAGGCCCAGCGGGAGCTCGAGAGCCAGCAGCAGTTGGCAAGAGGTGGGAGCAGTGTCGGAGTGGCCTATAAAAGGCCCAGCGGGAGCTCGAGAGTCAGCGGCAGTTGGCGAGAGGTGGGAGCAGTGTCGGAGCGGCCTATAAAAGGCCCAGCGGGAGCTCGAGAGCCAGCGGCAGTTGGTGAGAGGCGGGAACAGTGTCGGAGCGGCCTATAAAGGCCCAGCGGGAGCTCGAGAGCCAGCGGCAGTTGGTGAGAGGCGGGAACAGTGTCGGAGCGGCCTATAAAAGGCGTACCGGTGCAGCTACAGCGGGAGAGAAAGCAAAAAGAAGTAGAAAGGAATCAAAAGGTGACGTCACAGCCAATGGGGTAAGTGATTGGCTGGTGATTGGTGAGTAGCTTTTCTTTTTATTTTTATATCAGTAAGTAAACTGTAACATTGTTATTACCAATTTAAGGGTATCTAAGGGTTAAGGCATGGCAGGAGAGATCGGTCACGTGATATGCTCCTCCTGTGCCATGTGGGAACTCAGGGACGCTTCCGGTGTCCCTTACGACTACATGTGTAAGAAGTGTATCCGCCTCCATCTCCTGATGGACCGCGTTGCGGAATTGGAGCTGAGGGTGGATTCACTCTGGAGCATCCACGATGCTGAGAATGACATAAGTGGCACGTGTAGTGAGTTGGTCTTACCGCATGAGAAGGATCCACAGCCAGCTAGGGAATGGAAGACCAGCAGGAAGAGTAGTACAAAGAAGGTAGTGCAGGGGTCCCCTGTGGTCATCCCCCTGCAAAACAGATACACTGTTTTGAGTGCTGTTGAGGGAGATGAATCATTAGGGGAGAGCAACAGCAGCCAAGTTCATGGCACCGTGGCTGGCTCTGTTGTACAGGAGGGCATAAAAAAGAGAGGTAGAGTGATAGTGATAGGGGATTCAATCATAAGGGGAATAGATAGGCGTTTCTGCGGCCGCAATCGAGAGTCCAGGATGGTATGTTTCCTCACTGGTGCAAGGGTCAAGGATGTCTCCGAGCGAGTGCAGGACATTCTGAAAAGGGAGGGAGAACAGCCAGTTGTTGTGGTGCACATTGGTACCAACAACATAGGTAAACATAGAAACATAGAAACATAGAAAATAGGTGCAGGAGCAGGCCATTCAGCCCTTCTAGCCTGCACCGCCATTCAATGAGTTCATGGCTGAACATGAAACTTCAGTACCCTCTTCCTGCTTTCTCGCCATAACCCTTGATCCCCCGAGTAGTAAGGACTTCATCTAACTCCCTTTTGAATATATTTAGTGAATTGGCCTCAACTACTTTCTGTGGTAGAGAATTCCACAGGTTCACCACTCTCTGGGTGAAGAAGTTTCTCCTCATCTCGGTCCTAAATGGCTTACCCCTTATCCTCAGACTGTGACCCCTGGTTCTGGACTTCCCCAACATTGGGAACATTCTTCCTGCATCTAACCTGTCTAAACCCGTCAGAATTTTAAACGTTTCTATGAGGCCCCCTCTCATTCTTCTGAACTCCAGTGAATACAAGCCCAGTTGATCCAGTCTTTCTTGATAGGTCAGTCCCGCCATCCCGGGAATCAGTCTGGTGAACCTTCGCTGCGCTCCCTCAATAGCAAGAATGTCCTTCCTCAAGTTAGGAGACCAAAACTGTACACAATACTCCAGGTGTGGCCTCACCAAGGCCCTGTACAACTGTAGCAACACCTCCCTGCCCCTGTATTCAAATCCCCTCGCTATGAAGGCCAACATGCCATTTGCTTTCTTAACCGCCTGCTGTACCTGCATGCCAACCTTCAATGACTGATGTACCATGACACCCAGGTCTCGTTGCACCTTCCCTTTTCCTAATCTGTCACCATTCAGATAATAGTCTGTCTCTCTGTTTTTACCACCAAAGTGGATAACCTCACATTTATCCACATTATACTTCATCTGCCATACATTTGCCCACTCACCTAACCTATCCAAGTCACTCTGCAGCCTAATAGCATCCTCCTCACAGCTCACACTGCCACCCAACTTAGTGTCATCCGCAAATTTGGAGATACTGCATTTAATCCCCTCGTCTAAATCATTAATGTACAATGTAAACAGCTGGGGCCCCAGCACAGAACCTTGCGGCACCCCACTAGTCACTGCCTGCCATTCTGAAAAGTACCCGTTTACTCCTACTCTTTGCTTCCTGTCTGACAACCAGTTCTCAATCCACGTCAGCACACTACCCCCAATCCCATGTGCTTTAACTTTGCACATTAATCTCTTGTGTGGGACCTTGTCGAAAGCCTTCTGAAAGTCCAAATATACCACATCAACTGGTTCTCCTTTGTCCACTTTACTGGAAACATCCTCAAAAAATTCCAGAAGATTTGTCAAGCATGATTTCCCTTTCACAAATCCATGCTGACTTGGACCTATCATGTCACCATTTTCCAGATGCACTGCTATGACATCCTTAATAATTGATTCCATCATTTTACCCACTACTGAGGTCAGGCTGACCGGTCTATAATTCCCTGTTTTCTCTCTCCCTCCTTTTTTAAAAAGTGGGGTTACATTGGCTACCCTCCACTCCATAGGAACTGATCCAGAGTCAATGGAATGTTGGAAAATGACTGTCAATGCATCCGCTATTTCCAAGGCCACCTCCTTAAGTACTCTGGGATGCAGTCCATCAGGCCCTGGGGATTTATCGGCCTTCAATCCCATCAATTTCCCCAACACAATTTCCCGACTAATAAAGATTTCCCTCAGTTCCCCCTCCTTACTAGACCCTCTGACCCCTTTTATATCCGGAAGGTTGTTTGTATCCTCCTTAGTGAATACCTAACCAAAGTACTTGTTCAATTGGTCTGCCATTTCTTTGTTCCCCGTTATGACTTCCCCTGATTCTGACTGCAGGGGACCTACGTTTGTCTTTACTAACCTTTTTCTCTTTACATACCTATAGAAACTTTTGCAATCCACCTTAATGTTCCCTGCAAGCTTCTTCTCGTACTCCATTTTCCCTGCCCTAATCAAACCCTTTGTCCTCTTCTGCTGAGTTCTAAATTTCTCCCAGTCCTCAGGTTCGCTGCTATTTCTGGCCAATTTGTATGCCACTTCCTTGGCTTTAATACTATCCCTGATTTCCCTAGATAGCCACGGTTGAGCCACCTTCCCTTTTTTATTTTTACGCCAGACAGGAATGTACAATTGTTGTAATTCATCCATGCGGTCTCTAAATGTCTGCCATTGCCCATCCACAGTCAACCCCCTAAGTATCATTCGCCAATCTATCCTAGCCAATTCACGCCTCATACCTTCAAAGTTACCCTTCTTTAAGTTCTGGACCATGGTCTCTGAATTTACTGTTTCATTCTCCATCCTAATGCAGAAATCCACCATATTATGGTCACTCTTCCCCAAGGGGCCTCGCACAACGAGATTGCTAATTAATCCTCTCTCATTACACAACACCCAGTCTAAGATGGCCTCCCCCCTAGTTGGTTCCTCAACATATTGGTCTAGAAAACCATCCCTTATGCACTCCAGGAAATCCTCCTCCACCGTATTGCTTCCAGTTTGGCTAGCCCAATCTATGTGCATATTAAAGTCACCCATTATAACTGCTACACCTTTATTGCATGCACCCCTAATTTCCTGTTTGAGGCCCTCCCCAACATCCCTATTACTGTTTGGAGGTCTGTACACAACTCCTACTAACGTTTTTTGCCCTTTGGTGTTCTGCAGCTCTACCCATATAGATTCCACATCATCCAAGCTAATGTCTTTCCTAACTATTGCATTAATCTCCTCTTTAACCAACAATGCTACCCCACCTCCTTTTCCTTTTATTCTATCCTTCCTGAATGTTGAATACCCCTGAATGTTGAGTTCCCAGCCCTGATCATCCTGGAGCCACGTCTCCGTAATCCCAATCACATCATATTTATTAACATATATTTGCACAATTAATTCATCCACCTTATTGCGGATACTCCTTGCATTAAGACTCAAAGCCTTCAGGCTTGTTTTTTTAACACCCTTTGTCCTTTTAGAATTTTGCTGTACAGTGGCCCTTTTTGTTCTTTGCCTTGGGTTTCTCCGCCCTCCACTTTTTCTCATCTCCTTTCTGTCTTTTGCTTTTGCCTCCTTTTTGTCTCCCTCTGTCTCCCTGCATTGGTTCCCATCCCCCTGCCATATTAGTTTAAATCCTCCCCAACAGCACTAGCAAACACTCCCCCTAGGACATTGGTTCCGGTCCTGCCCAGGTGCAGACCATCCGGTTTGTACTGGTCCCACCTCCCACAGAACAGGTCCCAATGCCCCAGGAATTTGAATCCCTCCCTGCTTCATGACTGCTCAAGCCACGTATTCATCTGTGCTATCCTGCGATTCCTACTCTGACTATCACGTGGCACTGGTAGCAATCCTGAGATTACTACTTTTGAGGTCCTACTTTTTAATTTAGCTCCTAGCTCCTTAAATTCGTTTCGTAGGACCTCATCCCTTTTTTTACCTATGTCGTTGGTACCAATGTGCACCACGACAACTGGCTGTTCTCCCTCCCATTTCAGAATGTCCTGCACCTGCTCCGAGACATCCTTGACCCTTGCACCAGGGAGGCAACATACCATCCTGGAGTCTCGGTCGCGGCCGCAGAAACGCCTATCTATTCCCCTCACCATTGAATCCCCTATCACTATTGCTGTCCCACTCTTTTTCTTGCCCTCCTGTGCAGCAGAGCCAGCCACGGTGCCATGAACTTGGCTGCTGCTGCCCTCCCCTGATGAGTCATCCCCCTCAACAGTACTCAAAACAGTGTATCTGTTTTGCAGGGGGATGACCACAGGGGACCCCTGCACTACCTTCCTTGCACTACTCTTCCTGCTGGTCTTCCATTCCCTAGCTGGCTGTGGACCCTTTTCCTGCGGTAAAAAAAGGGATAAGGTCCTACGAGACAAATTAAAGGAGCTAGGAGTTAAATTAAAAAGTAGGACCTCAAAAGTAGTAATCTCGGGATTGCTACCAGTGCCACGTGCTAGTCAGAGTAGGAATCGCAGGATAGCACAGATGAATACGTGGCTTGAGCAGTGGTGCAGCAGGGAGGGATTCAAATTCGTGGGGCATTGGAACAGATTCTGGGGGAGGTGGGACCAGTACAAACCGGACAGTCTGCACTTGGGCAGGAACGGAACCAATGTCCTAGGGGGAATGTTTGCTAGTGCTGTTGGTGAGGAGTTAAACTAATATGACAGGGGGATGGGAACCAATACAGGGAGACAGAGGGAAACAAAAAGGAGACAAAAACAAAAGACAGAAAAGAGATGAGTAAAAGTGGAGGGCAGAGAAACCAAAGGCAAGAAACAAAAAGGACCACTGAATATAAAAGGGCTGCAGGAGGGGTAAAAACTAAAAATCATGGTTTAAAAACTAGGATGAAAACACTCTACCTAAATGCACGCAGCATTAGAAATAAAGTAAATGAGTTGACGGCACAAATCATTACAAATGGGTATGATTTGGTGGCCATTACAGAGACATGGTTGCAAGGTGGCCAGGACTGGGAATTAAATGTACAGGGGTATCTGACGATTCGGAAAGATAGGCAGGAAGGGAAGGGAGGTGGGGTAGCTCTGTTAATAAGGGATTATATCAGGGCAGTTGTGAGGGATGATATTGGCTCCAATGAACAAAATGTTGAATCATTGTGGGTGGAGATTAGAGATAGTAAGGGGAAAAAGTCACTGGTCGGCGTAGTTTGTAGGCCCCCAAATAATAACTTCATGGTGGGGTGGGCAATAATCAAGGGAATAATGGAGGCATGTAAAAAGGAACGGCAGTAGTTATGGGGGATTTTAACCTACATATCGATTGGTCAAATCAAATCGCAGGGGATAGCCTGGAGGAGGAATTCATAGAATGCATACGGGATTGTTTCTTAGAACAGTATGTAACAGAGCCTACAAGGGAGCAAGCCATTTTGGATCTGGTCCTGTGTAACGAGACAGGAAAAATAAACGATCTCCTCGTAAAAGATCCTCTCGGAATGAGTGATCACAATATGGTTGAATTTGTAATACAGATTGAGGATGAGGAAGTTGTGTCAGAAACAAGAGTACTATGCTTAAACAAAGGGGACTACAGTGGGATGAGGGCAGAGTTGGCTAAAGTAGACTGGAAACAAGGATTAAACGGTGGCACAATTGAGGAACAGTGGAGGACTTTTAAGGAGCTCTTTCATAATGCGCAACAAAAATATATTCCAATGAAAAAGAAGGGCGGCAAGAGAAGAGATAACCAGCCGTGGATAACCAAGGAAATAAAGGAAAGTATCAAATCAAACACCAATGCATATAAGGTGGCCAAGGTTAGTGGGAAACTAGAGGATTGGGAAGATTTTAAGCAACAGCAAAGAATGACTAAAAAAGCAATAAAGAAAGGTAAGATAGATTACGAAGGTAAACTTGCGCAAAACATAAAAACAGAGAGTAAAAGCTTTTACAGATATATAAAACGGAAAAGAGTGACTAAAGTAAATGTTGGTCCCTTAGAAGATGAAAAGGGGGATTTAATAATGGGAAATGTGGAAATGGCTGAGACCTTAAACAATTATTTTGCTTTCGTCTTCACAGTGGAAGACACAAAAACCATGCCAAAAATTGCTGGTCATAGGAATGTGGGAAGGGAGGACCTTGAGATGATCACTATCACTAGGGAGGTAGTGCTGGACAGACTAATGGGATTGAAGGTAGACAAGTCCCCTGGTCCTGATGAAATGCATCCCAGGGTATTAAAAGAGATGGCGGAAGTTATTGCAGATGCATTTGTTATAATCTACCAAAATTCTCTGGACTCTGGGGAGGTACCAGCGGATTGCAGAGCAGCTAATGTAATGCCTCTGTTTAAAAAAGGGGGCAGGCAAAAGGCAGGTAACTATAGGCCGGTTAGTTTAACATCTGTAATGGGGAAAATGCTTGAAACTATCATTTACGAAGAAATAGCGGGACATCTGGATAGGAATAGTGCAATCAAGCAGACGCAGCATGGATTCATGAAAGGGAAATTATGTTTAACTAACTTACTGGAATTCTTTGAGGATATAACGAGCATGGTGGATAGAGGTGTACCGATGGATGTGGTGTATTTAGATTTCTAAAAGGCATTCGATAAGGTGCCACACAAAAGGTTACTGCAGAAGATAAAGGTACGCGGAGTCAGAGGAAATGTATTAGCATGGATAGAAAATTGGCTGGCGAACAGAAAGCAGAGAGTCGGGATAAATGGGTCCTTTTCCGGTTGGAAATCAGTGATTAGTGGTGTGCCACAGGGATCAGTGCTGGGACCACAACTGTTTACAATATACATAGATGACCTAGAGGAGGGGACAGAGTGTAGTGCAACAAAATTTGCAGATGACACTAAGATTAGTGGGAAAGCGGGTTGTGTAGAGGACTTGGAGAGGCTACAAGGAGATTTGGATAGGTTAAGCGAATGGGCTAAGGTTTGGCAGATGGAATACAATGTCAGAAAGTGTGAGGTCATCCACCTTGGGAAAAAAAACAGTAAAAGGGAATATTATTTGAATGGGGAGAAATTACAACATGCTGTGGTGCAGAGGGACCTGGGGGTCCTTGTGCATGAATCCCAAAAGGTTAGTTTGCAGGTGCAGCAGGTAATCAGGAAGGCAAATGGAATGTTGGCCTTCTTTGCAAAAGGGATGGAGTACAAAAGCAGGGAGGTGTTGCTGCAACTGTATAAGGTATTGGTAAGGCCGCACCTGGAGTACTGCGTGCAGTTTTGGTCACCTTACTTAAGGAAGAATATACTAGCTTTGGAAGGGGTACAGAGATGATTCACTAGGCTGATTCGAGAAATGAGGGGGTTAACTTATGATGATAGATTGAGTAGACTGGGTCTTTACTCCTTGGAGTTCAGAAGGATGAGGGGTGATCTTATAGAAACATTTAAAATCATGAAAGGGATAGATGAGATAGAGGCAGAGAGGTTGTTTCCATTGGTGGGGGAGACTAGAACTAGGGGGCACAATCTCAAAATACGGAGGAGCCAATTTAAAACCGAGTTGAGAAAGAATTTCTTCTCCCAGAGGGTTGTGAATCTGTGGAATTCTCTGCCCAAGGAAGCAGTTGAGGCTGGCTCATTGAATGTTTTCAAGTCAAAGATAGATAGATATTTAAGCAATAAGGGAATTAAGGGTTACGGGGAGAGGGCGGGTAAGTGGAGCTGAGTCCACGACCAGATCAGCCATGATCTTATTGAATGGCGGAGCAGGCTCGAGGGGCTAGATGGCCTACTCCTGTTCCTAATTCTTATGTTCTTATGTTCTTATGTTCTTATGTTCTTATGTTCTTATGTTCTTATGTCATCCGCTTTGGGTAGTGGGTACTGGTCCGGTAACGAGACTCAGTTGATCGTTACCTTGTAGTCCGCGCAGATTCTGACCGTCCCATCGCTTTTCAACACCGGAACAATTGGACTGGCCCATTCATTGAACTCGACTGGCGGTATTATTCCCTCTTGTTGAAGTCTGTCCAGCTCGATCTCGACTTTCTCTCGCATCATATACGGAACCACTCGGGCCTGTGATGAACGGGCCTTGCATCAGGGACTAAATGGATCTGCACTTTGGCACCTGTGAAGTTGCCGATGCCTGGCTCAAATAACGACAGGAATTTGTTTAGCACTTAGGCATACGAGGCGTCATCCACCGAAGACAGCGCTTTGATGTCGTCCCAGTTCCATCGGATCTTTCCTAGCCAGCTTCTGCCGAACAGCTTTGGGCCATCGCCTGCTACAATCCATAGTGATAAATCATGCACAGTTCCATCATACGATACCTTCACTGCCGCATTGCCAATGACTGGTATGAGCTCTTTGGTGTAAGTGCGCAGCTTTGTGTGAATCAGGCTTAGTTTTGGTCTTTGTGCCTTGTTGTCCCACAGTTTCTCAAAAGCCTTCTGGGACATAATTGACTGACTCGCCCTTATGTCCATGGAAACTGGAATGTCATTTAATTTGACTTTCAACATTATCGGAGGGCTTTTGGTGGTGAAGGTGTGTACCCCATACACTTCCTCTTCAGCCTTGGGTTGAGTTGCTTCTCTTACTTGTTCAGCGTGATCCACGCCGGATCGGTCATCTTCAGCCGACTCTGCCACGTGATGAGTCGCAGTACGTTTGCACATTCGCTGGAGGTGCCCCGTTGTTCCACAACCCTTGCACACATAGTGCTTGAATCGACATTGATGGGCTCTATGACTGCCCTTGCAGCGCCAACATGGTGTTAATGGATTCGCATTCATGCCCCACAGCGGACTCTGAGTCATCTTAGGTCTGCGGGCGTGTAGGCCCTGCCATGTACAGTTCTGCCTGCTGAAGACATTATTTTATGCACAGTACTTGCCGGTGAGTTTCGATGCCGCAAAGATATCTGTTTAGTGTTATCGTTCGTGGACGTGAAAGCCAGGGCTATCGTGATGGCCTTGCTCAGATCTAGGGATTCGGCAGACAGCAATTTGCGAAGAATGACCACATGGCCGATTCCAAGCACGAGAAAGTCCCGCAGCATTTCCCTCAAAAATCCAGCAAATTCACACGGTCCCGCAAGGCATCTTAGGTTGGCGACATAGCTCGCCACGTTCTGGCCCTCGGAGCGATGGTGCGTGTAAAAGCGATACCTGGCCATTAAGATGCTCTCCTTCGGCTTGAGGTGTTCTCAAACCAGCATGCACAACTCTGCATATGTCTTGTCCGTTGGTTTCGTTGGTGCTAGCAGATTTTTGGCGAGGCTATATATCGTGGACCCACAAACGGTGAGGAGAATTGCCCTGTGCTTGACCGCAGTATCTTCCGTATCCAGCTCATTGGCCACAAAGTACTGATCAAGCCGCTCAACGAAGGCTTCCTAATCATCTCCCTCAACAAATCTCTCAAGAATACCAATGGCAGCCATAACCGCATGAAAGTTCGTGACCTGTTACTCGTCGCCAATTGTTATGTTCAGGATAATTCCACAAGACTGTATACTGTAAGCTCAAACAGTTGTGACCTTGGTCTCTTTAATGTAACTCCAGAGTGAGGAAGCAGCATGGTAGACTGCCTTTTATACCTGCTTGCCCGGGGTGTGCAAGTGACCCTTGGGTCTCCAACAGGTGCGCTCCCTGGTGGCAAGTCTTACACACTAGTAAAGTTTACATACATAACATAAACAATGACCCTTTAATGATAATGGACTATTGGGAAGGAACATTCTATCTGTCATATATTAGAAAGAGAAATTCCTTGCCCGGCCAAGCTCAGTGTAAGTTCCAATCTGATTGGTTACCAATTAACAAGTTAATATTTGTTTTCCACCTTCTTGTGTCCCTCCCTCCTGTTAGAATAATTATTTCCTTTACTAGGCAGCAAATTTGGCCAGCTGACATTTCTATGGGTATCATCTAAAAACATTCAATTGTTCGCCAAAAAGAGAGAAAGTGTGTGTGCACGTGTACATGTGTGTGCACATGCGTGTGTGCTTGCGTGTGTATGTTGGACTACCACTCTGATTACTATATCCGGCCAAGAGAGTGGAAGTCCAAGAAGAAAGAAGGAAGAAAATGTTTTGAGGTGTGTCAGACACTCTATCAATGCAAGTCTTTCTTCTTATGCTCCTAAAATTTCTTATGTTCTTAGGTACACTACAATGCTGTTTCCAGTACAGACTGAAAAATGGCAATACTTTAGATTTCAGTCATCATCATTCCGATACAAAATCTTGTAAAGTACTTTGTTTTTTTATAGAACAACAGCTTGACTTTTATGGCACCTTTAGCATAGAAAAAAGTCCCAAGGTATTTCACGTAGGCAGAAGGCAAAACGCATAAATATAATAACAAATTACTACAGTAGACTTATTACTATAATATATTAATATATATTTTATATATTAACATATAATTTATATATTAAATATGTTATGTAACAACACAGTTAAATAATAACACAGATAAATAGTAAAGATCTTGGGGCTGAAATTCAGGGTCTCAAAGAGACCTGTTAATGCCCGTTTGCAGTGGCCATTCTTAAAAATTGAATGGCCACCGCCGCTTTGGGGTCAACTGGCCGACCAGACCTAAATTCAGGTCAGGGATTTTTCGATCTAGACCCCCCGATCCCGCCCGATTCTGATGACCACTGAAAGCGAGTCATCAGGGGTTGCACCGCCAATTTTATTAAACAAAAATGCTTACCTTCCAATATTCAACGCCATCCGTCGTTCCCCCACCGCAAGGTGCCCCCGCTAGGTTTTTCTACCGGTGCATCATCTCGGCACTGAGTGCAGCCCAGCAGCATGGCTGCTCTTAAAGGGGAGGGCCCACTGTCACGGCCGCAATGCTAAAATTTTTGCCGGCCGACTTCCCGATAGCCGGCAAAATACTGCCCCCCGGTTTGGCCAGGCCTGGCACCCCCTCTTGGGTGCCAGGCCATTGGCCCGGCCGAAACCCTCCCTGGTGGCCCAGTGGCAGAAGATTTAAAATAACAGAATCTCTCCCCTTTAACTGAGGGGAGAGAGTGTGGTGATGCACACGCGCTGTGACGTCACCACTACTCCACTGCTGATTGACAGCTGTGGAGTTCCTGTCCGACCGATTTTCAGCCAATCAGCCTGGCTTTAAGTCTATGGCTTGCCCCCATAACGAGTCATTTCCTGTGGAACTTTTTCAAAGTCCTGAAAATGGCTCTTCTGACCACATCGGAGCTCCCAGCAGTAAGTACCACTCTAAAAATCATAGGTGCGCCAAGCTGAATTTAGCCCCCCTTGTCTCGGCAAAAATAGGTATGTATAGGCCAATAAACAATATTTTCCTTTGTCTTGTTTTTCCTCTCTTATTGTCTATTCTATTCAGCCTATTTGGGAAGTCTTATATTTTCTTTCCTACATTTATTTGGTGGGCCTATGTTCTTTGGTGGGCCTGGTGCTGCAGCCCCATCCGCCCATGGTTAATCCGCCCCTGGAGGCCAGAGTCAGAAGAATTTCGAGTTCAAGGGATTGTGCTGGGGCAGGGCACAGACAGAGGGAGGGCCATGGATGGATTTAGACAAAAGAAAGAGAATTTTAAATTTGAAACGGTGGGAGACCGGGAGCCAATGTAGTTCAGCAACGAGGTGCAGACTTGGTGTAGGATAGTATATGGGCTGCAGAGTTTTAAATAAGCTGAAGTTTGCGGCAGGTGGAACATGGGATGCCGACAAGGAGAAGTACTGGGATAGTCAAGCCTGGAGGTAACACAGGCATGGGTGAGGGTTTCAGTGGAAGATGGTTCGAGTTAGGGGCAGAGGCACGTGATATAGCGATTCTGGTAATGGGTAGTTTTTGTGATGTAGAGTGTATTTAACCCTTTGGAACCTGCATCACACCTGACCACCAGAGGGCCTACCTGTTGGAGTCCCAAGGGATCCCAGCATTCCTTGGGAACACAGTATATAAGCAGGCCACCCACGAGGTACCTGCACTCTGGAATCTTAATAAAGGAGCTAAGGTCACACTTGCTCATTACACATAGTACTCAGTTTCACCATTTATTATGAGTGTAACATAGAGAATATGGTTTCAAAAGCTCAGCTCAAAGCCAATTTGAACGCCAAGGTTATGAACAGCTGGTTCAGCCTGAAACAATGGCCAGAGACAGGAATGGCATTAGTGGTGATGGTACAGAGTTTGTGGCATAGGCTAAAGACAATGGTCTAGAAATTCGCAGACGTACCGCTGGCCATTAAGGCTCATTTCAGGGAAAAACTAGCGGCCGCCAGACTTCTGCCTGCCTCTGTCGTGGGACTCAGTGGCTGCCATTTTGTAAGGGCCATAGTGCTGCCATTGGCCCCAGAAATGTAAATCAGCAGAGTGTGACGTCACACACCGACTTGACACCGACTTGATACGAGTTTACCAATGAGATCTAAGCATGCTCAGAAACATTAGTCCCACACCTTACCTTCCCTCTGTTACTGACCATCAGTGTCCTCTTGGTCACAATGCTGAAATAAAAGTCACCACAAAACAAACTTTCCAATCCAACTTTATACATCAATCCATTAAACATGGATCAAATGAGTAGTATGTAATGGAACCAACCAGGGGGCAGGCTATCTCAGACCTGGTCCTGTGTAATGAGACAGGATTAATAAACAATCTCCTAGTAAAGCATCCCCTTGGAATAAGTGATCATAGCATGATTGAATTTCAAATTCAGATGGAGGGTGAGAAAGTTGGATCTCAAACCAGCGTACTAAGCTTAAATAAAGGAGACTACAAAGGTATGAGGGTAGAGTTGGCTAAAGTGGACTGGGAAAATAGATTAAAGTGTAGGACGGTTGATGAGCAGTGGCAGACATTTAAGGAGATATTTCATAACTCTCAGGAAAAATATATTCCAGTGAGGAGGAAAGGGTATAAAAGAAAAGATAGCCATCCGTGGCTAACTAAAAAAATAAAGGATGGTATCCAATTAAAAACAAGGGCATACAAAGTAGCCAAAACTGGTGGGAGGACAGAAGATTGGGAAGCTTTTAAAAGCCAGCAAAGAATGACTAAAAAAATGATTAAGAAAGGGAAGATAGACTATGAAAGTAAATTAGCACGAAATATAAAAACAGATAGCAAGAGTTTCTGCAGGTATATAAAAAGGAAAAGAGTGACTAAAGTAAATGTTGGTCCCGTAGAGGACGAGATCGTGGAATTAGTGATGGGGAACATGGAGATGGCAGAAACTCTGAACAAATATTTTGTATCAGTCTTTACAGTAGAGTACACTAAAAATATCCCAACAATGGATAGTCAAGGGGCTATGTGGGGGGGAGGAACTTAACATAATCACAATCACTAAGGAGGTGGTACTCAGTAAGATAATGGGACTAAAGGCGGATAAATCTCCTGGGCCTGATGGCTTGCATCCTAGGTCTTAAGAGAAGTAACGGCAGGGATTGTGGATGCATTGGTTGCAATTTACCAAAATTCCCTGGATTCTGGGGAGGTCGTAACAGATTGGAAAATTGCAAATGTAACATCCCTATTTAAAAAATGAGGCAGACAAAAAGCAAGAAACTATAGACCAGTTAGCCTAACATCTGTGGCTGGGAAAATGTTGGAGTCCATTATTAAAGAAGCAGTAGCAGGACATTTAGAAAAGCATAATTCAGTCAGCCAGAGTCAGCATGGATTTATGAATCTGAAATCATGTTTAACAAATTTGCTGGAATTCTTTAAGGATGTAACGAACAGGGTAAATAAAGGGGAACCAGTGGATTTGGTGCACTTGGACTTCTAGAAGGCATTTGACAAGGTGCCACATAAAAGGTTACTACACAAGATAAAAGTTCATGGGGTTGGGGGTAATATATTAGCATGAATAGAGAATTGGCTAACTAACAGAAAACAGAGAGTCGGGATAAATGGGTCATTCTCGGGTTGGCAATCAGTAACTAGTGGGGTGCCGCAGGGATCAGTGCTGGGACCCCAACTATTTACAATCTATATAAACGACTTGGATGTAGGGACCGAGTGTAACGTAGCCAAGTTTGCTGATGATACAAAAATCGCAGGAAAAGCAATGTGTGAGGAGGATACAAAAAACCTGCAAAAGGACATAGACAGGCTGTGAGTGGGCAAAACTTTGGCAGATGGAGTATAATGTTGGAAAGTGTGAGGTTATGCACCTTGGCAGAAAAAAATCGAAGAGCAAGTTATTATTTAAATGGAGAAAAATTGCAAAGTGTTGCAGTACATCATGGTACATCAGTCATTGAAGGTAGGCATGCAGGTACAGCAGGCAGTAAAGAAAGCAAATGGCATGCTGGCCTTCATAGCGAGGGGATTTGAGTATAGCAGCAGGGAGGTCTTACTGCAGTGGTACAGGGCCTTGGTGAGACCACACGTTGAATATTGTGTGCAGTTTTGGTCTCTTAATCTGAGGAAGGACATTCTTGCTATTGAGGGAGTGCAGTGAAGGTTCACCAGACTGATTCCCGGGATGGCAGGACTGACAAATGAAGAAAGACTGGATCGATTAGGCTTATATTCAATGGAATTTAGAAGAATGAGAGGGGATCTCATAGAAACATATAAAAAGTTGCTGAGGCCAGTTCGTTAGATATATTCAAAAGGGAGTTAGATGTGGCCCTTACGGCTAAAGAGATCAAGGGGTCTGGAGAGAAAGCAGGAATAGGGTACTGAAGTTGCATGATCAACCATGATCATATTGAATGGTGGTGCAGGCTCGAAGGGCCGAATGACCTACTCCTGCACCTATTTTCTATGTTTCTCTGTTTTTAGTACAGTGGGACCTGGGGATCCTTGTGCATGAAACACAAAAGGTTAATATGCAGGTACAGCAAGTGATGAGGAAGGCCAATGGAATCTTGGCCTTTATTGCAATGGGGATGGAGTATAAAAGTAGGGAAGTCTTGCTACAGTTATATAGGGTATTGGTGAGGCCACACCTGGAATACTGTGTACACTTTTGGTTTCCATATTTAAGAAAGGATATACTTGCTTTGGAGGCAGTTCAGAGAAGGTTCACTAGGTTGATTCTGGAGATGGGGGGGTTGACTTATGAGGAAAGGTTGAGTAGGTTGAGCCTGTACTCATTGGAATTCAGAAGAATGAGAGGTGATCTTATCGAAACGTATAAGATTATAAGGGGGCTTGACAAGGTGGATGCAGAGAGGATGTTTCCACTGATAGGGGGACTAGAACTAGGGAGCATAATCTTAGAATAAGTGGCCGCCCATTTAAAACTGAGATGAGGAGGAATTTCTTCTCTCAGAGGATTGTAAATCTGTGGAAATTGCTGCCTCAGAGAGCTGTGGAAGCTGGATTATTGAATAAAATTAAGACAGAGATAGACAGTTTCTTAACCGATAAGGGAATAAGGGGTTATGGGGAGCGGGCAGGGAAGTGGTTCTGAGTCCATGATCGTATCAGCCAAGATCGTATTAAATGGTAGAGCAGGCTCAAGAGGCCATATGGCCTACTCCTGCTCCTATTTCTTATGTTCTTATGTTCTTATGACATGAAGAAATCAACTCACCACGCTTATGCATTCATTTAGTGTCTGTCTTGTGTGTGTCTTTGCCAACTTTGCCTACTGATGTCACACAGTGCTAACCCGGTGGCTGCAGCATGGCTGGTGGAAGGCTGCTGACTTTCAGTGGGGGACACTGCAGATGGCCTTGCTGGTCGACCTTGAGGAGCAGATGGCTGGGAGTGTGAAATCGAGTAACGGTGTTATTTCTTATTCTTATTCTTATTCCTATACTTAGTCTTCTTCCACAAGGGTAGAGTTGTGGTGAGGGGAGGCTAGGAGAGCAAAGGGTGCATGCACACCTTGTAAATCATAAGATATTGTGGGATGTGAGAAGGAGGATAACGTATGAGAATACCAGCATCTTGTATCCTTTCAGCCCCGCAACTGTCCAAGGGCTCAGCCAGGCCCCTGCCAAAAATGGTCAGCACCATCTCCTCCAAGAGCGTGAGCTGAAGCTAGGAATGTGAGGTGTGGCTCGTGTTTGGTACAGATTGTTGGTAGGGGAGTGATGGGGGTGGGGGTGAGCCTTGCATTCAGCAGTGTGTGAGGTTAGTGGTGCTATTGGTAGGAGACGGCTTTTCAAAATGCATTCCATGACGTTGACCACTGTTTTTTTTTATTCGTTCCGGGATGTGGGCATCGCTGGCAAGGCCAGTATTTATTGCACATCCCTAATTGCTCTTGAGAACGTAGTGGTGAGCCGCCTTCTTTAACCACTGCAGTCCTTGTGGTGAAGGATCTCCTACAGTGCGAGTTCCAGAATTTTGACCCAGCGACGATGAAGGAACGGCGATCTAGTTCCAAGTCAGGATGTTGTGTAACTTGGAGGGGAACGTGCAGGTGCTGGTGCTCCCATGCACCTGCTGCCCTTGCCCTTCTAGGTGGTAGAGGTTGCGGGTTTGGGAGGTGCTACTGAAGAAGCCGTGGCGAGTTGCTGCAGAGCATCTTGTAGATGGTACACACCGCAGCCACGGTGCGCCCCCCCATACAAAGCTGGAGTGCTGTATGCAAGACCCTGGATGCCCCTTCTCTGGCTTGTTGAAACATTTGTGTTAATGCACTTTTACCATTTCTTTTAGGTATGGAAGGCAGTTCTGCTTTAAGGGCAGAAGACTGCCAATTGGGAATTATTTTTAATGTTTATTTTTTTCAGAAGGCAGTTGAGCTCTAAGGGCTAAAAAACTGCCTATTTTTGAATGATTTGTCTTTTTTTCATTTTAGAAGGCAGATCCCCTTTAAGGTTTCTAAAATGGCAGCCTTGCTTTAAGACAATGCTGCTGTTGTTTCAGGGACTCAACGGCCCTGCTATATAGGACCTCGTGCTGATCCAGTCTTGCACAGCTGCGCTAATTTAAAATACCAGTGGTGCCTGCACTATGATTTTGGGCAGCCATAACTTCGGCCCGCAGTCTCACCAAGCCGAGTTCAGGCCTACTCCAATTTCTAGGCCAATGGACTTAGTCTTCCCAATATTTGGCTGGTGGAAATTACCAATCATCCAAGATTGGGGGGTAGAAATCCTGACTGGAAACCTGGCGCACCTACCGTTTTCAAAGTGTTTTTACCACCGCTTCAGACGAGGTGGACTCTTGATTGATTTTCAGCTCTTTGGCAATTTTTTTGGAGCGGACTGGAAATCAGTCACTAATGGGGGTGGAAATGTGGCGGTAAGTGCTGGTGAAGGGCGGAAGTGGGGGCGGAACGGAATCTCCGCCGCTGTACGGCAGTGCGCATGTGCGCCACCACGTCGCGCCCTTCATTTAAAGGGGAGAGAACCAGCGATTATTTAGCTTCGGCCCACTGGACCACCAGGGAGGGTTTCGGCCGGGCCAGCGGCCTGGCACCCAAGAGGGGGTGCCAGGTTGCCAGTTGGCGGCCCGGCCGAACCCAGGGGCATAATTGCCCGGCCAATCGGGAAATCGGCCGGCAAAATAAAAACACGACGGTCGCGATAGTGCGCCCTCCCCTTGAAGGGCCGCCATGCTGCCGTGGCTCACAGACTGAAAGGAAGGTGCACCGACAGAAAAAGCTGTCGGGGGCGCCGCGCGGCGGATCTATGCTTTTTCCAGCTACATTTCACGGGGGGGTTGCCATGGAGCTGTGGGAGATTGATGATGCACTTAGGACGGTCGACGCAGCAGGGCAGAAGTGTGGACCATCAGAAAAATCTCCGAGGTGAATTTTGATCGTGGACCGGAAGTAGGCGGCCGCTTTCTGGAGGTAAATGGCCTTTTTGGGAGGCTGAATTTTGGCCCCTGGATGTTTGACAAACAATCTGACAGCAGAGAGCAGTGGAGAGGTCAAAAAATATATTGGAGAAGTAGAACAAGATTGAACCATAAATCTAACAGTACTTTCAACATCCAGTGACTTAAATGATTCTATTAAAAACAGTTACCTCCTTTCATTCATTGATTATGTCTGTAGCAATAATTGCATCGGATTACGACACAGAAATAAGCCATTCAACCCAACCAGTCCATGCCGGCATTTATGCTTCACTCGAGCCTCCTCCCGTCTTTCCTCATCTAAATCTATCAGCATTACCGTCTATTCCCTTCTCCCTCATATGCTTGTCTAGCCTCCCCTTAAATGCGTCTATACTATTCGCTTCAACCACTCCCTGTGGTAGCAATGACAAACAATATAAGCTTTAATTTGGTACATATTAAGAATTCAATATTACTGCTGATGCTGCAATTGCCACTTAGTTGCCTTCTACAAGGTCAAATGTATTCAATGCAGCCCCCTGAGTTCTTTAAAAATCAATAAAGAATTTTAGTAATTAGGCTGAGGGGAGTCACGATATCAAATGATCCAAATTATGGACTTAATGCAGAGGTAAACAGCAGTAATTCTTTTAAGTACAGCTTTCCTACACTTTTATTGGCTGACATAAAAGCTCAGGGCTGGATTTGGGGCTTTTTGGATTGCAGGGCGTTAATCGCGGTGGGGCGTTAGAGTTAGCGCCTGAAAATAGTTTGCGCCTCTGACTGCAAGATTTGGCGAAAATTTAAGTTGGAGGAGCGTTGGCATTAAGTCAGGCGTTTGTGCGCCTGAGCCAAAACTTGCAGCGGGAAATAAGTTTTATTGTTGTTTAGTGCCCTGCCACATAACATTTTATATTGTATGGTTTTATTTTGTTGGGGGTGTTTTTGTGAATTTGCTGCAGTAAAATTTATGGCTCATCATTTGCCATTGGTGTGTTGTGCATCATTCCAAAGTTCACCGGCGATGTGCCTTTATGGGGGCACACAGTATGATACGTCCTTACTACACAGTATAAATGCACACGAGGCCCATGCTTGAGATAAGGTCAGTCTGTGACCTCTCCTTTATTCCTTAGCACTCAAGTGATGAAGGTGGTGGAGCTTCCCCTTTTATACCTGAAGGTCCAGGTTAGGAGTGTCTCCCACCTAGTGGTCAGTGTTCTCACGGTGTACAACTTAGGTCAGTTTATACATGGGTTACAATGCTGGTTGAATACATGACATCACCTCCCCCCCCCAAAGTCTTATTGGGATCACAGGTTGAGTCTCTCTGGTGGTTTACGCTCCCTTGTAGAGCGCCTGAGTTGGGGCTCCAGTTGTTGGGCGCTGGCCTGAGTGTCTGCTGTTTGCAGTGCCTCAGGCCTGTCCGGACTGCCCACAGTGACTGGGCTCTCCTCCCTTTGGTTCCGGTGTTCGGTCACCTGTGGTGGAGTGAACTCTATATCGTGTTCTTCCTCTGCTTCTTCTATGGGGTTGCTGAACCTCCTTTTTGTTTGATCCACATGTTTACGGCAGATTTATCCATTGGTAAGTTTAACTACCAGAATCCTATTTCCCTCTTCGGCAACTACAGTGCCTGCGAGCCATTTGGGCCCTGCAGCGTAGTTGAGGACAAAAACAGGATCATTTACATCAATACATCGCGCCCTCGCATTCCTGTCATGGTAGTGATATTGTGACTGGCGCCTGCTCTCGACAATTTCTTTCATGGTGGGGTGTATAAGGGATAATTGGGTTTTGAGCGTCCTTTTCATTAGTAGCTCTGAGGGTGGAACCCCTGTGAGCAAGTGTGATCGGGATCTATAGGCCAACAGGAGGCGTGATAAGCGGGTTTGTAGGGAACCCCCTTGGAATCTGAGCATCCCCTGTTTGATTATCTGCACTGCTCGTTCTGCCTGGCCGTTTGAGGCCGGCTTGGACGGTGCCGTTCTAACATGGTTAATTCCATTGCCTGCCATGAAGTCCTGGAATTCAGTGCTTGTGAAGCACGGGCCATTGTCGCTGACCAAGATGTCCGGTAGATCGTGGGCGGCGAACATTGCCCGTAGACTTTCTACCGTGGCAGAGGATGTGCTTGAATTTAAAATGTCACACTCGATCCATTTGGAGTAGGCGTCTACTACAACCAAAAACATTTTCCCCATGAAAGGACCTGCGTAGTCCACATGGATGCATGACCAAGGCTTGGCGGGCCATGGCCAGGGGCTAAGGGGGGCTTCCCTGGACGCATGGCCCAGCTGGGCACACGTGTTGCACCTGCGAACACAAAGTTCCAGATCTGCGTTTATCCCTGGCCACCAAACGTGTGACCTGGCAATTGCTTTCATCATGACAATGCCCGGGTGCCCATTGTGGAGTTCTCTGATGAACACCTCTCTGCCCATCTGGGGCATGACTACGCGGTTTCCCCACAGTAGGCAATCGGCCTGAATCGAGAGTTCATCCTTGCGCCTGTGAAATGGTTTAAATTTCTCAGGGCATGCCCTGTACGTGGCTGCCCAGTCCCCATTCAGGACACATTTCTTGACTGGAGACAATAGCGGGTCGCTATTTGTCCAGACTTTAATCTGACGGGCTGTCACGGGTGAGCCTTCACTTCCGAAAGCTTCAACAGCCATGACCATCTCAGCACCATGCTCAGTAGCCCCCTCAGTGGTGGCTAGTGGGAGCCTGCTGAGTGCATCGGCGCAGTTTTCGGTGCCCGGTCTGTGCTGAATTGTGTAGTCATAGGCAGATAACGTGAGTGCCCACCTCTGTATGCGGACCGATGCGTTTGCATTTATGGTCTTGTTGTCGGCCAAAAGGGACGTTAGGGGTTTGTGATCTGTCTCCAGCTCAAATTTCCTCCCAAACAGGTACTGGTGCATTTTCTTTACCGCATATACACATGTGAGCGCCTCCTTTTCTACCATCCCGTAGCCCCTTCCTGCCTGGGACAGACTCCTGGAGGCATAAGCTACCGGCTGTAACTGACCCTTGGCATTGACATGCTGCAACACACACCCGACACCATAGGACGACGCATCGCACGTTAACACAAGTTTCTTACATGGATCATATAGCATTAACAGATTGTTGGAACATAACAAATTGCGTGCTCTATTAAAAGCCCTTTCCTGGCTGTCCCCCCAGACCCGTTTGCGACCTTTGCGTAGGAGCACGTGTAGCGGCTCTAGCAGCGTGCTCAATTTGGGAAGAAAGTTACCAAAATAGTTCAGGAGCCCCAGGAACGAAGCAGCTCCGTCGTGTTACGGGGTCTGGGTGCTCTCTGGATCGTTTCCGTCTTGGATGCAGTAGGGCTGATCCCGTCTGCTGCTACCCTCATCCCCAGGAATTCTACCTCTGGAGCTAGGAAGACGCACTTCGCCTTTTTCAGTCGCAGACCTACCCGGTCCAGTCTGCGTAGCACCTCCTCCAGGTTGTGGAGGTGTTCTTCAGTATCGTAACCCGTAATGAGGATGTCGTCCTAAAAAACCACCATCCCTGGAATCGACTTGAGGAGGCTTTCCATATTTCGTTGGAAGATCACGGCGGCCGAGCGAATCCCGAACGGACATCTGTTGTACTCAAACAACCCCTTGTGTGTCGTGATGGTGGCCAGCTTCTTCGACTCACTCGCCAGCTCCTGGGTCATGTAAGCTGAGGTCAGGTCCAATTTTGAAAAAAGGTTGCCACCGGATAGCGTCGCAAAGAGGTCCTCCGCTCTCGGTAGCGGGTACTGGTCTTGGAGTGACACCCGATTGATGGTGGCCTTGTAATCGCCACATATCCTGACTGACCCATCTGCCTTGAGCACCGGCACAATCGGGCTCGCCCAGTCACTGAATTCGACTGGTGAGATGATGCCTTCCCTCAACAGGCGGTCCAATTCGCCTTCTATCTTTTCCCGCATCACGTACGGCACCGCTCTGGCCTTGTGGTGTACTGGCCTGGCGTCCGGGTTTATGTGAATCACTACCTTGGCCCCCATGAAAGTGCCAATGCCGGGTTGAAATAATGGGCCCAAATTTCCACATGATTTGCGCCTGATTTTTAGGAGCAACTGGTGGAGAACGGACTATCTTAGAAATCGCAATTCTCCACATTTTTTTTCTGCAGTTCTAGTCAGGTAGAACAGTTCTACTTTGGAACAGAATTTTTTCTTCAAAAGGGGGCGTGCCCGGCCACTGACGCCTGATTTCAAAGTTTCCACAGTGAAAACGTACTCCAAACTAAAGTAGAATGGAGCAAGTGAAGATTTTTGTAGAACTGAAAAAACT
Organism: Pristiophorus japonicus; assembly: GCF_044704955.1. Classification (NCBI taxonomy): domain Eukaryota; kingdom Metazoa; phylum Chordata; class Chondrichthyes; family Pristiophoridae; genus Pristiophorus; species Pristiophorus japonicus. The sequence continues at coordinate 38,092,055 of NC_091982.1, read as the reverse complement.
TGTTCTACACATTAAAAAATCAGGCGCAGGTTACAAATTAGGCGTCCAGAACGAGGTGGGGGGGGACGGGGGGGGAAGAGAAGTCATTAAATTCTACAATCAATCCTTATTTATACTTCTACAAATATTATACAAATAAATCCAACCTGAATAAACATTTATAAGCAAAGAAAAGATTAAATAAACCATCTTCCTACCTGTGTGAAAGTGCTTCAGCCATCGTTCGTTCCCACGGGAGGGAACCGCCGTTTGTTGCTGCGGAGGGGAGGGAGGGGAAGGAGACAGCGGTTTGTTGCTGTGGAGGGGAGGGAGGGGGAGGAGACAGTGATAAGGGTAGCCTCAGTGCTGATGTGCTGATGGCAATGTGCTTTTATTAAAAAATGTTCAAAAATTAAACAGCTACAAAGAACTACAAAAATGGCCGAGTGCCAATGAACGCTCCAACACGCACGCGCAGCGTTGCCGGCAGGAAAAAAACTAATTTAAATAGTACCCACCCCCTCCCACTTACAAAATCGGCGCGAGTGTAGGCTCCGCCCCCCCCTGGGCGCCACGCCAAACAGACAAGGAGCTGCAAAGCAGTCGAGAATAGCGCGTTTTTTTTCTGGCGCCGTTTTAGGCGCGAAAAACGGGCGCCCAGCTCGGAGGGGCACCCGTTTTTTATTCTGTGGAAACTTGGGCCCAATGAGTCAAATTTGTCCAGGACCTGTGAGCATGATACTCGCTCCACAGAGGAAATTGCATTGACATCGCCCCATTTCCAGTTCATGACAGCAAGCCAACTCCTCCCCAGTAGTGTGGGACCGTCCCCCGGGACAATCCAGAGTGGCAACCTGTTCTCCGAATCTTTGTGGGTCACGACTACCGAGGCGCTGCCTAGCACCGGAATGATCTGCTTTGTGTAAGTCCGTAGCTGTGCGTCAATCGGCGATAATTTTGGCCTCCTGGCCTTGGATGCCCACAACTTTTCGAACTGTTTGATACCCATCAGGGACTGGCTGGCACCCGTGTCTAACTCCATTGATACTGGGATGCCATTGAGGAGCACTTTCATCATTATCGGTGGCGTCCTGGTGTATGAACTGTATACGTGCTCCACATGAACTCGCTGAACTTCAGCTTCCAGCGATTTCCCCCAGTGTCCATTTCTGCAATTTCTGCAGGTATTTTGCTCATCTCTGCAAACTCCGGCTGAGTGTGTGCCTCCACGCCTCCAGCATGAGTTGCGGTTTGAAACAAAAGGTCCCTTGCCAGTCGATCGTCCCTGACTGCCCCTGTTATTGTCCTTGAGTGCACCATTAACAGGTGTTGATGGCCCCATTACTGGCCGCATTGTCCCTTGCAATGGCGTGAATCGCTGTTCAGCTTGCCATTGTCTCTGTCGAACTCCCCCTCTGGGTTCGACTACATATTGGGGCATGCCTGACTGCCCTTGTCTGCCTGGAGAACTGTGTGCTGCTTTAACAATGTTGAATCTCTGTCCCAACCATTCCTTAACACAGTACCTCTCATCTGTTCTGCTAGTGGCCATGCTCGCGTGGTTTAAATCCCAGTTTCTTGTCGCCATTGATACATCCTTACTATACAGTATAAATGCACACGAGGCCCATGATTGAGAGAAGGTCAGTCTGTGACCTGTCCTTTATTCCTTAGCACTCAAGTGATGAAGGTGGGTGGAGCTTCCCCTTTTATACCTGAAGGTCCAGGTTAGGAGTGTCTCCCACCTAGTGGTCAGTGTTCTCACGGTGTACAACTTAGGTCAGTTTATACATGGGTTACAATGCTGGTTGAATACATGACACAGTGTGTCCATTATTAGCTCCATCCTTCAGCTTCCTCCATTTAGGAGAGTCGGTCCCTTATGAGCTGGCGACGTGCGAGTGTTGGTCCGGCAGCATCTTCATGCTGCCTCCCCCATGGATAGGGTGGCTATCCAATGGGGGCCTCGCCAGGCTCTCTTCAGCGTCGTCGTCCTCCTGAGATGGGCCTGCAATCCCCACTGATCATGATGGCCAAGCTGTGCAACATGCACCACAATTAATTCGGAAACCTGTTGAGGGGAGTATTGAAGGCTTCCTCCAGAGCAGTGCAGGCATGGATTTGCATGTAGGAGATGGCATATCTTTGTCTCCTTTCGCAAGCGCAGCCTTCTCACACACTGCTCCTCACAGAGCTAGAGGTCTGAGCGTTGGTGCCTGTAAACTCATGGGAGCTAAGCCCTCCTCCCCGACGTCTTCAGCCTCTCATCGTCCGTGGGCCGACATGGCCAAGAGTCCTTCCGGATCTTGACACCTCCTGGCAATAGCATGGAGCATGATACTCTGGTGAACTAGTAATGCCCCCATTAAATTATCTCACTGAAATTGTAAGGGCACTGTAATGACAGATAAAAGTGAAGTTTGCAAGTTGGAGCTTCACACAACATTATGTGCACAACCGTTGTAATCAATATGACCTGCGATGTAGGATCCTCATCCCTCCATTTAAAAATGTTGCTCGTACCGTCTGGCGCACCCTGGGACCGCCTGATTTTTTCAGACGTTTCCTGGGGTGGGCGTTAAATGAGGCGTTAAGGCCGGGGCGCGAGCACAGCGTTGCACGACGATTGACGTCATCATCATGCTAAAAACGGAGGGCGGAGCAGTAAGTTTTAGCGTCGGCGCAAACCAATAGCCGAATCTTCCGGCCGGGCCGTAAATCCTGGATGCCTGATCTAATGCCCAAAAACATCATTTAATGCCCCACTGTGGCGCTAACTGAGGTGCAAACAAGCCGAAAATCCAGCCCCCAGTTCTTTCACCCTTGATTTGGACATCTGTGAGGGGATTTGTATCGTCAAACTGGTTACCATATTTTTCACCAGGTCTTTACACATGCATCAGCTTTGCAAGTTTATATCACCAGGAACTGTTGTCAAATATTGGCGCCAGCCCAGAAAGCAGAATCTCAGCTGCATTGTACATGAAAATAGTGTATTCTATAGCGACAACAGCCCCACCATTATTTCCAGTGTAATTAATTAGGAATCAGCTTCAACTAACTTGATATGTCCTTACTATACAGTATAAATGCACACGAGGCCCATACTTGAGAGAAGGTCACTCTGTGTCCAGTTACCTTTATTACCAAGACCTTAAGTGATGAAGGTGGGTGCAGCGTCCCCTTTTATACCTGAAAGTCCAGGTTAGGAGTGTCTCCCACAAGTTCACCTCCTTGTGGTCAATGTTTTCAAGGTGTACAACTTAGGTGATGTCATGTATTCAACCAGCATTGTAACCTATGTATAATCTGAACTAAGTTGTACACTGTGAGAACCACTAGGTGGTGAACTTGTGGCAGACACTCCTAACCTGGACCTTCAGGTATAAAAGGGGAAGCTCCACCCACTTTCATCACTTGAGTGATAAGGAATAAAGGACAGGTCACAGACTGACCTTCTCTCAAGCATGGGCTTCGTGTGCATTTATACTATATAGTTAGGACGTATCAGGACAGCTGATACATGGGTTACAATGATAGTTGAATACATGACATCACCTCCCCCGCAAAGTCTTATTGGGATCACAAGTTAAGTCTCTCTGGTGGTTTACGCTCCCTTGTAGAGCGCCTGAGTTGGGGCTCCGGTTGTTGGGCACTGGCCTGAGTGACTGCTGTTTGCGGTGCCTCAGGCCTGTCCAGACTGCCCACAGTGACTGGGCTCTCCTCCACTTGGTTCCGGTGTTCGGTCACCTGTGGTGGAGTAAACTCTATGTCGTGTTCTTCCTCTGTTTCTTCTATGGGGTTGCTGAACCTCCTTTTAGTTTGATCCTCGTGTTTGCGGCAGATTTGTCCATTGGTAAGTTTAACTACCAAAACCCTATTCCCCTCTTTGGCAATCACAGTGCCTGCAAGCCATTTGGGCCCTGCAGCGTAATTAAGGACAAAAACAGGGTCATTGACATCAATACATCGCGCCCTCGCATTCCTGTCATGGTAGTCACATTGTGACTGACGCCTGCCCTCAACAATTTCTTTCATAGTAGGGTGTATAAGGGATAACCTGGTTTTGAGAGTCCTTTTCATTAGCAGCTCTGCGAGTGGAACCCCTGTGAGCGAGTGTGGTCGGGATCTATTGGCCAACACGAGGCGTGATAAGTGGCTTTGTAGGGAACCCCCTTGGATTCTGAGCATCCCCTGTTTGATTATCTGCACTGCTCGTTCCGCCTGGCCGTTTGAGGCCGGCTTGAACAGTGCCGTTCTGACATGGTTGATTCCATTGCCTGCCATGAAGTCCTGGAATTCAGTGCTTGTGAAGCACGGGCCATTGTCGCTAACCAAGACATCCGGTAGACCACGGGCAGCGAACATTGCCCGTAGACTTTCTACCATGGCAGAGGATGTGCTTGAATTTAAAATGGCACACTCAATCCATTTGCAGTAGGCGTCTACTACAACCAAAAACATTTTTCCCATGAAAGGACCTGCGTAGTCTACATGGATGCGTGACCATGGTTTGGCGGGCCAGGGGCTAAGGGGGGCTTCCCTGGGTGCGTTGCCCAGCTGAGCACACGTGTTGCACCTGTGAACACAAAGTTCCAGGTCTGCATCTATCCCTGGCCACCAAACGTGTGACCTGGCAATTGCTTTCATCATGACAATGCCCGGGTGCTCATTGTGAAGTTCTCTGATAAACACCTCTCTGCCCTTCTGGGGCATGACTACTCGGTTTACCCACAATAGGCAATCGGCCTGAATCGAGAGTTCATCCTTGCGCCTATGAAATGGTTTAAATTCCTCAGGGCATGCCCCGTACGTTGCTGCTCAGTCCCCATTCAGGACACATTTCTCAACAAAGGACAGTAGCGGGTCTCTATTTGTCCAGACTTTAATCTAATGGGCTGTCACAGGTGAGCCTTCGCTTTCGAAAGCTTCAACAGCCATGACCAACTCAGCATCATGCTCAGTTGTCCCCTCAGTGGTGGCTAGTGGGAGCCTGCTGAGTGCATCGGCGCAGTTTTCAGAGCCCGGTCTGTGCCAAATTGTGTAGTCATAGGCGGCTAACGTAAGTGCCCACCTCTGTATGCGGGCCGATGCGTTTGCATTTATGGCCTTGTTGTCGGCCAAAAGGGACGTTAGGGGTTTGTGATCTGTCTCCAGCTCAAATTTCCTGCCAAACAGGTATTGGTGCATTTTTTTTACTGCATATACACATGGAAGCTCTTCCTTTTCGACCATCCCGTAGCCCCTTTCTGCCTGGGACAGACTTCTGGAGGCATAAGCTACCGGCTGTAACTGACCATTGGCATTCACATGCTGCAACACACACCCAACCCCATAGGACGACGCATCGCATGTTAGAACAAGTTTCTTACATGGGTCATATAACGTTAACAGTTTGTTGAAGCATAACAAGTTGCGTGCTCTATCAAAAGCCCTTTCCTGGCTGTCCCCCCAGATCCAATCGCGACCTTTGCATAGGAGCACGTGTAGCGGCTCTAATAGCGTACTCAATTTGGAATGAAAGTTACCAAAATAGTTCAGGAGCCCCAGGAACGAACGCAGCTCCGTCGTGTTACGGGGTCTGGGTGCTCTCTGGATCGCTTCCGTTTTGGACGCAGTGGGTCTGATCCCATCTGCTGCTACCCTCCTTCCCATGAATTCTACCTCTGGAGCTAAGAAGATGCACTTCGCCTTTTTCAGTCGCAGCCCTACCCAGTCCAGTCTACGTAGCACCTCCAGGTTGTGGAGGTGTTCTTCAGTATCGCGACCCGTGACGAAGATGTCGTCTTGAAAACCGTCCTTGGAATCGACTTGAGGAGGCTTTCCATATTTCGCTGAAAGATCGCAGCTGCCGAACAAATCCCGAACGGACAGCTTTTATACTCAAACAACCCCTTGTGTGTTGTGATGGTGGTCAGCTTCTTCAACTCACTCACCAGCTCCTGGGTCATGTAAGCTGAGGTCAGGTCCAATTTTGAAAAAAGGTTCGCCACCAGATAGCGTCGCAAAGAGGTCCTCCGCTCTCGGTAGCTGGTCTTGGAGTGACACCCAATTGATGGTGGCCTTGTAATCGTCACATATCCTGACCGACCCATCCGCCTTGAGAACCGGCACGATCAGGCTCGCCCAGTCACTGAATTTGACTGGCGAGATGATGCCTTCCCTCAGCAGGCGGTCCAATTTGCATTCTATCTTTTCCCGCATCACGTACGGCACCGCTCTGGGCTTGTGGTGTACTGGCCTGGCGTCCGGGTTTATGTGAATCACTACCTTGGCCCCCATGAAAGTGCCGATGCTGGGTTGAAATAATGAGACAAATTTGTCCAGGACCTGTGAGCATGATACTCGCTCCACAGAAGAAATTGCATTGACATCGCCCCATTTCCAGTTCATGACAGCAAGCCAACTCCTCCCCAGTAGTGTGGGATCGTCCCCCGGGACAATCCAGAGTAGCAACCTGTTCTCCGAATCTTTGTGGGTCACGACTACCGTGGCGCTGCCTAGCACCGGAATGATCTCCTTTGTATATGCCCGTAGCTGTGCGTCAATCGGCAATAATTTTGGCCTCCTGGCCTTGGACACCCACAACCTTTCGAACTGTTTGATACTCATCAGGGACTGGCTGGCCCCTGTGTCTAGCTCCATTAATGGGGACGCCATTGAGGAGCACTTTCATCATTATCGGTGGCGTCCTGGTATAAGTGCTCCACATGAACTCGCTGAACTTCAGCTTCCAGCGATTTCCCTCAGTATTCATTTGGCCTCGTAGAGCTTACATCGGGCCTGTCCTCCTCGTACATCAACCTGGCTGCAGGCTTCCTGCACATATGCGCCAAGTGACCGCTGACATTGCAGTTTCTGCAGGTATATTGCTGATAACTGCAAGCTCTGGCTGGATGTTTGCCTCCACACCTTCAGCATGAGCTGGAGGCCCCATTGTTGGAAGCAAAAGGTCCATTACCAGTTGATGGTCTCTGACTGTCTCTGTAACTGTCCTTAAGCGCACCATTAACAGGTGTTGATGGCCCCATTACTGGCCGCATTGTCCATTACGATGGCATGAATCGCCGTTCAGCTAGCCATTGTCTCTGTTGAATGCCCCCTTTGGTTTCGACTACATGCTGGGGCATGTCCGATTGCCCTTATCTGCCTAGAGAACTGTGTGCCGCATTAACAATGTTGACTCCCTGGTCTCTTCCTCCCCTGAGATAAATGTCTGGGCTATCAGAGCCGCCACTTCCAATGTCAAGTCTTTGGTCTCAATCAGTTTCCTGAAAACCCCAGCGTGCCCGATGCCCTCAATAAAAAAGTCTCGCAGCATCTCCGCTCTGCATGCATCTGTGAACTTACATAGGCTCGGCAGTCGCCGGAGATCTGCCACGAAGTCAGGAACGCCTTGACCTTCTCGCCGCCGGTGCGTATAAAACCGGTGTCTCGCCATGTGCTTGCTGCTCGCTGGTTTAAGGTGTTCCCCGATCAACTTACTGAGCTCTTCGAACGTCTTGTCTGCCGGCTTCTCTGGCGCTAGAAGGTCCTTCATCAGGGAGTACGTTCTGGATCCACAAACCATCAGGAGATGAGCCCTGCGTTTATCGGCCGAATCTTGTCCCAACCATTCCTCAGTGACAAAACTTTGCTGTAGTCTCTCAATAAAGTTGTCCCAATCATCACCAACACAGTACCTCTCTTCCGTGCTGCTAGTGGCCATGCTCGCATGGTTTAAATCCCAGTTTCTCGTCGCCACTGATATGTCCTTACTATACAGTATAAATGCACACGAGGCCCATATTTGAGAGAAGGTCACTCTGTGACCAGTTACCTTTATTACCAAGACCTCAAGTGATGAAGGTGGGTGGAGCTTCCCCTTTTATACCTGAAAGTCCAGGTTAGGAGTGTCTCCCACAAGTTCGCCCCTTGTGGTCAATGTTCTCAAGGTGTACAACTTAGGTCAGCTTATACATGGGTTACAATGATAGTTGAATACATGACATAACTGAACTCGGGTGAATCATTTCATGTGCCTAGATTTTCAATGGGAGTTCTTCCGATCTCCCACCATCACTTCGGCAGAAATTTGGTGAAGCGGCATAACCAGCCACTTGCACTGTTTTTCTAGGATTGAGGTCAAATGGCCGACAGTGCCAGTGCCACTGTTAGCTCTTCAACTGATGCTAGCTACTCGACTCCCATTTCCTTGTCTTTTCCACATATACTTTTATATTGTTCCTTTACAAATACTTCTCCAATTATCTTTTATATGATGTTTTGTCTTTGTCTCAGTAGCCACTTGTAGTAAATATTTGTAATTTTGCAATAACTGTGAAAAAAAATCCTGTGACTTCTCCTTCATTCTTCTGGTGAAAGTCTTCAGTCTACACCCCTTTGTTATCAACTCATCAACCAGTGAAAACAACCTTTCAGTAATTAGCCTCTCAAACCTTTTCATAATTTGAAAATCTCTATTAGTTCCTTCCTTAGCCTTTTCTACTTGAGTCAAAAAAGCACCAATTTTTGTGCGCCTTTCTTCATAACTATAACCTCACTTTCTTGGGGCCCGAAATTGGTGGACTTATCTGATACACTCATAATAAAGGATGAAACTGAGTACTGTGAGCAATGAGTAAGTGTGACCTTAGCTCCTTTATTAAGACTCCAGAGTGCAGGTACCTCATGGGTGGCCTACTTATATACAGTGCTCCCAAGGGATGCTGGGATCCCTTGGGACTCCAACAGGTAGGCCCTCTGGTGATGGTGTGATACAGGTTGCAAAGGGTTAAATACCCTCGTAAAGTTAAAGTACACTATTTACAGGGTGAGACGATCTGGGGCTTTTCGCTCCCTTGTCGATCGTCTCGGTACAAATGTGGGTGTAGGTGAGTTGGTTAGTTCTTCACTGGGCTGCTGGGCAGCCAGCCTTGCCGGGCTGCTGGGGATGGTGAGTTTGGCTTTGTGGTCAACTATGATGTCGGTTGCCACTTGAGTGTGTGTTGGAGGGTCAAAGTTGGTGGTGTCTTCTTCGGGTTGTTCGTAGCTGTTCATGAACCGCAATTTGATTTGGTCCAAAAGTTTTCTGCACATTAGTCCATTGGCCAATTTGATCTAAAACACCCTACTCCCCTCTTTGTCTGTGACCGTGCCAGTGAGCCATTTGGGACCATGTCCATAATTGAGTACAAACACAGGGTCATTGACCTCAATATCGCATGACAAATTTGCGCGGTCATGGTACATACTTTGTTGATGCCACCTGCCCTCCACGTGATCATGGAGATCAGGGTGGACAAGAGAGAGCCTTGTTTGGAGCGCTCTTTTCATGAGCAACTCGGCTGGGGGAACCCCGGTGAGCGAGTGAGATCTGGTGCGGTAGCTGAGCAGTACTCGGGACAGTCGGATCTGCAGGGAGCCTTCCGACACGCGTTTCAAGCTTTGTTTGATGATCTGAACTGCCCGTTCTGCCTGGCCGTTGGATGCGGGCTTGAATGGGACAGATGTGATGTGCTTGATCCCATTGCAAATCAAGAATTCCTTGAATTCAGCACTGGTGAAACACGGCCCATTGTTGCTGACTTGGACATCAGGCAGGCCGTGCGTGGCAAACATGGCTCGTAGGCTTTTGATGGTGGCTGTGGACGTGCTTACAAACATTATTGCACATTCAATCCATTTTGAATAAGCATCCACAACTACCAAGAACATTTTGCCTAGAAATGGGCCTGCATAGTCCATGTGGATCCTCGACCACGGTTTGGAGGGCCACGACCACATACTTAGCGGTGCCTCTCTGGGTGCATTGCTCAGCTGAGAGCAAGTGTTGCACTGGCGCACGCATGACTCCAAATCTGAGGCGATGCTGGGCCACCACACATGGGATCTGGCTATGGCTTTCATCATTACAATGCCTGGGTAGGTGCTGTGCAGCTCACGAATGAACGTATCTCTGCCTTTGTTGGGCAAGACCACGCGATTACCCCACAACAGATAGTCCGCCTGCAAGAACATTTCGTCTTTGCGCCTATGGAAAGGCTTAATCACCTCCTGCATCTCCACTGGGACGCTGGACCAGCTCCCATGGAGGACACAGTTTTTTTACCAAGGACAGCAAAGGATCCTGGCTGGTCCAGGTCCTAATCTAGTGAGTCATAACGGGTGACTTTTCGTTTTTGAATGCATCCATTACCATGAGCAAGTCCGCAGGCTGTGCCATTTCCACCCCGGTTGTGGGCAATGGTAGCCAACTGAGAGCATCAGAACAGTTCTCTGTGCCCGGTCTGTGGCGGATTACATAGTTGTATGCCAACAGCGTTAGCGCCCATCTTTGGATGCGGGCAGAGGCATTGGTGTTAATCCTTTTGCTCTCGGAGAACAGCGATATGAGCGGCTTATGGTCAGTTTCAAGCTCAAACCTGAGGCCAAACACGTACTGGTGCATTTTTTTTAACCCATAAATGCACGCCAGAGCCTCTTTTTCAATCATGCTGTAGGCCCTTTCAGCCTTGGACAAACGCCTGGACGCATAAGCGACCGGTTGCAAAATCCCCGATTCGTTAACCTGATGTAACACACACCCGACCCCGTATGATGACACATCGCAAGCTAGTACTAATCGTTTACACGGGTTATACAGGATAAGCAGTTTGTTTGAACACAACAGATTTCTGGCTTTCTCAAAAACAACCTCTTGTGAATTCCCCCATACCCAATCATCTCCCTTGCGCAGTAACAATGTAGGGGTTCTAGCAAGGTGCTTAACCCAAGAAAGAAATTACCAAAATAGTTAAGGAGTCCCAGGAACGACCGCTGCTCCGTCATGTTCTGTGGTCTCAGCGCGTTCTTAATGGCCTCCGTCTTGGCATCGGTGGGTCTGATGCCAACTGCTGTGATTCTTCTTCCCAAGAACTCGATCTCTGGCGCCAGGAAAACATATGCAATACAACCAACTCAGAACCTCTTCCAGATTCTTCAACTGCTCAATGGTGTCCCAACCTGTAACCAGTATGTCACCCTGGAAAACCACAGTGCAAGGAACCGAATTTAGCAGGCTCTCCATGTTCTGTTGGAAGATTGCCGCGTCCGACCAAATCCCGAACAGGCATCTGTTATAGATGAACAGACCTTTGTGCATGTTAATGCAGCTGAGGCCTTTCGAAGACACCTCCAGCTCCTGCGTCATGTAGGCCGAGGTCAGGTCCAACTTGGTGAACGTCTTCCCTCCAGCCAGGGTCGCAAATAGGTCGTCTGCCTTGGTTAGCGGGTACTGGTCCTGTAGCGAAAAATGGTTAATCGTTACTTTATAGTCCCCACAAATTCTGACCATGCCATCCTCCTTAAGTACCGGGACAATCGGACTAGCCCACTCGTTGAATTCCACCGGCACGATGATGCCTTTTCACTGCAGCCTGTCCAGCTCAATTTCCACTTTCTCAGGCATCATATATGGTACTACCGGTGCCTTGTAGTGGATGGGTCGCATACCGGGAACCAAATGGATCTGCACTTTCGCCCCTGAAAAGCTTCCAATGCCTGGCTCGAAAAATAATGGAAATCTGCTCAGAACCTGGGCACATGAGGCGTCGTCGACGGATGAAAGCTCTCGGATGTCGTCCCAGTTCCAGCCAGCTTCTGCCAAACAGTGTGGGGCCATCCCCTGGCACGATCCACAGCAGGAGTTTGTGTACTGCTCCATCATAGGAGACTTTGACTTCTGCACTGCCAATTACAGGGATTAGTTCCTTGGTGTAAGTCCTTAGTTTGGTGTGAATGGGGCTGAGCTTGGGCCTGTGTGCCTTGTTGCACCACAGCCTGGTGAAGGCCGTTTTACTCATTATGGACTGACTCGCACCCGTGTCCAGTTCCATAGACACTGGAATTCCGTTCAGTTCAACTTTCAACATTATTGGTGGACATTTCGTGGTGAAAGTGTGTACCTTGTACACTTCTGCCTCGTTGGTACGAGTCTCCAATTCAGCCTGATCCACAGTGGATCGATCTTCCTCTGCAACGTGGTGGTTTGCAGGGTTTGCAGGGTTTGCAGCTCACCTGCACATTCGCTGGAGGTATTCCATTGTTCTGCAGCCGTTGCACACATAGGGCCAAAGTTTTGGGCCGCGTCTAAAACGGCGCAGCCCGGACCTGGACGCCCGTTTTTCGCGCTACAAAGTGCGCCTAAAAAAACTCACCTATTCTCCGGCTTCCTGCAGGCCCTCTGGAGCTGGGCGCAGCGCAGCATGAGCTGTGGGGGGGGGGCGGAGCCAGGTCCCTGCACTGAAAACAGTGCCGGGACCTCTGCACCTGCGCGCTACAGTGGGCGCGCATGTGCAGTAGCTCCAGGCGCCCAAAACTGTGGGAGGGGCCCAGAGCACGTAGCCCCTAGCCCTGGCCGAATGGCCTCACTGGGACTGCGTGGATAAGGCTCACCTCCCACCCAACCGGACCCGACCCGACCCCCGCTCTCCCCCAGCCCGGTGACCTGATCTCCGCCCCCCCCCCGACCCGAACTCCGCTCCCGACCCGACCCGACCTTCGCGCACCCCCCCACCCCCCCGACCTCCATGTCTCCCCCCCACCGGACCTCCGCGACTCTCCCCCCTTCACCCCACCGTCCACCCCGACCTCCGTGACTCTCTCCCCACCCCCCTCGGACCTCTCTTCCACCCCGACTTACGCGACTCCCCTCCCGGACCTCCACGACTCTCCCCCCCCCGGACCTCCCGACCTCAGAGACCTGATGCCACCTACCTGTAAATCCAGCCCGAAGTCTTGGGCCCAGCCATTCAGCCTCCTCCTCTCCCTCCCCTCCCTCCTCTCTCCTCTCCCTCCCTCCCTCCTCTCTGCTCCCTCCTCCTCCTCCTCCTCCTTCCTCCCCCCCTCCCCCCTTCTCCCCCATCCCCCTTCTCCCCCATCCCCCTTCTCCCCCCTCCCGCCTTCTCCCACTTCCCCCCTCCCCCTTCTCCCCCCTCCCCCCCTCCCCCCTTCCCCTTCTCCCCCTCCCCTCGCTGTCAGAAACACAGACACTGACAGACAGAGAGTGAGAGACACACACAGACAGACAGATAGAGACACTGACAGAGACACACTGGGGGCTGGGGGGGGCGTCCCAGCATGCTGTTAGAGGACTCCCGGTGCTGCAGTCGGTAAGTAGAAAATGTTTCATTTATTGATTTTTTAATTTTTTTGGATTGATTTATTGGTTGATTTATTGATGTATTTATCATTTATTATTGATGGTAGCTCTTTATTTGTAAAACTGAAGTGTTTAATGTTTGTACACTTCCCTTTAATCCGCCCCCCCCCCCCATTCCCTACGCCTGATTTGTAACCCACGCCTGATTTTCTAAAGTGTAGACAAGGTTTTTTCGAACGTACAAAAATCTTCACTTACTCCATTCTAAGTTAGTTTGGAGTAAGTTTTCACTGCCTAAACTTTGAAAACAGGCGTAAGTGGCCGGACACGCCCCCTTTTGAAAAAGAAATTCTGTTCCAATGTGAAACTGTTCTAAATGACTAGAACTGGAGCAAACTAAATGCCGAGAATTCAAATTACTAAGATACTCCATTCTAAACCAGTTGCTCCAAAAAAACAGGAGCAACTCAAGCCGAAACTTGGCCCCATAGTGCTTGAAGCAGCATTGATGGGCCCGATGATTACCTCCACAACGCCAACAAGGTGTTAACTGCCTCGCATTAACGATTGATGGTGGACTCTGGGTCATCTGAGGCCGTGCAGCATCAGCCAGCGTGTACGTTCTGCCATGTATATTCCTGCTCGAAAACGATGTTACTTTGTGCACAGTACTGGCTGAAACCTCCTTACTCTGTGAAATCTGTTTGGTGTTGTCGCTGGTGGACATAAGTGCCTGGGCTATCGTTATGGCTTTGCTTAGATTCGGAGTTTCAACACTCAACAGTTTGCGAAGGATTGTCTCATGGCCAATGCCCAGTACAAAAAGGTCTCTTAGCATTTGTTCTAGGAATCCCTCAAATTCGCAATGTCCTGCGAAGCGCCTTAGTTCGGCGACATAGCTCGCCACTTCGTGGCCCTCCAACCGTTGACACTTGTAGAACCGATACCTCGCCATCAAAGCGCTCTCCTTAGGATTTAGGCGCTCCTGGACCACCGTACACAATTCTTCATAGGATTTAGTTGTTGGTTTTAACGGAGCTAGAAGATTCTTCATGAGGCCATAGGTTGTTGCCCCACAGACGGTTAGGAGGATCGCCCTTCGTTTGGCAGCATTCTCGTCCCCTTCCAGCTCGTTGGCCACAAAGTATTGGTCGAGTCTCTCCACGAAGGCCTCCCAATCGTTCCCTTCTGAGAAATTCTCCAGGATACCAACTGTTCTTTGTATTTTCGCGCGGTTGTTCGTTATCTTGTCACCAATTGATACGCTCAAAATAAAGGATGAAACTGAGTACTGTGAACAATGAGCAAGTGTGACTTTAGCTCCTTTAATAAGACTCCAGAGTGCAGGTACCTCGTGGGTGGCCTGCTTATATACAGTGCTCCCAAGGGATGCTGGAATCCCTTGGGACTCCAACAAGTAGGCCCTCTGGTGGTGGTGTGATACAGGTTGCAAAGGGTTAAATACATAATGTTACCGTCCACTGCCGCTGAGTTTTCTCGGCGGTCTCCCTGGTTTCTGGGCAGTCTCCCCTCCGAGCGAGTTTGGCGGAGACCTCCCGCCGGCGGGGAGAGAAGACCGTTGGACACCGTCCGCCGGCGTGTGCCGGCGTGCAACACCCAGAATAGTCCTCCCACCCACTGAGCTGCCAGTTTGGTCCAGGCGGTCCTCCGCTCCAGCAGGGGGAAAAGACCACCAAGTGGAGGCAGGTCTGATCTCAATGGTCAATATGAAGATCTGCAAAAAAGGTTGGTCCACTTCTTTTCTTGACTTTTTTTGCAGGGATTTTTGCAGGTGGTTGTGGTCCCCTGAAGGATTTTTAGTGTTTTTTTTTATGTTTTGAAAATTTTACATTTTAGCAGTTCCCCCCTCTCTGGGCCCGACCACATCCTCGGCGGTACTTTGCCGATGATTGCATTTGCCACCGAGAATGGGAGCTACCGCCCGCTGCCGCCCAGATTTGACGTGTAAGTCCCATTTTTGTCGCCGGGCGATCTTTCCAAGATTTTTTCATGAAACCTCCGCTCAGAATACCGTCAGGATCTCCACGGTCCTTTGGGCAGTACTTGGGCGGAACTTAGCGTTCACCAATTTCAGGCCCCATATGATATATGAAATTGAAAATAAAAGCAAAACTTTTATTTGCACCATTATAATAAGGATATGCAAGAGTTTAAGAGGGAAAATTCGGGTGGGACGTTAATGGGTCACAAACGACTTTTTGTCTGGGCGCAGCACTGCTTCCGACTCCCGTGATATTCGGCGGGAGTTTAGTGGCGGCAGTAACCGCTAGCGCCCCGCTCCTACCGGTAACATCATTCCCATGCGCAGTGATCTGTTTTCACCCCGGAGCCCCGGGCTGCTGCCACGGCACCCTACCTACTGGTGGCCCAGCAATGGCACCGTTTCCTGATGGAGACTGGGCAGTTTGACCCTCCCCTTTAATGGAAGGGGAGGGCCCTGTCTACGTGCCTGTGCTACGCATCCCGCTGCGCCCTGTTCCCGTCCCCGAGAAGAAGTGGAGTGCCATATTTTGTGCTCCACTTCCTATCGGGAGCGGTAAGCCCAATATAGGTCGCGGGGTGGGACTTTCACGCCTACTGCAGAAACTCCCGCCCGCGGCTGTTACTGCCCCCAAACGAGACAGTACCAAATTTTGCCCCCTAAGTATTAAAATTGTGTGTGTGTTATTAATAACAATATGTTTGTGTGAAATTCCTCTGCCTGCTATTTTATCAAAGGTATTAACCTTCATTAAAATATCATTAACCCATTTATTCTAAACTTGATTGCTTTCTTTCATCTCCAAAATATTAGTCTCATCTGCCCACCAGAAAAAAAGTAGGCGAGATCCTCATTTATGCCTTCAAATCCTACATGAGTGACCTCTTCTTGCCGTATGTCCCCAAACACAGCTCTGTTCCACCAAAACTGGCTAACCCAATGTTTCCTGCTCTCTCTGCTCCACCACTGGGAGCTGCACATTAAGCCAATTGCCTCTGGAGCCCCTTCCCCCAGTTTCTCTGCCCTGGCAACTCTCTCCCTACCTCAAAAGCCTCCTTAAGATCCTTTTCCTCAACTGTGCATTTTCTCCCACCAACCCCTCTCCCACTCCTCCTTGATGTCTACTCTTTGCACAGGATGTCTACCCCGTGCAGTACTCTGAGATGTGTCTCTGCATTTCAGCAACACTATAAAAATGAGGTCGCTGTTGTTCCATGTATCAGTACTTCACCATGTAGTGCATCTACTCACCGAGCCATTAAGGGAGCCTCAAATGATCTTTCTAAGCAATGCCGAGTAACATTCATAGAAGGCGATGATGTGCCTATGCTGCATTGTTATTACAGGTTTATAAAAAAGCATGTGAGAATTACAGAGAAGTTCCAGAAACAGTACTTATTATAATCTGATAGTGGCTGGAAAAACATTAAACATGGGACCTTCTTTTAACTGGATATTCCATTTAAAGTGCAACATTTTTAAAACTCTTGGGAAGTTTTTTTTGAAGCATAACTTAGCTGTAGCCTCCAGGCCACTGTTTACCAGCAGTAACATCTTACATTATCGTTTTTAGTTAGCATAGTATTATATCTTCACTAAACTGAGGCATTCTTAGATGGTTAAAAAAAAAAACCTCCTTGTGCTAAAGAAAGCTTGGATTATAAACGAACACCAATTTTCTCCAGAAAAATATATTTATATTCCAGTGGCTTTCACAGATGTCCCCATATAATCTAAAGCAAATATACATTTTTTTCAAAAATTGCCAGATTCATGGGTTTTACAGCAGCTTATCCTAGAATAATGTTAGTTTTTCAATTAGCTGCTTCTAAACAAGTCTAATTTGCCAACCTGTATCTTTTATACTGGGTGCCGTAAGCTCGTCTCAGGGTGCCACTTTTATGTTACTCGCCACTGCCACAAGTGCACTGAGAGCTGTAAGATAAAGGAAAACGCCTGCTATTAAGAAACTATAACAAGATGTAATGCCAGCCTGACTTTGTTAGAGTACCCTACACCAACAAGTCTGGGAACGTATGGAATTTGAAACCACAGCTGGACAACTCAACTCATTTAAATAGTTGAAAAGATAGGTAAAGAAAGAGATCTGGGCACAGCTCCAAGAATACTAAAGCAGCACTCCTGACATCTGTTCATGGGTGGACTCCAGTCACTATTTCCTCATCAAGCTGTTGTAAAACCCACTTTTGAACTTATAGACAAAAATGTTATTTTTTCATTACAAATTGGTTCATAACTCTTACAGCTCATTACTACAGTAACCTACTTAGTCTGATTAGGTGAGTAACAGGGCAGTATTGAGCATGCCCACCTGGAATTTTCCAGTCTGCACTATGTTTTGATAAAAATAACAAGAAAATTAATTTAAATGGAAAAATAATCCCAATTCTATCGAGTTAATCTTATTGTCCATCTAACAGACAGGCCAATGATGTTTATACAGTCAACCCTACCAATGAAACTCCTGATATTATTTAATCTACAAAAAGACTCTGATATTTACATAGAGGAAATTACCTTGATTTGTACCAGAGCTCACACAAACCGTGAGAACAATAAGACCCAGCAGCTCCTATTCAAGGAAGTGTAATCTACTCCTCTCTCCCTGCTGTATTTGATCAAAAATGTCTTTCCTCTCCTTTTTAAAATGTTGTATTTATTTATTCATGTTTTTGTCTTTCTGCAGCTAAACGAAGTAGTCAAAAAATCAACATTATTAGGGCAGTGGCAGTTGTATACTAATACCCAGTGCCTTAAAGTGAGACAGATAAAGATCTTAACCAACATCACCAAACAGTTTTTCTGGTCGTTATCACATTGCTGTTTGTGGGAGCTTGCTGTATGCAAATTGGCTGCTGCATTTCCTGCATTACAACAGTGACTATTCTTGAAAAGTACTTAATTGACTGTAAAAGCGCTTTGGGATATCCTGAGGTCGTGGAAGGCGCTATATAAATGCAAGTTATTTTCTTTAACCCTAAGAGATCTCTGCGTTCCTCCAATTTGGCCTCTTGAGCATCCCTGCTTTCCATTGCCCCACCATTGGTGGCCGTGCCTTCAGCTGCCTTGGTCCTAACCTCTGGAAATTCCTCCCTAAACCGCACCTCCACTTTACTTCTCTTCACTCCTCCTTGAAGACACTCCTTAAAACCTACCCACTTGGCCAAGCTTTCGATCACCCGTGCTAATATGTCTATGTGGCTCGGTGTCAAATTTTGTCTGATAACCAGGAGGTGAAGCACCTCGGGATATGTTACTACCTTAGAGACGCTATATAAATGCAGGTGGTTTCTGATCTGAGCAGCAGAGGATGTGGCATCTCCCAATGGGAGGGGAGCGAAAATCAGAGGGGACTGTCAAATCTTGGCTGTCCCTGCCACCTTCCAATGGCTTGCTTGATGGGGTATGGGTAGGTGGTGTGCCACCCTCTAAGTTCCGGATGCCAGTACTAAAAAAGGAGATTAAAAATACAAAGAGAAATGGCAGAACCTACCTCCACGAAAGTGACTGTATAGCTACAAACAATGGGAAGAGGCTTAAAGCTGACAACAAAGATCAGCACCAGTGTCGGGATATGGGTTCTCATGCCCCACTTGGCTGAGTTCCTGGTTAAAGCTCTATCATTGTGAATGGGCCCTGGCCACAGGAGGAAGGCTACAGCATAGGGCGGATACTATTTGCATCACATCTTTGGGCTGACTTGAAAACTCATTCGGAATGGAATTTAGAAGCAAGTTATGCGCAGTTCTGCATGTGGGATATGCATTGCATCCCACAACTGTTCATCGTGTATTTTTCTTTTCTTTAGCGCATGTTGGATAAGTAACTCAATAGTTAAATATCCAGATTTTCTCTTAGATTTTGGTGAGCACATCAAAATTCTGCAGGTATTGTCACATCTGGAGGTAGTGGAAGAAATGCTGTGCAATATGAACACAACCTGGTTCATGTGGAGCTGCTTTTTTTGTGGCAAAGCCGAGGTGAAGGGCCAAGGCCCACAGTGAAGGGTACCACCAAGGTCAAAAAGATGAGGAGAGAAAGTAAAGTAAATTAAGATGTAGTGACTAGTGGGGCGAAATTCCCAGCACCCATTTTGGGAGCAGTAAACGAAGCGGAGCAGGACTTCCTGCATTTGATGCAGAAGTCCCGCCTCTGTCGCGAAATTGAGGTTACCGCCCCTCACAGGAAGTGGAGCGTAATGTCGAGTGATCCACTTCCTGTTGAGTCGGGTTCGGGGCGATAGTCGAGTGTGTTTGCTAACGCTATATGCGGCTGCTCCGTGTAGTGCTGATGCATTTTAGCACGCCTCCCCTTCCATTAAAGGGGCGGGCCGCTGCGCGCTCTGCAGGGCCTCTGATGGCCTCCACTGGACCACCGGGGTGGCACGGTGCCGAGGGCGCAGCCCGCCACCCAAACA
The DNA here is from genome assembly GCF_044704955.1 of Pristiophorus japonicus. Taxonomy (NCBI): domain Eukaryota; kingdom Metazoa; phylum Chordata; class Chondrichthyes; family Pristiophoridae; genus Pristiophorus; species Pristiophorus japonicus. The sequence goes on along the minus strand of NC_091982.1, from coordinate 38,072,516 downwards.
GAGTGCCGGGCTGCACGGTGGACCAAGACGGGTTTACCGGTGAGTCGTCCAAACCTTCAAAATGGTGACTTCCCCACGTCTCTCTTAACTTCCGCCCCACAAGCGGATATTGGCCAGGTTCGTGACCCATGAGGCAGACGCTGAAACCGCTCGAGGCAGCCTCGTGGGGCGCTGGCCAATTTCCGCTGTGGGGCAGAAAGGGTTCGCCGCACGGCACTAAGGGATTGCTGTGCATGGCGATAACATCATCACCGGTTGCGTGGCAGGCCAGCGTGCTACCAGCGCGTCACGGTGCTACCGCGTTAGTACCTCTGCTAACTCCTGCGTAATTTCGCGGGAGCCGGTTGTGGCCCCCCACACCACCCCCACCCGAACAAAAGCCGGTCTGTGCCCCATTACTGCCTCCCTAGAGGCACTAACGGGAGGCACAAAACAGGGCCATTTTGGCCCCCAGGTGTTAACACCTCAAGGTGGGAGCTTATACAATGTAAGAGAAAGGGAAGCTTGAGGGAAGTAAGGAGTTCTTCAGTTGTGAAGTTCTGGTAAAGAATGAATTAGAACAGGAGGTGGTGAGCTGAGTCTTCATTTCAGAAAGAAGGAAGAACACGCAGGATGGAACATTTGGAGTTCGGATGAAGAAGAGAGCAGAACTGTGCTCACAACAATAGTGAGAAAATAAAGACAACAGTGGCCATGACAGAGAGAGGCTGGAAGCTAGAGGTGAGAGAAGGAGTGTCCAGTGCGCCAGTGCAGCCTTCGGCCGCCTGAGGAAAAGAGTGTTCGAAGACCAGGCCCTCAAATCTACCACCAAGCTGTTGGACTACAGGGCTATAGTAATACCAGCCCTCCTGTATGGATCTGATGCATGGACGATGTACAGAAACCACCTCAAGTCGCTGGAGATATATCACCAACGATGTCTCCGCAAGATCCTGCAAATCCCATTGGAGGACAGGCGCACCAACATTAGTGTCCTCGTCCAGGCTAACATCTCCAGCATTGAAGCATTGACCACACTCGATCAGCTTCGCTGGGCAGGCCACATGGTTCGCATGCCAGACACGAGACTCCCTAAGCAAATGCTCTATGCAGAGCTCCTTCACCGCAAACAAGCCAAAGGTGGGCAGCGGAAACGTGACAAGGACACCCTTAAAGCCTCACTGGTAAAATGCAACATCACCACTGACACCTGGGAGTCCCTGGTGGAAGACCGCCCGAGGTGGAGAAAGTGCATCTGGGAGGGCGTTGAGCTCTTCAAAGCTCAACGTCGAGAGCGTGAAGAGGTCAAGAGCAGGCAACAGAAGGAGCGTGCGGAAAACCAGTCCCACCCACCCTTCCCTCAACAAATGTCTGTCCCACCTGTGACAGAGTCTAGCTATGGCTCTCATTGTTATGAAGAGAAAGAGTCAGTCTGAACACTGTGACCTCAAAGTAAAGTGTGACCTTAGTCTTTTATTGCAGGTCTCCAGAGTGCCTCTCCAACCTGTGAGGCTTCCTTAAATACCTGTGCTCCCAAGGGTTTATGGGATCCCTTGGGACTCCAGGAGGTGAGCCCTCTGGTGGTTGTACAGAGTAAATACAAGTTAACATATATAACAACATTCCCCCCCCCGCCCCCCCGCCGCCCTTAAAGTCAATAGTGTAACTATTTACAATGTGAGTCGATCTGGGGCCCTTCTTGCCCTGGTTGATCGTCTCGGTGGGAAAGCTGGTATTGTTGAATCATTTGTTGGGCCCTCGCTGAGCTGTTGTGCAGCTGGCCTTGCTGGCCTGCCTGGTGTGTTGGGCTCTGCTGGGCTGCTGTGGATGATGGGTTCTGCTTCGTGGTCAACCGTGGTGTCGGTTGACATTGGTGTGTATATTGGGGGATCAATAAAGGTAGGGTCCAAGGTTAGGTTGCTCACGGTAGTCCGTGAATCTGAGTTTGATTTGGTCCAAGTGTTTCCGGTGAATGAGTCCATTTGAAAGTTTGACCCGAAACACCCTGCTCCCCTCTTTGGCCACGACAGTGCCAGGAAGCCACTTGGGACCATGTCCATAATTCAATACAAATACACGATCATTGATTTCAATCTCGCGTGACACATTTGCGCTATCATGGTACTTTGTTGAAGCCGCCTGCTCTCTACCTGTTCACGTAGATCACGGTGAACTAACAAGAGTCTTGTCTTAAGTGCTCATTTCATGAACAGTTCAGCAGGTGGGATCCCAGTGAGTGAGTGGGGTCTCGTGAGGTAGCTAAGCAGGACTCGGGATAGGCGAGTCTGCAGTGAGCCCTCAGTTACCCTCTTCAAGCCCTCCTTGATGGTTTGCACTGATCACTCTGCCTGACCATTGGACGCTGGTTTAAACAGGGCAGATGTGACATGTTTGATCCTGTTACGGGTCATGAATTCTTTGAATACAGCACTGGTAAAACATGGCCCATTATCGCTCACCAGGACATCGGGTAGGTCGTGCGTGGCAAACAAGACCCGCAGGCTTTCAGTAGTGGCAGCTGACGTGCTAGCCGACATTATCTCACATTCAATCCACTTGGAGTACGCATCTACAACCACAAGGAACATTTTATCCAAGAACAGGCCTGCATAGTTGACGTGTACCCGAGACCACGGTTTGGAGGGCCAAGACCATAAACTTAACGGCCCCTCCCGGGTGCATTGCTTAACTGCGAGCATGTATTACATCTGTGAATGCAGGACTCTAAGTCCGCATCGATACCGGGCCACCACACGTGGGATCTGGCTATCGCTTTCACCATTACGATGCCTGGGTGGGTAATGTGAAGGTCATTGATGAAGGTGTCTCTGCCCTTCTTGGGAACCACTACACAATTGCCCCACAGAAGGCAGTCTGCCTGAATAGACATTTCAGCTTTGCGCCGCTGGAAAGGCTTTATCTCTTCCTGCATTTCCACTGGAACACTGGACCAGCTCTCATGAAGCACACAGCTTTTGAATAGGGATAATAAGGGGTCCTGGCTCATCCAGGTTTTGAGCTGCCGGGCAGTGACGGGCGATTGCTCACTCTCAAATGCTTCCATAACCATGGCTAAATTTGCAGGCTGCGCCATTTCCATCCCCGTGGTGGGCAATGGCAGTCTGCTGAGAGCATCAGCGTAGTTTTCTGTGCCTGGCCTCCGGCGGATGGCATAGTTGTATGCGCCCAACTCTGGATGCAGGTCGATGCGTTGGTATTTATCCCTTTACTCTTGGAAAACAGAGTGGCTTCTGGTCAGTTTCCAATTCGAATTTTAGCCCAAATAGGTATTGATGCAATTTCTTTACCCCATAGACACACGCTAACGCTTCTTTCTCAATCATGCTGTAGGCTCTCTCAGCCTTAGACAGACTCCTGGATGCATAAGCAACCGGTTGCAGTTTCCCGAAATCATTAGCTTGTTGCAATACACACCCGACGTCATATGACGATGCATCACAGGCTAGTACCAAACGCTTACATGGATCATACAACACAAGCAATTTGTTTGAGCAGAACAATTTTCTCGCTTTTACAAAGGCGTTTTCTTTGCTTTTGCCCCAAACCCATTCATCCCCTTTCCGTAGTAAGACATGCGGTGGTTCTAGCAGTGTGCTGAGACCCGGTAAGGGGTTATCAAAGTAGTTCAAGAGTCCCAGAAACTACCGCAGCTCTGTCACGTTCTGTGGCCTCAGTGCGCTCTCGATTGCCTCCGTCTTTGCGTTGGTGGGCCTGACGCCGTCCGCCGCAATCCTCTTTCCTAAGAACTCCACTTCAGGCGCTAGGAACCTGAGGCCTACGCGGTTGAGTCGACTAAGAACATCCTCCAAGTTCTGCAGGTACTCGACTGTGTTCTGACCTGTGGCCAAGATGTCATCCTGGAAAACCATGGTGTGTGGGACCAACTTTGGTAAGCTTTCCATGTTTCTCTGGAATACTGCCAGCGCTGATCCGATTCCAAACGGGCATCTGTTATAAACAAAAAGACCTTTGTGCGTGTTGATGCAGGTGAAGCCCTTCGATGATTCCTCCAGTTCTTGGATCATGTAGGCTGAAGTCAGATCCAGCTTCATGAATGTCTTTCCTCCTGCCAGCATTGCAAAGAGGTCATCGGTCTTTGGTAGTGAGTATTGGTCCTGCAGGGAGAAACGATTGATAGTTACTTTGTAGTCGCCACAGATTCTGACGGTGCCGTCTCCTTTGAGGACAGGAATGGTCGGGCTGGCCCACTCGCTGAACTCGATCGGTGAAATGATGCCCTCTCATTGCAGCCAGTCTAGCTCGATCTCTACCCTTTCTCTCATCATGTACGGTACTGCTCTCGTCTTGTGATGGATTGGTCGCGCCCCCGGAATTAAGTGGATCTTCACTTTTGCTCCTTGGAATTTCCCAATGCCTGGTTCGAACAGCGAAGGGAACTTGTTTAAGACCTGGACACATGAAGTGTCGTCAGCGGGCGATAGTGCTCGGACGTCGTCCCAGTTCCAGCGTATCTTTCCCAGCCAGCTCCTGCCGAGCAGCGTGGGACCATCACTCGGTACCATCCAGAGTGGTAGCTTGTGCACCGTTCCATCGTAAGAGACCTTTACGGTAGCACTGCCAATTACGGGAATCAGTTCTTTCGTGTAAGTTCTTAGTTTCGTACGAATTGGAGTTAAGACTGGCCTTGAGGCCTTGATGCACCACAGTCTTTCGAAAGTCTTTTTGCCCATGATGGACTGGCTCACGCCCGTGTCCAGTTCCATTGACATCGGGAGTCCATTTAGTTCAACATTCAACATTATCGGGGGAAAATTTATGGTGAATGTGTGCACCCCATGTACCTCTGCCTCCTCGGTCTGAGGCTCTGGTTCGTCGTGATCCTCCGTGGATCTGTCCTCCTCTGCAACATGGTGGTTTGCAGGTTTAACAGGCTTTTCAGCTCGCCTGCACTTACGCCGGAGGTGTCCAATTGTTTCACAGCCCTTGCAAACATATCCTTTGAATTGACATGAATGGAAACGCTGATCAACCCCACAGCGCCAACAAGGTGTTAATGGCCTTGCATTCATCACCCTTGATGGTGGACTCTGAGACATCTGCGGACGTGCAGCTGCAGGCAGTTGTGAGCTGCCCTGTACGTTGTGATTCGAAAACAACATCACTTTGTTCACAGTACTTGTAGCAGCACTTGTGTGCTGAGAGATTTGCTTAGTATTGTCACTGGTGGCAATGAATGCCTGAGCTATCGCTATGGCCTTACTCAAGGTTGGGGTCTCTACAGTCAAAAGTTTGCGAAGTATGGTTTCGTGGCCAATGCCAAGTATGAAAAAGTCTCTGAGCATGTGCTCCAAATGTCCTTCAAATTCGCAATGTCCTGCAAGGTGTCTTAGCTCGGCGACATAACTCAGCACTTCCTGGCCTACAGACCTTTTGTAGGTGTAGAACCGGTACTTCACCATCAGAACACTTTCCTTCGGGTTCAAATGCTCTCGGACCAGTGTGCACAAATCATCGTACGATTTCTCCGTGGGTTTCGCTGGAGTGAGCAGATTCTTCATGGGGCCATACGTTGGTGCCTCACAGACGGTGAGGAGGATCGCCTTTTGTTTGGCAGCGTTCTCTTCCCCATCTCGCTCGTTGGCCACAAAGTATTGGTCGAGTTGCTCCACAAAAGTTTCCTAATCATCTCCCTCCGAGAATTTCTCCAGGATGCCCACTGTTCTCTGCATCTTTGGGTTCGCTATCTGTATCTCGTCGCCAGTTGTTATGTATGGAGAAAGAGTCAGACTGAACACTGTGAGCTCAAAGTAAAGTGTGACCTTAGTCTTTTATTGCAGGTCTCAAATGTGCCTCTCCAACCTGTGAAGCCTCCTTAAATACCTGTGCTCCCAAGGGATTATGGGATCCCTTGGGACTCCAGGAGACGAGCCCTCTGGTGGCTGTACAGAGTAAATACAAGTTTACATATTTAACACTTGTATTGGACTGTCTAGCCACCAAAGAACTCACTTCAGGAGTGGAAACATGTCTTCCTCGATTCCGAGGGACTGCCTATGATAATGATCAGATTACAAACTTTTTCTTGTAACCTGTCCGGGAAGTGCAAGAAAGGTGCAGAAGCAGCCTCCACAGATATGGGCGCAGTATTTAAGTCTTAGACAGACTTGTATTTTAAAGAGAGTTAAAAGTTGCTGAAGGGAAAAGAAGTGTTTGACACAAAAGAGGAAACCAAACTTCTTGAAGGCAGCACTAGTTGTGTGAAAACTCCATTTGACATCAGAATATTCAGTAAGGCCAAGAATGTCTTCGCTGCGAGAATGGGAAAGTCTACATCTATCTCACCCATAAATCTAAATCACCATAATAAACTGGTAATGAATAAAGGATAAGGAACACCCTTCAATTCAGGTTAAATATATTGTTCATGCTGTTCATTAAACTGTCTTATTCAGCCATGTGTTCTCAGCTCATATATTCTGTACTTCTGAGCTGATATCGCTGCTCACAAATAATGGTGTGAAATGTACTGAAGACCAGTGGAAAGGATATGTACCTCACAAAACACCAAATTAATATGTCTACCTGCACTGTATAAGAGTTAACTTTAGAAGTCTTCACTCTCCCACCAGTATTGATGTCACTGCAAGTATTGATACATTATTTATGACTTTTAAGAGTACTTGACCTCAAATCTTATGTTTTTCCCCATAATTTCCCCCCCTCATTTCCTTTCCTATTGTCCTTCTGTACCAAGCACAGTCCTTTGCTTAGAGGATGAACTGAAGACCTGCTCCTAGGCCGCTGGGGGAGAAATTTGGGAGCGTCCCATTTGTTAACTTTTAAAAGTTGGAAAAATTAGCGGTAGGCACTAATGTTTTCTAACTTTTTAAAAATTCGGTATTTGTGCTCCAGGAAGGAAGTGGAGAGATAAATCAAGTGCGCCACTTCCCTTCTGGAGTGCAAGAGGCTGCAGACGGGGCGGTAGTTGTTCAGCGCAGCACAATGCGCTGTGCAGCGCTGCCACGTTGGAAGACTCCTTCCCTCCTTTAAAGGGAAGTGCCATCGCTGCAGGCTCTGCAAAGGAAAAACTTACCCTCTCCCCAAAGGGAGTCACAATCCGGCCCGATCAGCCCGATGCACTACAGCAGAGTGCCGGGCTGTCGAGCACGGGCAAAGAAGACCTGAACAAAATCAAAGAGAGGTATGAAAACATTTTCTTACTTACCTCGGCCACCTCGCCTTTAAGCATCACCCCCGAATCACCTGGCCTCCCGATGAACGCCTCCTGCAGCTGTCGGTGTTGTCGCCTGGCGATGCTGCAGGGAGCGAATCCCAAATTCGGGTCCGGAGCGTCGAAAATGACGGGAGTCGATCTTCTCATCATGCCCAGTCGGTTAGTGCTTAACGTCCTGTTATCACCCCCCGGAGGCAATAACGGCTGCCGCTAAGGAAGTCAATTTCTAGCCCGCTATTCCGAAACATGAGATGTGCCGGAGCTATCTTCGTGGCTATCTGCCATTTTCTCTTGTTCCTTGTGATTGAGATTTGGGCATTGACGTCCCGGGAGGCGGGTTCGGTGCGGGAGGAGGGGGAGGGGTCCATGGTAGGTGATGGACCAGAAAGGCGTCATCAGTGCAAGGCCTGGCCAATTTAAAGACTGGCCTCAGTATAATATTATTGGTGGGCTGGCTGGTTGATTGTGTCAGCAGTTGGCCACCTCCCAATCTGCTTTGCATAATTTCAGGCGGTAACCACGAACCAGCATCATATTTAAAGGGTGAATGCACCTCTTAAAGGAAGGTTACATTCACTGACGTTCAAAACTTTCTTAACTTCTAAGTTTGTATGTGCCAGACCTTTCAGAGCGGAAAGGTAGTTCCTAGATTTGCAGATGCTTCCCGGGGGGTGGTAATTACTGAGGTCAATCCCTGCTCAGGAAACACCTTCACGCGCTACATTCCTTCCAGGCAGCAGCACAGAGACTGACCACCCCCCCCCCCCCCGGTATATATCGATAGATAGCGAGTCAGAGGGGCCTGCTCCTGGAGCTGGAGCAGGTACTGGTGGCGGGCACAGTTCAGGAGAGGTCTCGCCGGGGACAGACATACTCTCTCAACACTGCTGAGCAGGGTAGAGCTGCCGATCTCTGGGGCCCAGCCATGAAAAGTAAAATGCACACCAGAGGTTACGTGAGGTATTGGAAGGCCCACCAAAAACGTTGGCCACCATGGCAGGAAGTATAGAGGAGTCCCACTGCATGCGCGCAATTCCGACACATAGCATTCCCACTCTACAATGCACCTCGGAGTGTGTGGTCACCTCCAGGGACACTGCAGCTGGGCCCTCACAGCTGGGGTCTATGTCACCCACCTTTTCAGCTTTGATGGAAGCTCAGATGGCTGCTATCCAGGCTCTGGGCTCCAATGTCTTTTCCACCTTGGATCGATAAACTGGAGAACCATGTGGACAGCGCCTTTGAAGATGCCAACTCATCTCCTGCAGTCTGTTCTTCCACAGAGTGGGTAAGTGCTGGTCTCTCTCAGGATATCAGCATGTCTGCTCCCTCGCCACCCCCTCAACCGATACCCACCATGGTACCAGAAAACCAGCTAGGCCAAACTGGCCCTGCAGTGGCCAAGGAACTATAGACTGCAACCGTACCCTCAAGAGCTCGAACTCCTCAAGGTCACCAGCCAGGAGCATCTCAAGGATTCTGACATCATTCACAGCAGCTGACTGCCACCCGCTCAGCTGCAGCCACTGGGGGAGCACTTTGTAGAAGTGAGTAGAACTTCATTTTTAAAAAGGCACTGTGTTTTGACACTTGCTGATTAATGATCTGAAGCAACTGATTGTGTTTGGATGCATATTAAAATCTTCATCGCTTTTGGCACTTTGGTCTGCAATGGGTTTCAAAAGCAGCTTATGGGTTTGCCTTGTCAGGAAGTCATAGATGTGAAAATTGGCAGAATGATTTCAATGTTAGAGAATGCAGGATTAAGGGAGCGGTGACTGAGGTTTCCAGGACTGTTTGTACAGAGGGGCTTGGTTTCAGTGTCCAGGGCAGAGGACTCAGCAATTCAGCTGAACCGCTGAGCAATTAATTTTCCCTTTGCTTCGCTCTCACTGAAAGGCCTGGTACTCCCTCTCCTCCCTGTGCTCTGGCCTCGCCCTCAGCCAGCTGTTCCTCGGCAGATGGGGATTCCTCCAGCTGCAATCCTCTCTGGACAGCTACATTGTGGAGGCCACAATTATGTGGGAGCCTCAAAGCTATCAATGCACCTAAACATTTGCTTTGGAAGCCTTACAGTGAGCTGGTGGTCGCACAGCTCTGGTTATATCTCTCAAATATAGCTGTCCAGATATTGTGGGATTGCGAATGGGTGCTCTGAGCCAAGTTAGCAAAAGGGAGAACCTTTCTCCCCAAGCAGCCATTCTGTGACATTCCCACCATGGGGGGAAAGTCGCAAGGTATGCAAATGCTGCAGGATGAATGAATTGTGGCAGCTTCCTGGGTACCTGGCACATTAGTCTCTTGTTGTGATCACATACTAGCTGGACATTGATCGAATGAAACCCCAGGCGGGTAACAAAAGCTCACAGATAGGGGGTGCACAAAGAGAGAGACCTGGGGGTATGTGTGTGTACAAATTGTTGAAGGTGGCAGGGCAGGTTGAGAAAACAGTTGAAAAAGGCTTACGGGATCCTGGGCTTCATGAATAGAGGCTTAGCTACAAAAATGTGGAAATTATGATGAACCTGTATAAAACACTGGTTTGGTCCCAACTGGAGTACTGCGTCCAATTCTGGGCACCACACTTTAGGAAGGATGTGAAGGCCTTAGAGAAGGTGCAGAAAAGATTTACGAGATGATTCCAGGAATAAGGGACTGCAGTTACATTGACAGACTGGAGAAGCTGGGGTTGTTCTCCTTGGAGCAAAGAAGATTGAGAGGAGATTTGATAGAGGTGCTCAAAATCATGAGGAGTAGAGACAGAGTAGAAAGAAACTGTTCCCATTGGCAGAAGGATCAAGAGCCAGAGGTCACAGATTTAAGGTGACTGGCAAAAGAACCAAAGGCAATGTGAGACAAAACTTTTTTTACACAGCGAGTGGTTAGGATCTGGAATGCACTGCCTGAAAGGATGGTGGAGGCAGACTCAATCTTATCTTTCTAAAGGGAGTTAGATAAGTATCTGAAGGAAAAACATTTGCAGGGCTATGGGGAAAGGGCGGGGGAGTAGGACTAGCTGAGAGTTGGCACAGGCTTGATGGGCCGAATGGCCTTCTTCCGTGCTGTAACCATTCTATGATTCTATGATCCTGCAGTGCCCTGATGGCAACATGTGTGCAGCCAATAGCACCCTGCACTTGAGGTAAACAGGTCACTGCTGCCCACCCCAGGGCTGTCTCGTTCTGACTATTTTCATTAATTGGGAAGGAGATGCGGTGGTTCATTCTGTGGAGTGCATTTGTCACCTGCTTGATGCACGTTGTTAACTGTGAGATATGAGTGATGTCCCCTGCAGCAGACTTGAACGACGCTGACGCAAAGAAATTCAGAGCAGTGGTCAGCTTCACAGCCACTGGCATGGCCCCCTGGCACAGCAGGCTGCAGGTCTTGTTGCATTAGGTCACATGGGTTAGCACCAATCGATAAGCACAGCCTCCTCACACACTGCTCCTCAGACATGGCCTCAACAGCCTGTTGGGAGCATAAGAGCATTAGAGCGATAGTGATAGGGGATTCAATTGTAAGGGGAATAGATAGGCGTTTCTGCAGCCGCAACCAAGATTCCAGGATGGGATGTTGCCTCCCTGGTGCAAGGGTCAAGGATGTCTCGGAGCGGGTGCAGGACATTCTGAAAAGGGAGGGAGAACAGCCAGTTGTTATGGTGCACATTGGTACCAACAACATAGGTGAAAAAAGGGATGAGGTCCTACGAGATAAATTTAAGGAGCTAGGAGCTAAATTAAAAAGTAGGACCTCAAAAGTAGTAATCTCGGGATTGCTACCAGTGCCTCGTGCTAGTCAGAGTAGGAATCGCAGGATAGCTCAGATGAATATGTGGCTTGAGCAGTGGTGCAGCAGGGAGGGATTCAAATTCTTGGGGCATTGGAATCGGTTCTGGGGGAGGTGGGACCAGTACAAACCGGACGGTCTGCACCTGGGCAGGACTGGAACCAATGTCCTAGGGGGAGTGTTTGCTAGTGCTGTTGGGGAGGAGTTAACCTAATATGGCAGGGGGATGGGAACCAATGCAGGGAGACAGAGGGAAACAAAAGACAGAAAGGAGATGAGTAAAAGTGGAGGGCAGAGAAACCCAAGGCAAAAAACAAAAAGGGCCAATGTACAGCAAAATTCTAAAGGGTCAAAGTGTAATAAAAAGGCAAGCCTGAAAGCTCAGTGCCTCAATGCGAGGAGTATTCGGAACCCAGGAGAGGGCTCTGAGCTAGTTCGAGTGGGTGAGCGCGCAGATGAACAGGATACCAACGAAGAATGCAAAAGGCAGGAGGCAACAGAGCAGAGTAGCGCTGGGGTAAGTGTAAACCACAAGGTGATAGGAAGGAACAATATGTATGAATATAAAGGGACTGCAGGAGGGGTCAAAACTAAAAATCATGGTTTAAAAGCTAGTATTAAAACACTCTACCTAAACGCACGCAGCATTCGAAATAAAATAAATGAGTTGACGGCACAAATCATTACAAATGGGTATGATTTGGTGGCCATTACAGAAACGTGGTTGCAGGGTGGCCAAGACTGGGAATTAAACATACAGGGGTATCGGACAATCCGGAAAGATAGACAAGAAGGGAAAGGAGGTGGGGTAGCTCTGTTAATAAAGGATGATATTGACTCAAATGAACAAAATGTTGAATCATTGTGGGTGGAGATTAGAGATAGTAAGGGGAAAAAGTCACTGGTGGGCGTAGTTTATAGGCTTCCAAATAATAACTTTACGGTGGGGCGGACAATAATCAAGGGAATAATAGAGGCATGTGAAAAAGGAACGGCAGTAATCATGGGGGATTTTAACCTACATATCGATTGGTCAAATCAAATCGCACGGGGTAGCCTTGAGGAGGAATTCATAGAATGCATACGGGATTGTTTCTTAGAACAGTATGTTACAGAACCTACAAGGGAGCAAGCTATCTTAGATCTGGTCCTGTGTAATGAGACAGTAATAATAAATGATCTGCTAGTAAAAGATCTTCTCGGAATGAGTGATCACAGTATGGTTGAATTTGTAATACAGATTGAGGGTGAGGAAGTAGTGTCTCAAACGAGCGTACTATGCTTAAACAAAGGGGACTACAGTGGGATGAGGGCAGAGTTAGCTAAAGTAGTCTGGGAACACAGACTAAACGGTGGCACAATTGAGGAACAGTGGAGGACTTTTAAGGAGCTCTTTCATAATGTTCAACAAAAATATATTCCAGTGAAAAAGAAGGGCGGTAAGAGAAGGGATAACCAGCCGTGGATAACCAAGGAAATAAAGGAGAGTATCAAATTAAAAACCAATGCGCATAAGGTGGCCAAGGTTAGTGGGAAACTAGAAGATTGGGTAAATTTTAAACGACAGCAAAGAATGACTAAGAAAGCAATAAAGGAAGGAAAGATAGATTACGAAAGTAAACTTGCGCAAAACATAAAAACAGATAGTAAAAGCTTTTACCGATATATAAAACGGAAGAGAGTGACTAAAGTAAATGTTGGTCCCTTAGAAAATGAGAAGGGGGATTTAATAGTGGGAAATGTGAAATGGCTGAGACCTTAAACAATTATTTTGCTTCGGTCTTCACAGTGGAAGACACAAAAACCACGCCAAAAATTGCTGGTCACGGGAATGTGGGAAGGGAGGACCTTGAGACAATCACGATCACTAGGGAGGTAGTGCTTGACAGGCTAATGGGACTCAAGGTAGACAAGTCCCCTGATCCTGTTGAAATGCATCCCAGGGTATTAAAAGAGATGGCGGAAGTTATAGCAGTTGCATTCGTTATAATCTACCAAAATTCTCTGGACTCTGGGGAGGTACCAGCGGATTGGAAAGCAGCTAATGTAATGCCTCTGTTTTAAAAAGGGGGCAGATTAAAGGCAGGTAACTATAGGCCAGTTAGTTTAACATCTGTAGTGGGGAAAATGCTTGAAGCTATCATTAAGGAAGAAATAGCGGGACATTTAGATAGGAATAGTGCAATCAAGCTGACGCAACATGGATTCATGAAGGGGAAATCATGTTTAACTAATTTACTGAAATTCTTTGAGGATATAACGAGCATGGTGGATAGAGGTGTACCGATGGATGTGGTGTATTTAGATTTCCAAAAGGCATTCGATAAGGTGCCACACAAAAGGTTACTGCAGAAGATAAAGGTACGCGGAGTCAGAGGAAATGTATTTGCATGGATCGAGAATTGGCTGGCTAACAGAAAGCAGAGAGTCGGGATAAATGGGTCCTTTTCAGGTTGGAAATTGGTGGTTAGTGGTGTGTCACAGGGATCGGTGCTGGGACCACAACTGTTTACAATATACATAGATGATCTGGAAGAGGGGACAGGGTGTAGTGTAACAAAATTTGCGGATGACACAAAGATTAGTGGGAAAGCGGGTTGTGCAGAGGACACAGAGAGGCTGCAAAGAGATTTAGATAGGTTAAGCAAATGGGCTAAGGTTTGGCAGATGGAATACAATGTTGGAAAATGTGAGGTCATCCATCTTGGAAAAAAAAACAGTAAAAGGGAATATTATTTGAATGGGGAGAAATTACAACATGCTGCGATGCAGAGGGACCTGGGCCTTGTGCATGAATCCCAAAAAGTTAGTTTGCAGGTGCAGCAGGTAATCAGGAAGGCGAATGGAATGTTGGCCTTCATTGCGAGAGGGATGGAGTACAAAAGCAGAGAGGTCCTGCTGCAACTGTACAGGGTATTGGTGAGGCGCACCTGGAGTACTGCATGCAGTTTTGGTCATCTTACTCAAGGAAGAATATACTAGCTTTGGAGGGGGTACAGAGACGATTCACTTGGCTGATTCCGGAGATGAGAAGGTTACCTTTTGATGATAGATTGAGTAGACTGGGTCTTTACTCATTGGAGTTCAGAAGGATGAGGGGTGATCTTATAGAAACATTTAAAATAATGAAAGGGATAGACAAGATAGATTCAGAGAGGTTGTTTCCACTGGTCGGGGAGACTAGAATTAGGGGGCACAGCCTCAAAATACGGGGGAGCCAATTTAAAACCGAGTTGAGAAGGAATTTCTTCTCCCAGAGCGTTGTGAATCTGTGGAATTCTTTGCCCAAGGAAGCAGTTGAGGCTAGCTCATTGAATGCATTCAAATCACAGATAGATAGATTTTTAACCAATAAGGGAATTAAGGGTTATGGGGAGCGGGCGGGTAAGTGGAACTGAGTCCACGGCCAGATCAGCCATGATCTTGTTGAATGGCGGAGCAGGCTCGAGGGGCTAGATGGCCTACTCCTGTTCCTGATTCTTATGTTCTTATGACCAGGCCGCCTCACCCCTGTACTCTCAGGGTCCGCCGTACTGCTGCACGCTGAGATCTCGGCTGCAGCTGTCGTTGCTGCTGCTCATCCGCCTCCTCTTCCTGCACCCAGTACAAGGCAGCAAGAGCAACTCTCGTTATAAACGTTGGCAACATTTACCCGGCCAGTAAACTAAGCAGACTATTAGAAATAAGCAATATTGAAAGTCACAATGAACTCCAATTGCAACAACCTCACCAGCACACATAGGCCAATGATCTAAGTGGTTGGAAGTGTTTACCATTTTAAATCCTGCAGCCTCATGAATCTGCCACCAATCTCATTAGGTTTCACCTAGCGGACTCGCCGATGGGCCAGGTTTTTACACATTTCTAAGGCAAAATGAAGTCGGGGTCCTAATTGCATCACAGGACCCCATTTGCATGTCATTCGGGAGATTCCCACCCGCCTGAAGGGGGATTCTCAGCCGACTGTTAAAATGGCGGTGAACGTGAGGTAAGAGAGTATGGGATGGGAAGTCCGCTGCATCAACTCCGATGTGGGGCGGGGTGAGGGGGGTATAAAATTCCCCTCTTGGGGTTGACACATCAAAACAGTCAAGACCATTGTGTGAGGAATCATTGGTGCAACAACATATCCTGCCACCCCATGTTTATTCACCTAATGCTTGCAGACAATAAAAAACTCATTGCAATTATGATTCATTCATTTTTCATAGAACCATAGAAGAATCATTGAAATTTACAGCGCAGAGGAAGGCCATTTCGTGTCTGTGCCGGCCGACAAAGAGCTATCCAGCCTCATCCCACTTTCCAGCCCTTGGTCCATAGCCTTGTAGATTACGGCACTTTAAGTGCATATCCAAGTACTTTCTAAATGTGGTGAGGGTTTCTGCCTCTACCATCCTTTCAGACAGTGAGTTCCCACCACCCTCTGGGTGAAAAAATATCCCCTCAAATCCCTTCTAAACTGCCTACCATTCACTTTAAATCTGTGCCATTTGGTTATTGACCCTTCTGCTGTGGGAAATAGGTCCTTTCTAGCCACTCTATCTAGGCCCCTCATAGTTTTATACACCTCAATAAGGTTTCCCCTCAGCCTCCTCTGTTCCAAAGAAAACAAACCCAACCTTTCCTCAAAGCTAAAATTCCCCAGTCCAGGCAACATCCTCGTAAATCTCCTCTGTATCCTCTCTAGTGTAATCACATCTTTCCTGTAATGTGGTGACCAGAACTGCACGCAGTACTCTAGCTGTGGCCTAACTGGTGTTTTATACAGTTCAAGTATAACCTCCCTGTTCTTGTATTGTATGCCTCAGCAAATAAAGGCAAGTATTCCGTATACCTTCTTAACCACCTTATCTACCTGTCCTGCTGCCATCAGAGATCTGTGGACATGCACTCCAAGGTCCCTTTGTTTCACTCCACTTTTCAGTGTCCTATCATTTAATGTGTATTCCCTTGCCTTGTTAGCCCTCCCCAAATACATTACCTCACACTTCTCCGATTGAATCCCATTTGCCGCTGTTCTGCCCACCTGACCAGTTCATTGATATCCTGCAGGTTACAGCTTTCTTCTTCATTATCAACTACACAGCCGATTTTTGTATCATCTACAAACTTCTTAATCATACCCCCTACATTCAAGTCTAAATCATTGATATACACCACAAGTAGCAAGGGACCCAGCCAGTACTGAGCCCTGCAGAACCCCACTGGAAACAGCCTTCCAGTCACAAAAACACCCATCAACCATTACCCTTTGCTTCCTGTCTCTGAGCCAATTTTGTATCCAACTTGCCACTTTGCCCTGGATCCCATGGGATTTTACTTTCATGACCAGTCTGCCATGTGGGACCTTATAAAAAGCCTTGCTAAAATCCATGTACACTATATCAAACGCACTACCCTCATCGGCCCTCCTTTTTTCTCTCTTAATTTCTCTTCTTCTTACCTAAAGGTACTGACTGATGGGGTACAGTTCCAGGGATTCTGTTAACCCTTCAGTACCTTGCCCAAGTGAATATTTCTTGAGTGCGAGTGCTGGGATGCTATTCAACTATGTGAACATTACAGCCCAATCTGATCCTGCCCTCATCCATGTGCACTTTCCATTAGAAATCACTGGACTGTGATTTGGAGTAGAAACCTTGGTGGAATTTTTCCTCAACGCTATCCCTGAGGCCAATGGTATCACCCCTTTACTGTCACTCCAACTGCGGTTAGCTAACTCTGTAAAGATGGAGGAGCTAACTGCAACCTTACTGATTGTGAGGTCAGTATCAAAACATGTGGACAATATGCAAATACAGTTGGACCTCTCTGGTTCGGCATCCTTGGGACCAAACCGGTGCCTGACCAGAGAATTTCCCGAACCAACTGGTGACAACGCTGTTGTCAACAACCGGGATGTGCTCTGCGCATGCGCGGGGAGAGAAGTGGCGCAGCGGGGTGGGAACAGAAGCAGCGAGGTGGGGAGAGAGAGAGAGAGCTGAGCCGCAAGATGCCGGGCCCTGAACCTCGGGCGGAGAGCGATGGTGGCGGCAGACGAAGAGTGATGGCAGCAGCGTGGCGGAGAGCGATGGCAATGGTGAGAGTTGGTGGCAGCGGTGGCAGGCGGCAGGGGGAGCGAGAGAGAGAGCCTGGGGCCAAGCCCAGCTTTGGAGCCTCAGTCAGCCGCCTGCCCTTCCCTTTCCTTGCCCGGCCCGCTTACCTCTATTAGCAACGTGACACGCCACCCACTCCAGGACTGATGCCGGACCAGGGATGTTTCCGGACTAAAGAGTCCCAGACTGGAGAGGTACAACCTTTAAAGCCATTGAGGAAAGTCCAATTCTAGATAAATTTGGGGAAATCCTGTCACAAAAACTGATCTTATCAAGGTGACTCTCACTGTGGATCAACAGTATGATGGGCACCAGCAGCCACTGTCACCATGTAAACAGAATTAAAGCACCATGTAAAACCGAACAGCAAAAAATGACCAAAAAAAACAGGTGTCATCAAATGTTTTCAAGCAGTAATCTGATCTTATAATTCAAATAACTAGGAAAGAGCAGAATAAAGCTTTTGGAGTTTATCATATCATCTGAGCCTTTCAATTAAATTACTACCTTGCAATCATTCCCAGGTATCCATTATTTTCTATATCTACCAAATCTAACCAGTGCAACGATCTTAGCCCAAGCCCTTTAAACTGACCTGCTGCATTAAAAATGTAGAAGCCTTTGTTTTGTATTGAGGCATAGTTTATGTGTACTCCCCTCAACCCTGAGCCTTGCCACATCTCTACAATATTAGCCTTTGAGCTGGCTGTTATTTTGTTTCATTGCACCTGCATTGGACTATCAGTAACAGTCACTCTTACCGATTAATCCCTGCAAATCTATTCATTCTCAGAAAGGCTGCAGTTTCTGTGCAGGCTCTACATTCGCTCTCGACTCTGGCCAGAGAAAATGGAGCTAAATATTTATGAGAGAACTTTGCTCACTGCTGTC
This sequence comes from Pristiophorus japonicus, assembly GCF_044704955.1. Taxonomy (NCBI): domain Eukaryota; kingdom Metazoa; phylum Chordata; class Chondrichthyes; family Pristiophoridae; genus Pristiophorus; species Pristiophorus japonicus. Next base: position 38,054,543 of record NC_091982.1, on the reverse strand, counting down.
AATATTTTATTGTTACGAGCCACCTGGAGAGTCAATTCGTTGCTTATGTTAAAATGGTGAAAAATCTATGGCCAGGAAATTCCTCTGAGCGGCTCCCGTTCTAAAACCACGTTTCTGTGAGTTAATGAGTTATTTCATAAAACAGGGGGAGATACATAGAAGTTCTCCATATCATCACATCTCCTTGCACCCACCCTTAACAATACAATAAAATAAGATTCTAAGCCACAATATTAGCTTCAGTAGATCAGCCCAGTTACACTTCTGAATTATAATCATTTTATCTGCATGCTCATAAAATGAAGGTGTGCTGGGAGCAGGACAATCCTGATGATCAGTCCCAGCCTCTGAAGTGCCGATGAATCAGTTCACTGTATGTTAGGATTGATTTAGAGTTGAAGAATTCCACCATCTACACTGTGAATTGGAACTCAGATATACTGACAACAGAACCTTAATTCTATCTTATGCTATGGTAGCATTAATTCAGCAGAAAATCTATCCCTCAGTTTACATCATCATCATAGGCAGTCCCTCGGAATCGAGGAAGACTTGCTTCCACTCTTAGCATGAGTTCTTAGATGGCTGTACAGTCCAATATGGGAATTATAGTCTTTGTCACAGGTGGGACAAATAGTCGTTGAGGGAAAGGGAGGGTGGGACTGGTTTGCCCCATGCTCTTTCCGCTGTCTGCGCTTGATTTCTGTATGCTCTCGGCGATGAGACCCGAGGTGCTCAGCGCCCTCCCAGATGCACTTCCTCCACTTAGGGCACTTCCTCCGAGTAGAGCGCTTGCATTGGGAGTCTCGTGTCTGGCATGTGAACTATGTGGCCTGCCCAGCGGAGCTGATCAAGTGTGGTCAGTGCTTCAATGCTGGGAATGTTGGCCTGGACGAGGACGCTAACGTTGGTGCGTCTGTCCTCCAGGGGATTTGTAGGATCTTGCGGAGATATCGTTGGTGGTATTTCTTCAGCAACTTGAGGTGTCTACTGTACATGGTTCACGTCTCTGATCCATACAGGAGGGCAGGTATTACTACGGCCCTGTAGACCATGAGCTTGGTGACAGTTTTGAGGGCTTGGTCTTCAAACACTCTTTTCCTCAGGCGGCCGAAGGCTGCACTGGCGCACTGGAGGCGGTATTGGATCTTGTCATCAATGCCTGCTCTTGTTGATAGGAGGCTCCCGAGATAGGGGAAGTGGTCATCAGTTTACACCACACAGCATGACAACTAGTCCTAGCATGAGACCAACAGGTAGTATTTCTTCAAAGTAGGACTGATTCAATGTGTGGAAATACACTGTTTATACGTTTCTACACATTTTAGACGTGTTGAAAATGGAGGAGAGTGATTAGAGCAAAATATGTTATCTAAGAAATCCTGGACAGCTACAAGAAAAACATCTAATTGATTATGATCCATCTCTCGCCTGTCTTTGCCCTCCAAAATCTGCCCCCGGCCCATCCACTGTAATTTTTCTTGTCTTTCTCCATTTTATCAATGCTAATATGGTTATTGCTCCTTTGTCTTCTAAACTTCAAATACTCTATCCAACATAATCTTCCTTCTCCCTGTATCTTCACTGTGTTAAAATTAAGACTTGTCATACAGTCTCCTTCTTCCATTGATCTCAAAATTGTGGTGCTCTATACCGTCCTTGGTCTTCCCTTCTTCCTGTCATACTCTATAGGCTTTTAAAACACAAGTTTGCCAATACCTAACCATTACTTTGTGATTTATATCATATAGCCTTTCAACCTCAGTGGTATCCTGCACTGAGGACCTTGGCACCTTCCTTACATTCTACAATGGAAACAGTGTAGTAAGAACATAAGAAATACGAACAGGAATAGGCCATACGGCGGCTCAAGCCTACTCAGACTTGCCATGGTGAATATATGCTGCTTCTGTGCCCAGACGACACATAACAAACTTGGAATATAAATATTGGGTTCTGCCTTAAATGTTGCTGGAAATTGACTTCTAGGGTTTCTGAAACTGCAATTTTAGAAGCTCCTACACTTGGTGAAGATAAATTTTCATCATTAGTGTCGCCCACAGTGAAGTTTTAATTTGCACCCCACCCCTGCACCAAAAAAATAACAATGACTTGAATATCGATCAGGAGTTGACCTCTTCCCATACGGCGGTAAAAACAGGTAAGAAATTGTAGGTGCACCAGGTTTCTGGCTTGCCTGGATTTCAGCCCCGAGGTGTCTTAGCCTGTGAAATCGATTGCCCAGTGATCAATTGCATAGGCTTTCTGGTCCTTTAAAAGATAAATACCACCCACCCCATCACCACCCTAGTAATGCTAGACCCACAGGTGTTCCTTGCCCCCAGTGTTGCTTTGGCACAAATAATAGAAAATACATCAGATGACATATTTCTGTTCTTTGCATACCATTACAATACACTCATTCAAATATGGGTAAACGTATTATATGTTTCCTGAAATCTAGACCAAAGCATTTAAATCAGAAGTTGATTGATCAGAATGTCTGGTTTACATCAAGGTTAGAGATTTTTTTATACAGAAAACTGGTAGCATGGATTACCAATATTTCCCATGGAGCTGCTGAATGTAAATGTGCTGGTGATCTACATTCCTTCCCTATTATTATAAATGTCTTTATACCATTTCGCCTCATTGTGCCAAATATTAAAAAATAAATATTTGGATGGAAACTAGTTGGACCCAATCTGCCTGGATAGCAAAATTTGGAAAAACCTCTGGAAAAAAAGTGAAAACACGGCCATGTTGAACCAAACTAATAATGGGTTTTGATCACTGACCAAAAGGGTATGACTTTCAAAGAAAATTATAAGAAAGACAATTGTTTAGTCTGAAAAAATTATGTAGTTTATATTGGCTATGATATTCAGAAACTGAGTGATCCCACATTTCTCGTCGTCCTTTATGCAGAGATTTTGTTCTGTAGTTCAAATGCCTCATTTTTTCAAAAACCTGCTCTGATTTGTATTCCACACAACATTATTGAACAGATGTTTTGACTTACAGAAACCGTTAGTTACATTGATAAGTAAGAGGTAACATTTAACCTCTACTGCTATTATATCACAATAGGTTTTCGCAGTGTCGATTGCTTGATTTACCACCAGCAACAACAATATGCTCTGCAATTCAGTGAACATAAGAACATAAGAATTAGGAACAGGAGTAGGCCATCTAGCCCCTCGAGCCTGCTCCACCATTCAAAAAGATCATGGCTGATCTGGCCGTGGACTCAGCTCCACTTACCTGCCCGCTCCCCATAACCCTTAATTTTCTTATTGGTTAAAAATCTATCTATCTGTGATTTGAATACATTCAATGAGCTAGCCTCAACTGCTCCCTTGGGCAGAGAATTCCACAGATTCACAACCCTCTGGGAGAAGAAATTCCTTCTCAACTCGGTTTTAAATTGGCTCCCCCGTATTTTGAGGCTGTGCCCCCTAGTTCTAGTCTCCTCGACCAGTAAAAACAACCTCTCTGCCTCTATCTTGTCTATCCCTTTCATTATTTTAAATGTTTCTATAAGATCACCTCTCATCCTTCTGAACTCCAACGAGTAAAGACCCAGACTACTCAATCTATCATCATAAGGTAACCCCCTCATCTCCGGAATCAGCCTACTGAATCGTCTCTGTACCCCCTCCAAGACTAGTATATCCTTCCTTAAGTAAGGTGACCAAAACTGCACGCAGTACTCCAGGTGCGGCCTTACCAATACCCTGTACAGTTGCAACAGGACCTCCCTGCTTTTGTACTCCATCCCTCTCGCAATGAAGGCCAACATTCCATTCGCCTTCCTGATTACCTGCTGCACCTGCAAACTAACTTTTTGGGATTCATGCACAAGGACCCCCAGATCCCTCTGCATCGCAGCATGTTGTAATTTCTCCCCATTCAAATAATATTCCCTTTTACTGTTTTTTTTCCCAAGGTGGATGACCTCACATTTTCAGACATTGTATTCCATCTGCCAAACCTTAGCCCATTTGCTTAACCTATCTAAATTTCTTTGCAGCCTCTCTGTGTCCTCTACACAACCCACTTTCCCACTAATCTTTGTGTCATCAGCAAATTTTGTTACACTACACTCTGTCCCCTCTTCCAGGTCATCTATGTATATTGTAAACAGTTGTGGTCCCAGCACCGATCCCTGTGGCACACCACTAACCACCGATTTCCAACCTGAAAAGGACCCATTTATCCCGACTCTCTGTTTTCTGTTAGCCAGCCAATTCTCAATCCATGCTAATACATTTCCTCTGACTCCGCGTACTTTTATCTTCTGCAGTAACCTTTTGTATGGCACCTTATTGAATGCCTTTTGGAAATCTAAATACACCACATCAGTGACTTTTTCTCCTTACTATCTCTAATCTCCACCCACAATGATTCAACATTTTGTTCATTAGAGCCAATATCATCTCTCACAACTGCCCTGATATCATCCTTCATTAACAGAGCTACCCCACCTCCTTTCCCTTCTTGTCTATCCTTCCGAATTGTCAGATACACCTGTATGTTTAATTCCCAGTCTTGGCCACCCTGCAACCACGTTTCTGTAATGACCACCAAATCATACCCATTTGTAATGATTTGTGCCGTCAACTCATTTACTTTATTTCGAATGCTGTGTGCGTTTAGGTAAAGTGTTTTAATACTAGCTTTTAAACCATGATTTTTAGTTTTGACCCCTCCTGCAGCCCCTTTATATTCATACATATTGTCCCTTCCTATCACCTTGTGGTTTACACTTACCCCAGTGCTACTCTGCTCTGTTGCCTCCTGCCTTTTTCCATTCTTTCCTGAGGTCCTGTTCATCTGCGCTCTCACCCACTCTACCTAGCTCAGAGCCCTCTCCTGGGTTCCGAATACTCCTCGCATTGAGGCACCGAGCTTTCAGGCTTGCCTTTTTATTACACTTTGACCCTTTAGAATGTTGCTGTACATTGGTCCTTTTTGTTTTTTGCCTTGGGTTTCTCTGCCCTCCACCTTTACTCATCTCCTTTCTGTCTTTTGCTTCTGTCTCCATTTTGTTTCCCTCTGTCTCCCTGCATTGGTTCCCAGCCCCCTGCCATATTAGTTTAACTCCTCCCCAACAGCACTAGCAAACACTCCCCCTAGGACATTGGTTCCGGTCCTGCCAAGGTGCAGACCGTCCGGTTTGTACTGGTCCCACCTCCCCCAGAACCGGTTCCAATGCCCCAAGAATTTGAATCCCTCCCTGCTGCACCACTGCTCAAGCCACGTATTCATCTGCGCTATCCTGCGATTCCTACTCTGACTAGCACGTGGCACTGGTAGCAATCTCGAGATTACTACTTTTGATTAAGATCAAATAGCTCATAATCAGGAGTGAACAGTAGGAACATTTGCACATATCCCAGCTCTCCACCTCTACCCATTGAGTGACCTCAGGCCTCACCGATCCAGTGTCCATGTACGGGACTTTTAAAAAAAGGTCAGAAATAAAAATTGAGTACAAAGGTGAAGGAGCATTTACAAAGGCAGTGCAGATTGACATAAAGATGGGTGAGAAGACACACCAAGGGAGAGTCACAAGGTGAAAGAGTGAGAAAAGGATTGTCAAATAGTCAATTAGACACCATGAGAAAGGTATCTGACAGTCTGTGGTATTTGGTGAAGAACTATGAGTAAAGAGCTCAGAACTAGGAACCTTTAAAAGGGTCGTTGAAATTATGGGGCACTTCAGCCACTAACACTTGAGGCAGTCTTAGCATTCCCTGGAGCTTGCCCAGGTCTTCTTCAAGGCCTGACTGGCAATAAACCTGAAGTAAGTGGAGGAAAGTGACCAGTTTCAGATAAGTTCAGCAGGCAGGTTAAACTGTGAGCCAAACTATTTGGCCACCTGTAACCAGCCACTTTGCATAACCTGTATGAGAACATCACCGCAGGTCGAGGCTATAAATAGAGCTGGAGCGCCGGGCCCTGGAACATCGTGGGCGAAGGTGCGGCGAATGAGGGTACGGGGGCAGCATGGGCCAGCCCATACTGTGATATGTGAGCGCGCTAGGTCCGTGCAGTAGAGCAGGTCTTCAGTCATCCTGGTTCAACCCTTGCCACTGGATAAAGGCCTAGCTCTGTCAAGCCCGTGTGGTGGCTGATGTGCAACGGTCACCTCACATTAAAAAAATCCACGCAGAGGCATCTTTCCTCAATTGGAGTTCAGGAATGGAACATCGGGTCCTTCATTGAAACATCTGTGAACTCTTGTGGAAGCAAGTCATCCTCACTTGAGGGATCGCCTATGATGATGATGATAACTGCATTCATTTGTTACAGTTTGGCTTGTTCCCTGGTCGTATACTTACATTTGCTGCTATCTTCTCTGCTGAACCTTTCACCCTCTGGTCCACTTTGCACTTTTACCATTCCAATGTCTCTTCCTCTCTCTAAGTATTATTTTCCCAGACTGTAGACAGCAACTGCCTTCTGTTATTATTAAAACATTCAACTCCCTTAACTTCAAACAATTGTATTAAAGGAATTATTTCCTGCCCTTAGTCTTTTTCTGTTTTATGTTCATATTCCATATGCCCCTTATGCCATGTGTCCCTTGGATGGTATTCTTCTGGATGAATATCTCGGCCACGCACTTTCCCACTTGCCAAAGTTCCCCACCCATATTCACCAGAACAACATCCTATTACACTGGTGCTCCATCTGCGCTATTTTCTTACTGTCACCTCTGTTTTGCAGACTTTCAATTGTCGACTCCATCTGGAAACATTTTTCTCCAGCTCCTGCAATCCCAAACCTCAGCCAAGCAGGAAAATGAGGTCGGAGCACCGTCCAACAACTTGGCAAGTTGTTTGTTAATCTATCTTTTCTCACAATTGCAGTAACTTACAATTAGAATTGCACACTTTAACAATGAGTTTCTGATTTTGTTTGGGAGGCACTTCCTCAGAGAGAGGAAGATGAAGATCAGAGAGCAAGTACATGCATTTCTTTCTCATAATACTCTTAATGGATGGCTTGTTGTAAAGTGTCAGCGGCAGAGGACTGGAAACAGGTGAAACTAGCCATCATTCTCTCTCAAGTAGAGAATGGCTGATGAAGATGCCTGATATCAATCGATGAAGTGGCGAGATGTGAGCTTACACCTTCCTATCATCTTCTTTATTGGAGATATTTCAAGGCTCAAGGAGTCCAAGAAGTGGCAGGCAATAAAAAAACATAATCCTTAGAAAAGACTGGTGGCACAAAAGTCTGAAGAAAATGCAAGTTAAATAACTTGCACAAAAAAAGCAAGGAAAATAGATTCAGAATGACATAAGGACCAGGTAGCACTTAAGTGCGAAGTCTGAATGTTTTATAAGCCTCCCATATGGTTGAATTATTCCAACATTTCCCATCACTTCTAACTTTTTACTTATTGATACAAAATAACTCATTATTGTGGTAGCAAATTAAAAAATGTGGATATAAGTAAATTAATAACATAAAAATGGTGTAGGTATTGACTCTGCTGATCTGAGGTCATGTGACATCAGCAGTGCTACTTCAGAGACAGGAAATAACTCACCAGCTCTAATCTATCTCAGAGGAGAAAAGGTGTGGTATAAACCTCCTAATCGGTGCTATATTTCACCGTTAACAATCCAGCATTTTAAATTTCATTAAACCGTACAAGGTTCAGTTTTTAAAATAATTTAGCTTTAAGATGCTTTATTTTTCATATAAGCCAGCTCCCCCAGTGAGAAGAATTTGCAGGCCACATTTATTTTATTGCTTTATTGTTATAACCATCCGTAGGCGCACAAGTTTGCCAGGTTTACACTAGTTCTGCAGGTTACGTCTCCCCTGAAGTTAAGTCTGCTTATAGCAGGCGGGGAAACAGATGTAACTAAGTGATACAGCTCAGCACATGTTCAATTAGGTAATAGTGCCTTATGAACATATATGTTTAATTTGGATATCAATTTCAAAGACAGAGTTAATTTATTTATTTTCTTCATGAGAAACTATGCTGAATAGTTCCATCTACTTTGTATAAATTAATGGTAATTTCTAAAATCCACAATTTTAAACTAAATTGCTTTCATATGGATCAAAAGAAATACAGAAAATATGAAGTTTTTTTTTGTAACCTTACATTTCACACGTTACTTGTTGAAGGTTTCTAAGGAGAAAATATAAAGAGGCAATTGATACCTGCCACCATTCCCCATTTTACAGAGAAACTCGCAATATCTCCACCTGTTTCCTGAACTTAATTCCTAAATTTTTAAAAAATTGGCATTAAAAGGATGACTTGAAACAATCAAACTTGGAGTTTCCTGTGCAAAATTTTCAAATTTTGGCAAGTATTGGGATAAATCCTAAAACACATTGTACTGGGAAAATATATAAGAGAAGCTTGGTGTAAGTAAAATATTCTAATATCATTTTCCCACATTACAACAGTGACTACACTCCAAAAGTATTTCATTGGCTGTAAAGCGCTTTGAGACATCCGGTGGTCATGAAAGTCTTTCTTTCTTCTAATAATCCAAGGAATAGGAATATTACTCACCGTGGCAACCCGTATCTGTCTGAAGAAGGAGTTATTTATCACCCAACAGATCCATTCTCTTCTGGTAGAAGGAAGAGAGAGACACTGAATGACCCAATTTGTCTGAATGAGATAGTACAAAGGAAGCGATCATTTGCAGACTAAGAATGCGGTCAAATTTCTTTTTTTGTTCATTTTAGAGGGGGAAAAAAATGCACCACTTCATACTCACACTTTTTCTTTAAAATTAGCAAACACCAGAATTGAATCATCTAAGGGAGCAAGTTTTTCCTTTGAGGCTGCTTCATTGACGAGGTAATGAGAAATAATTGTAAAGCATCAAGGAATTCTTGGAGTGAGGTGTTTCAACCAGATGTAGTGAAGTGGAAGAGGACAACAGAATAGGAATTGTGGGCTCATGTTAGATAGGAGGGAGCTTTCTATCCTGAGAGCTAAATAAATGTGATTTAAGGGTATGTGATTTTCAACCTTCTGCTTAGCTATGGTGGTGTGAGCATAATTCAGAGATTTATGCCAATGGAGTGAAAAATAATTATCCATATTTTTAACTAGAAGAAAAGCATCCAATTTTATAATATTTGAATTGACAAAAGTTAGGCAGTTTTAAATTTGTTCCACGACTCAGTGTATCGTATCTCTTTGTTGTACCCTGTCCCTTTTGCCCCCAAAGTCTCCCTGTGCCACGCACCTTTTACAGCTGAGGAAAACGGGATGGAGTCCTACATCTAAGGCCTCTGCCAGTAAGCAGATGCTGAGAGGTATGTGAGAGTAGCCAGGGATGTCTGTTCTCCTGATATTCTATTCACTGATTCACATGACCACCTTAGTACATGTGAAGCATTTAGGAGATCCACCACATAACACAGTGTATCCTTTGGGTGCCCACATATACTTAGCATATCCTACAATATATATGGAGTGGTACCTGCAATTCTCTTGAACAAATTGTTTTTTAAGTAATAAACATTTATTCCCCATTCCACATTTACAAAAGAAGATTTCAATCCGTTTACATTTTCACCCATAAAAAAAGAAAACTTTTTCTTCAAATTTTGTGGTACGTAAAAGTTTGCTAAAAATGTAAATGTTTTTAATGTCCCAATTTAATTTAAATTCTAAATTTTTGATGAATGTTGGTGCTTGCGAAGGTGAGGCCTGAGTGCTGAGGAATGGTGTACATTTCCACTTAGTACATCCTGGGCTGTCAACCTCAAGCAGTCCCAGATCAAGTGTATCAGGTGGTTCTTGGCCTAATGTAGCGTAAAGCTTCCTCTGCACTGCTCCACAAAATGCCTTAACACCGGTCTCAGAAGAGCACTCTCATGTACATATTACATCAGTGTGAATTCTCCAGCTCCCACAGCAGCTATTGTTATTTCCTCTGTGTGTGAGATTGTTCTGAATTGTGGACAGATTGTGCCATGGCCCTGGTCTTTCCAGACACTGGGTTTCGAGTGATCAGGCTCATTTCATGTAAGACACTTAAAGCCAGCAGTGAGAAGTGCTGTTCTCCCATTAGTCTAAGCTGTATTGAAATCGCAGTCCCAGAGGTGATGTACAGTGTGCTAATCCACTGCCTCACCAAGTCCTGAAATCAAAGCTTTTGCGACATTTTGTACTCCAAGTACAACTGGAATGAAAATACACTAAAATCACTGTTGATGATCACAAGCATTGACAATTTAGTATGGGCGTGTTATTAACAAGCTATCCAATTGATTAGCCTCAATTCCCATATCAGTGACAGCAGCAGGTCATCTCCATGGAAACAATGCTCACCGATTTGAATAACATTCAGTCAATAATTCTGTAGGGTCATTTAATCACTCTGTACAGCTATTTTCAGAGAGGGGAGCAATGCAAGTGTTCCTCTAACAGACATAGGGGCCAACACTGAACCTATTTGTTAAGAGCAGTTACCAACGGGGCGGTAATAAGTTTCCAGACAGTCGGGGCGGACTCGCCGGCGATCGGGACATTGCTCTTGTGATATTTTTCAGCCGGAGAACCTGACCGCCCGTTCCCCCATGAACCGCCCCGCTCCTGTGCACTCAGCCATACTGACATCATCAGAGTGTGCACCGACTGGTCCCCACCCCGATGAACCGCTTGTTTTTTTTGTACAATCTGCAATCGAAACCACTAGCGGTCTTTAAAGGTGCGCTGCAGCTCGCACCATTGTTGTCGGCCAAATTGTTATTGAGCGTTGGTGCTTTGAATGTTTATCCTCTAAATTGGGATTCAGCGATTACTGGGCCTCACTTTGCACAACCTGCAATACGGAACCTTGCTGCAAGAACTAGCATTGGCAAATAATGGGGTGAGTCCTGGCAGTGGACCGCCTCCTCCACATTGTGCACGGCAGGGAGGCTCACCGAAGGGAGCAGCGCTGCCAACTGCAGATGCAGAGGCAGCAGGAGAGGGACCCACATAGGATGGGACAGCGAGGTGGAGAAGGCCAGGAAGATAGAAGGACGTGGGGAAGGACGTGAAGAAGGGCATGCAGCGAGGAGCGGGAGTCAGGGACGCTGACATTCAGAGCCAGAGAGAGAGGGACATGGAGGGGAGAAGGCAGCATCAGCAGCAGCCAGCTTTTTGCCAGCACCAGGATGCAGAGGGTCAGGATCAGCGTGGCCAGGAGGCAGAAGGGGATGAGGAAGGTGTCTGAAGAAGATGCAGACACTGACGTGGTGGCAGAAGGCCCTATCGTCCAGGGGTCTTCCGACAACAGTTCCCCTACATGGATCTCAATGATGACCAGTGTCTGCGGAGACTGTGATTCAGAAAAGACGTGGTGACAGAGCTGTATCATCTCCTGCAGCCAGACCTGCAGTTTGAAACAAGGGTGAGAACAGCTCTCTCAGTGGCATCAAAGGTCACCATCGCCCTGAGTTTCTATGCCACTGGATCGTTCCAAGCAGCCACATCAGACATCTCCAAACTCACCCAGTATGCCATGCATTGCTCCATCCATCAGGTTACAGATGCTCTGTACAAGAGGAGGAGGGACTACATCCATTCCAATGACCAGAGAGAAGCAGTTCGAGCGCTCCACTGGCCTCTTTAGGCCTTCCCCAGGGTTCAGGGTGCTATTGACTGCACCCAAGTGGCATTGAGGTCACCGCAGAACAATCCAGAGATCTTCAGAAACCGCAAGGGATACCACTCACTCAATGTCCAGTTGGTGTGCGACCACAAGCACCAAATCATGGCCATTGATGCCCGGTATCCTGGCAGCAGTCACGATGCCTTCATCTTGCGGCAGAAGCAGGTGTGTTTGAGCCACCAAATGAAGCTGGCGGATGGATCCTAGGAGACAAGGTGTACCCATCGTCACCTGGCTCCTTACTCCCCTTCGCAACCCCATCACTCCTGCGCAGCATCATTCGACCACCAGGTGCATCATTGAGCAGACTGTCGGAATCCTTAAACAGAGGTTCCGATGCCTGGATCGTTCAGGAGGAGTGCTGCAGTACAGTGCTGTGTCCCTATTCATCGTCATCTGCTGCAAGCTTCACAACCTGACAATCATGAGGGCACAGCCATTGGCCGACAATGTACCAGTAGCACCTGAGGAGGAGGAGCAGGAGGAGGTGGAGGCACAGGCAAAAGAGGAGCAGGAGGAGGAGGTACAGGAGGAGGAGGCGCAGGTTGAGGAGGTACAGGAGGAGGAGATACAAGAGGAGGATGTACAGGAGGAGGATGTGAGGAGGAGGAGGCACAGGAGATGGAGGTAGAGGAGGAGGATGTGAGGAGGAGGAGATACAGGAGGAGGAGGTACAGGAGGAGGAGGTACAGGAGGAGGAGGTACAAGAGGAGGAGGTACAGGTTGAGGAAGTACAGGAGGAGGAGATACAAGAGGAGGAGGTACAGGAGTAGGAGGTACAGGAGTAGGAGGTACAGGAGGAGGATGTACAAAAGGGGGAGGTACAGGAGGAGGAGGTACAGGAGGAGGAGGTACAGGAGGAGGATGTGAGGAGGAGGATGTACAGGAGGAGGAGGTACAGGAGGAGGAGGTACAGGTTGAGGAGGTACAGGAGGAGGAGATACAGGAGGAGGATGTACAGGAGGAGGATGTGAGGAGGAGGAGGCAAAGGAGGAGGAGGTACAGGAGGAGGATGTGAGGAGGAGGAGGCACAGGAGGAGGAAGTACAGGAGGAGGATGTGAGGAGGAGGAGATACAGGAGGAGGAGGTACAGGAGGAGGAGGTACAGGAGGAGGAGGTACAAGAGGAGGAGGTACAGGAGGAGGAGGTACAGGTTGAGGATGTACAGGAGGAGGAGGTACAGGAGGAGGATGTACAAAAGGAGGAGGTACAGGAGGAGGAGGTACAGGAGGAGGAGATACAAGAGGAGGAGGTACAGGAGGAGGATGTACAGGAGGAGGAGGTACAGGAGGAGGATGTACAAAAGGAGGAGGTACAGGAGGAGGAGGTACAGGAGGAGGAGGTACAGGAGGAGGATGTGAGGAGGAGGATGTACAGGAGGAGGAGGTACAGGAGGAGGAGGTACAGGAGGAGGAGGTACAGGTTGAGGATGTACAGGTTGAGGATGTACAGGAGGAGGAGGTACAAGAGGAGGAGGTACAGGAGGAGGATGTACAGGAGGAGGAGGTACAGGAGGAGGAGGTACAGGAGGAGGAGGTACAGGAGGAGGAGGTACAAGAGGAGGAGGTACAGGAGGAGGATGTGAGGAGGAGGATGTACAGGTTGAGGAGGTACAGGAGGAGGATATACAGGAGGAGGAGGTACAGGAGGAGGAGGTGCAGGAGGAGGAGGTACAAGAGGAGGAGGTACAGGAGGAGGAGGTGCAGGAGGAAGAGGTACAGGAGGAGGAGGTACAGGAGGAGGATGTACAGGAGGAGGAGGTACAAGAGGAGGAGGTGCAGGAGGAGGAGGTACAGGAGGAGGAGGTGCAGGAGGAGGAGGTACAAGAGGAGGATGTGAGGAGGAGGATGTACAGGTTGAGGAGGTACAGGAGGAGGATGTACAGGAGGAGGATGTACAAGAGGAGGAGGTACAGGAGGAGGAGGTACAGGAGGAGGATGTGAGGAGGAGGAGGCACAGGTTGAGGAGGTACAGGAGGAGGATGTACAGGAGGAGGAGGTACAAGAGGAGGAGGTACAGGAGGAGGAGGAGGAGGTACAAGAGGAGGAGGTACAGGAGGAGGATGTACAGGAGGAGGAGGTACAAGAGGAGGAGGTACAAGAGGAGGAGGTACAGGAGGAGGATGTGAGGAGGAGGATGTACAGGTTGTGGAGGTACAGGAGGTGGATGTCCAGGAGGAGGAGGTACAAGAGGAGGAGGTACAGGAGGAGGAGGAGGTACAAGAGGAGGAGGTACAGGAGGAGGATGTACAGGAGGAGGAGGTACAAGAGGAGGAGGTACAAGAGGAGGAGGTGCAGGAGGAGGAGGTACAAGAGGAGGAGGTACAGGAGGAGGATGTACAGGAGGAGGATGTACAGGAGGAGGAGGTACAAGAGGAGGAGGTACAGGAGGAGGATGTACATGAGGAGGATGTACAGGAGGAGGAGGTACAGGAGGAGGAGGCACAGGAGGAGGATGTACAGGTTGAGGAGGTACAGGAGGAGGAGGTGCAGGAGGAGGCTCCAAGATCTCGCAGGAGGCAGCGTAGCCATCCTGATCCTGCAAGGGACGTTCGAGACTGTCTCATTGCTGCTCGTTTCTACTGCTGGTCGCTACTTCCAGCTTCATCTGTGCATTCCCATGGCCACACCAGTGAGCCCTTCCACACATCATTCCTCACACTAAAATGAGACATAGCAACAGATATTAAAGTTCCAAATAAACATTTATACAACAATAACGTGCAGCAACAACATCAACATTTTCAATCATCCTTGTGCATTTCCTTATAACCCCTTGTACGTCTACCAATGATCAGAGAGAAGCAGTTCCATTGGCTTCTTTAGGAGCTTTCAAAATTCTCATCCTTCTTTACAAATCACTCCATGGCATTGCCCCTCCCTATCTCTGTAATCTTTTTCAGATGACCGGGGGGTAGTGCTGTGTGGCGGGGTCAGGTTGGTGGAGGACCTTTGTCATACAGATGTTTAGTGTAAGGCCCATGCTTTCGTACGCCTCGGTGAAGATGTTGACGAGGGCTTGGAGTTCAGTCTCTGAATGTGCGCAGATGCAAGCATCGTTCGCGTACTGTAGTTCGATGACAGAGGATGGGACGACCTTGGATCTAGCCTGGAAGCGATAAAGGTTGAACAGGTTCCCATTGGTTCTATAGTTTAGTTCCACTCCAGCAGGGAACTTGTTGAGAGTGAGATGGAGCATTGGAGTGAGGAAGATCGAGAAGAGTGTTGGCGCGATGACGCAGCCCTGCTTGACCCCGGTCCGGACATGGATTGAGTCTGTGGTGGATCCGTTGGTCAGGATCATAGCTTGCATGTCGTCGTGGAGCAGGTGAAGGATGGAGAAATACCACCAGCATTGCCTCCGCAAGATCCTGTAAATCCACTGGGAGGATAGATGCACCAACATCCCCAGCATCGAAGCACTGACCACACTTGACCAGCTCCGTTGGGCAGGCCACATTGTTCGCATGCCCGACACGAGACTCCCTAGGCAAGCGCTCTACTCAGAACTCGTACACGGCAGGCGAGCCCCAGGTGGACAGAGGAAACTTTTCAAGGACACCCTCAAAGCCTCCTTGATAAAGTGCAACATCCCTACCAGCAGCTTGGAATCCCTGGCCCAAGACCGCCCAAAATGGAAGAAGAGCATCCGGGAGGACGCTGAGCACCTCGAGTCTCGTCGCCAAGAGTATGTAGAAACCAAGCGCAGACAGCGGAAGAAGCGTGCGGCAAATCAGACTCCCCACGCACCCTTTCCTTCGACGCCTGTCTGTCCCACCTGTGACAGAGACTGTAATTCCTGTATTGGACTGTACAGTCACCTGGGAACTCACTCTTAGAATGGCAGCAAGTTTTCCTCGATTTCGAGGTACTGCCTATGATGATGAATCTTTTTCAGCCTCACAACCCCACAAGATGTCTGTGCTCCTCAAATTCTGGCCTCTTGAACATCCCTCATTATATCTGCTCAATCATCGGTGGCCGTGCCCTCAGCTGTTTGGGCCCTAAGCTCTTGAACTCCCTCCCTAAACCTCTCTGCCGATCCACCTCTCTTTCCTCCTTTAATATGCTCCTTAAAACCTACCTCTTTAAACAAGCTTTTAGTCATCTGCCTTAATTCCTTCTTTTGTGACTCGGTATCAAATCTGTTTTACATAAGAACATAAGAAATAGGAGCAGGAGTAGGCCATAAGGAACCTGCTCCGCCATTCAATAAGATCATGGCTGATCTGATCATGGACTCAGTTCCACTTCCCCACCCGCTCCCCATAACCCCTTATCCCCTTATTGTTTAAGAAACTGTCTATTTCTGTCTTAAATTTATTTAATGTCCCAGCTTCCACAGCTCTCTGAGGCAACGAATTCCACAGATTCACAACCCTCCGAGAGAAGAAATTTCTCCTCATCTCAGTTCTAAATGGGTGGCCCCTTATCCTAAGATCATGCCCTCTAGTTCTAGTCTCTCCCACCAGTGGAAATATCCTATCTGCATCCACCTTGTCAAGTCCCCTCATAATCTTATACGTTTCTATAAGATCACCTCTCATTCTTCTGAATTTCAATGAGTAGAGGCCCAGCCTACTCAACCTTTCCTCATAGGTCAACCCCCGCATCCCCGGAATCAACCTAGTGAACCTTGTCTGAACTGCCTCCACAGCAAGTATATCCTTTTGTAAATATGGAAACCAAAACTGCACGCAGTATTCCAGGTGTGGCCTCAACAATACCCTGTACAACTATGACAAGATTTCCCTGCTTTTATACTCCATCCCCTTTGCAATAAAGGCCAAGATTTCCTTGGCATTCCTGATCACTTGCTGTACCTGCATACTATCCTTTTGCGTTCCATGCACAAGTACCCCCAGGTCCCGCTGTACTGCGGCACTTTGCAATCTTTCTCCATTTAAATAATAACTTGCACTTTGATTTTTTTCTGCCCCAAAGTGCATGACCTCACATTTTCCAACATTATACTCCATCTGCCAAATTCTTGCCCGCTCACTTAGCCTGTCGATGTCCTCCTGCAGCCTCCTCACACATGGCCCTTCCTCCCATCTTTGTATCATCAGCAAACTTGGCTACGTTACACTTAGTCCTGTCTTCCAAGTCATTAATATAGATTGTAAATAGTTGGGGTCCCAGAACAGATCCCTCCGGCACTCCACTCGTTACTGATTGTCAACCAGCGAATGAACCATTTATCCCGACTCTCTGTTTTCTGTTTGTCAGCCAATCTTCTATCCAGGCTAATATATTACCCCCAATCCCGTGAGCTTTTATCTTGTGCAGTAACCTTTTATGTGGCACCTTGTCAAATGCCTTCTGGAAGTCCAAATACACCACATCCACTGGTTCCCCTTTATCCACTCTGTTCGTTACATCCTCAAAGAATTCCAGCAAATTTGTCAAACATGACTTCCCCTTCATAAATCCATGCTGACTCTACCTGACCGAATTTTGCTTTTCCAAATGTCCTGTTACTGCTTCTTTAATAATGGACTCAACCACAGATGTTAGGCTAACTGGTCTATAGTTTCCTGTTTTTTCTCTGCCTCCTTTTTTGAATAGGGTCATTACATTTGCAGTTTTCCAATCTGCTGGGACCTCCCCAGAATCCAGTGAATTTTGGTAAATTACGACCAATGCATCCATAATCCCTGTCGCTACTTCTCTTAAGACCCTAGGATGCAAGCCATCAGGCCCAGGGGATTTATCTGTCTTTAGTCCCATTATCTTACTGAGCACTGCCTCCTTAGTGATTGTAATTGTGTTAAGTTCCTCCCCCCACCATAGCCCCTTGACTATCCACTTTTGGAATATTGTTAGTGTCCTCTACCGTAAAAACTGATACAAAATATTTTTTCAGAGTTTCTGCTATCTCCATGTTCCCTGCTCTCGTCCTCTAAGGGACCAACATTTACTTTAGCCACTCTTTTTCTTTTTATATACCTATAGAAACTCTTGCTATCTGTTTTTATATTTTGTGCTAGTTTACTTTCATAGTCTATCTTCCCATTCTTAATCATTTTTTTAGTCATTCTTTGCTGGCTTTTAAAAGCTTCCCAATCTTCTGTCCTCCCACTAGTTTTGGCCACTTTGTATGCCCTTGTTTTTAATCGGATACCGTCCTTTATTTCTTTAATTAGCCACGGATGGCTTTCTTTTCTCTTGTAACACTGTTCTGAAGCACCTTGGGACGTTTTACTACATTAAAGGCATTATATGAATAAAAGTTATTATTATTATTATTTACCTACTCTACAACTACACCGCAGTGTCTCCCCTGTGGCTGCAACACAGCTGTGGGAAGGTTGCTCTGTTTCACCTTCAGACGCTACAGATGTCCTTCTAGGTTGCCCTTGACCAGCTCTGGCCCTGGAAGGCCTGGCTGCAGACTGGCTCGCCTCAGCCTCGGCCCCAGCACTCTGGATTGGCTGGGTACAATGACGGAGGGGCAGGGCTGGGATTCGGAATGTTGTCATCCTGAGAGAGGATAGCAGGTTCCTGCTCCAATGGCCTGGCGCCACTCCCCCGGGACAGCACCTCAGTATCCCCACCAATCTGCTCCAGCACAGTTGGGTGGGCTGCTGCGACACCGTGAGATCCCCGGTGGACTGTGGTGGACCCAACGGCGATGGCAGCAGTCAGAACTCGCGTGGCATCCAGCTGAGACTGCATGAGAGCAGTCAGAGACTCAATGCCACCAGACACTGACTGCATGACAGCAGTAAGACGCTCCGTGGCCTCTTGCTGAGACTGTGTGAGAGCATTCTGAGATTCCATGCCACCAGCCAACTTCTCCATTACAGCTGGTCACTTCCGCCTGTGCTGTAATGGCAACTGCCACATAGCCCACGACACGCATCATGAGATCTAGATCCACACGGTCACTCTGGGAGCCCACCATCGTCTGTACACTTGCAATGATGGGCACCATGGTGTGCACAGAGCTGTCTGCAATGCGGGAGGCGGACTCCTCCACACTCCTGACCATTTGCGACAGGCTCTCAAGCACCCTTGCCATTGCCCATAACATCTCTGAGTGCATGGCCAGCACCCTTTGTTCAAATGCCTCCACATCGAGGTGCTCATCTGAGTCCTGTCCAGCAGAACTCGCGTGTGAACCCACCCTCCGGAGAGCTGTCTCCCGCGGTTCCCTTTGCCCTTCACCATGCTGCAGCCCGCTAGGCCCTGGTGCATCACCCAGTGCAAACCCCTCTCCTAAGCTAAACTGCAACGAGCACGTACTCCCAGTATCTGAGCTGGTGCGTGGCAGCATAAGAAGCAGTGACGCTGTGCTTGGAGCTGTCTCTCCCTCGGCATCCACCTCCTCCTACATCTCGTCACTGTCCTCACTTTGCTCAGGGGGCTGAGGCTCATGCTGGTCCGTATCCGGGGCATCATCTGCAAACATAAATTGGACAAGAATGGCGTGAGGGTGAGGGAGGGGGGTGGACCATGCAGTCACCAAGGTGCACACATTGCTGACTACGTTATTGATAGGCATTTGTGCAGTTACGGACAGATGGCATTAAAGGAAGGCCTTGACTTACCAATGCTGCCCCCAGCGGGATCCACGGTGCCTGCAGTCACTGGACAGGCAACCTGTAGGCCAATTAGCTGCAGTACCCTTTCCTCAACATCGGTCAAGGTGGAGGTTGGCCTTTCAAACCGGTCCTCTGCTGATCCCTGCGGTTATGTGCCATCTTTGCCCACAAAGCAAATAATCATCATAGGCAGTCCCTCGAAATCTAGGAAGATTTGCTTCCACAGACGATGTGTCCCACCCAACGGAGCTGGTCGAATGTGGTCAGTGCTTCGATGCTGGGGAAGTTGGCCTGATCGAGAACACTGATGTTGGTGTGTCTATCCTCCCAGTGGATTTGCAGGATTTTACGGAGGCAGCACTGGCGGTACTTCATGCAGGCCGTGATCCTGACCAACGGATCCACCACAGACTCAATCTATGTCCAGACCGGGGTTAAGCAGGGCTGCATCATCGCATCAATGCTCTTCTCAATCTTCCTCGCTGCAATGCTCTATCTCACTCTCAACAAGCTCCCCGCTGGAGTGGAATTAAACTATAGAACCAATGGGAACCTGTTCAATCTTCATCACCTCCAGGCTAGATCCGAGGTCATTCCAACCTCTGTCATCAAACTACAGTACGCGGATGACGCCTGCGTCTGCGCACATTCAGAGGCTGAATTCTAAGCCATCGTCAACATCTTCACCGAGGCGTACGAAAGCATGGGCCTTACACTAAACATCCGTAAGACAAAGGTCCTCCTCCAACCTGACCCCGCCTCACAGCACTACAAAGCAAAGAAGGGTTGGTGAGTAGCAGTCCAGTTAGGCATTTGGAAATAATGGATGTGCAGCTTCATTAGATGCAAGTGTAAGGCACAACTGAAAGGAGCCTTCTAATGTGAGTATGCACACATGACATATAGATGACTCACCACTGAAATGATGCTTTACTTAGTGCAATCAGAAGCAGGTAAATAAGAGTTGGAGAAGGAGAGGTGGAAATGGCCTCTGTCGAGCGGTATGGGGGCAGGATCACCAACTGAATCCCCATCTGCTCTCTCGGGTACATATCTCATGGCATAACAAACACAGATTATGTGGTCATTATCACATTGCTGTTTGTGGGAGCTTGCTGTGCGCAATTGGCTACCGCATTTCCCGCATTACAACAGTGACTACACTCCAAAAGTACTTAATTGGCTGTAAAGCGCTTTGAGACTTCAGGTGGTTATGAAAGGCGCTATACAAATGCAAGTCTTTCCTTCTTTCTCAGTTGTATGTGTAGGGCGATGCATCCTCTACCTGATGAGTTTATGTCAAGTCAAGATAACCCAAGGCTACAATGTCGTTTATGCCAAAGAATTTACAGCATGAATTTACAACATTTTAATGTATAAATTACAGTTGCTGATATTAGGAGATAAATGAACGCATTTATGTGACATAGCTGTGACGCTACTTAAACAGAGGCGTTAATCCATTTAGAGTAAATTGATTAATGTCTGCATTGAAAATGGAGATTGAGATGTGTGATAGGAATGTGTTAAGCAGCAGTCATTTCTGTTTTTTAGTGTGTGTGTGTGTTGGGAGGGGCGGGGGGGGGGGGTGGTGGCTGGGGGGGTTAATTTGTAGGGAAGTGGAAAAAGTGCAGTTGATGAATTATGCATCACTCTTTCCAGCCCTGTACAGATCCATTAATGCTGGACCTGCTGAAGGAACAGGGGTATGTTTATTTGAGAAGTGTTTTTTGGAACTCTTTGGAGGTCGGATTGTTGTATGACTGATCGCTATCACCAACAGAGGCATGAAAGCTCGCACCTTTGTTTACAGTTTGATTTGGGTCACTCTGAACATGTCAGATCTTTCCTTCCAATGGCTTAACCCGAGAATTAGACTTTCATCGCATGCCAAAGCAAAGAGCATCCAGTACATTTTTTAAAAAGAATAAAAGACTTGCATTTTTACAGTGCCTGTCATGACCTCAGAACCTCCCAAAGCACTTTACAGCCAATTAGGCACCTTTTGAGGTGTAGTCACTGTTGTAATGTAGGAAACGTGGCAGTCAATTTACGCACAGCAAGGTCGCACAAACAGATAATCTGTTTTGGTGTTGTTGATTGAGGGATAAATATTGGCCAAGACACTGGGGTTAACTCTCCTACTCTTCTTTGAGATAGTGTATTCAAATAGTGTGATCCACTTTTCAAACCACCGTGGGCTTGGTTGGCATTGTGCTGTGAAGTATGCCCCAGTATGTTGTGAAGCCAGCTGATCCTTTGGACTCCCTGGCCACTTCATAAACCTACTGCAGAGTTTTTTGAGAACACAGATGTTCTTGCCTATTCTCTCCTACCATTAAAAAATAACCTCTGGGGAGTGGAGCTCCGCAGATGTGTTTGCTCTGCTGGCAGACAGAGTGTGATTCGCAGCCAGTTGTATGACATGTGTCTTGCAGGATGCACTTTGCACTCTACAGCTACCAGTTTCAAACTGATAATGCCTTGCAAGTCTGCTGTGGTTATTTGAATGAATGTGCTCTTGGTTCTTGTGCCGAGGCATCATTGGTGACTTCTTATCATCAAAATAATTTCTTTCAGTTAATGTAGCAATTCTGCTTTTACTAGAAGTAGTTTTTTTTAGAAATAGTTGGAAAGAACAGCACTTAGTTCTAAATGAATAAATAGATAGTTATTTAAAATCAAGTCACTCTTACTTACAAAACTGAGAAATATGTTTAACACTTGCTGGATCTTGAATGGGTTAACGACTTCAATAAAAATGAAAATGGGGAGTGATGTATATTGGGCGGCTGATCTAATGTCGCCGGTGTTACCCCATTGTCTAAAGTCAAATGACCCCCACTGAGAGCAATTATTGAAGTATTTACACCTGATTGGAATTCACTATCATCATCATCATAGGCAGTCCCTCAGAATCGAGGAGGATTTGCTTCCACTCCTGAAGTGAGTTCTTTGGTGGCTGAACAGTCCAATACGAGAGCCACAGACCGTCACAGGTGGGACAGACAGTCGCCGAGGGAAGGGTTGGGTGGGACAGCTTTGCCACACGCTCTTTCTGCTGCCTGCGCCTGACCTCTTCACGCTTTCGGTGTTGAGATTCGAAGAGCTCAGCGCCCTCCCGGATGCACTTTCTCCATCTAGGGCGGTCTTCGGCCAGGGACTCCCAGGTGTCAGTGGTGATGTCACACTTTACCAGGGAGGCTTTAAGGGTGTCCTTGTAACGCTTCCGCTGCCCACCTTTGGCTCGTTTGCTGTGAAGGAGCTCCACATAGAGCATTTGCTTAGGGAGTCTCGTGTCTGGCATGCGAACCATGTGGCCTGCCCAACGGAGCTGATCGAGTGTGGTCAGTGCTTCAATGCTGGGGATGTTAGCCTGGACGAGGCCACTGATGTTGGTAGGCCTGTCCTCCCCGGGGATTTGCCTTAGGTGGCTGCACAGTCCAATATGAGAGCCACAGTCCCTGTCACCAGTGGTACAGATAGTCGTTGAGGGAAGGGGTGGGTGGGCCAGGTTTGCCACACGCTCTTTCCGCTGCCTGCGCTTGATTTCTGCATGCTCTCGGCAAAGAGACTCGAGGTGCTCAGCGCCCTCCCGAATGCACTTCCTCCACTTAGGGCGATCTTTGGCCAGGGACTCCCAGGTGTCAGTGGGGATGTTGCACTTTTTCAGGGAGGCTTTGAAGATGTCCTTGTAACGTTTCCTCTGCCCACCTTTGGCTCATTTGCCGTGAAGGAGTTCCGAGTAGAGCGCTTGCATTGGGAGTCTCGTGTCTGGCATGCGAACGATGTGGCCTGCCCAGCGGAGCTGATCAAGTGTGGTCAGTGCTTCAATGCTGGGGATGTTGGTGTGGTTGAGGACGCTATTGTTGGTGTGTCTGTCCTCCCAGGAGATTTGTAGGATCTTGCGGAGGCATCGTTGGTGGTATTTCTCCAGCGACTTGAGGTGTCTACTGTACATGGTCCATGTCTCTGAGCCATACAGGAGGGTGGGTACTACTACAGCCCTGTAGACCATGAGGTTGGTGGCAGTTTTGAGGGCCTGATCTTCAAACACTCTTTTCCTCAGGTGGCCGAAGGCTGCACTGGTGCACTGAAGGTGGTGTTGAATCTCGTTGTCAATGTCTGCTCTTGTTGATAAGAGGCTCCCGAGGTATGGGAAATGGTCCACGTTGTCCAGGGCCGCGCCGTGGATCTTGATGACTGGGGGGCAGTGCTGTGTGGCGAGGACAGGCTGGTGGAGGACCTTTGTCTTACAGATGTTTAGCGTAAGGTCCATGCTTTCGTACGCCTCAGTAAATACGTTGACTATGTCCAAGAGTTCAGCCTCTGTATGTGCGCAGACGCAGGCGTCGTCCGCGTACTTTAGCTCGACGACAGAGGTTGGGGTGGTCTTGGACCTGGCCTGGAGACAACGAAGGTTGAACAGGTTCCCACTGGTTCTGTAGTTTAGTCCCACTCCAGCAGGGAGCTTGTTAACTGTGAGGTGGAGCACGGCAGCGAGGAAGATTGAGAAGAGGGTTGGGGCAATGACGCAGCCCTGTTTGACCCCAGTCCGGACGTGGATTGGGTATGTAGTGGATCCGTTGGTAAGGATCATGGCCTGCATGTTGTCATGGAGCAGGTGGAGGAAGGTGACGAACTTTTGGGGGCATCCAAAACGAAGGAGGACGCTCCATAGACCCTCGCGGTTGACAGTGTCAAAGGCCTTTGTAAGGTTGAAG